>NC_080800.1:71707014-72307014 GCF_028018385.1 Neofelis nebulosa
ATATTGATTTCAGGAGTAGAATTCAGTGTTTCTTCACTTAAATAGAACATTCAGTGCTCATTATAACAAGTGCCCTCGTTAATACCCATCATCCGTCTTGCCCACCACCCAACCACCACCCACAATCAACCCTCAGTTTGTTCTCTACCTTTAAGAGTCTTCTATTTCCCTCTCTTTTTTTTTTTACCTTCTCCCCTATGTTCATCTATTTTGTTTCCTATATTCCACATATAAGTGAAATCATATGGTATTTTTATTTCTCTGACTGATTTATTTCACTAAGCATTATACACACTAGTTCCATCCATATGATTGCAAATGGCAAGATTTCATTATTTTTGATGACTAGGGAATTTTCATTGTATATATATTTGTATCTATTTATATACCACCTCTTCTTTATCCATTTATAAATGGACATTTGGACTCCCTCCATAATTTGGCTATGTTGATAATGCTGTTATAAACATGGTGGTGCATATACCCCTTTGAATCTGTATTTTTTTTTTATCATCTGGGTAAATACCTACTAGTTCAATTGCTCGATTTTAGGGTAGTTCTATTTTTTTTATTTTAACTTTTATTTATTATTGACAGACAGAGAGATACAGAGCATGAGCATGGGAGGGGCAGAGTGAGGGGGAGACACAGAATCTGAAGTAAGCTTCAGGCTCTGAGCTGTCAGCACATAGCCTGACGTGGTTCTCGAACTCAAAAACCGTGAGATCATGACCTGTGCTGAAGTGGGATGCTTAACTGACTGAGCCACCCAGGCGCCCCAGGGTAGTTTTATTTTTAACTTTTTGAGGAGCTTCCATACTGTTCTCAAAATTGGCTGCACAGGTATGCATTCTTACCAACAGTGCAAGAGGGTTCCCCTTTATCCACATCTTCCCCAACACCTTGTTATTGTTAATTTTAGCCATTCTGACAGGTATGAGGTGATATCTCGTCTTGGTTTGATATGTATTTCCCTGATGATGTTGAGCATCTTTTCATAGGTCTGTTAGCGACCTCTGTGTCTTCTTTGGAAAGGTGTCTATTCATGTCTTCCGCCAATTTCTTAACTGCATTATTTGTGTTTTGAGTGTTGAGTTTGATAAGTTGTTTATAGATTTTGGATACTAACCCTTTATCAGACATGTCATTTGCAAATATCCTCTCCCATTCTTTACTCTGCCTTTTAGTTTTTTGTTTTCTTCACTGTGCAGAAACTCTTTTCTTGATGAAGCCCCAATAGTTTATTTTTTACTTTTGTTTCCATTGCCTCCAGAGATGTGTCTAGTAAGAAGTTGCTATGGCCAAGATCAAAGAGGTTGCTGCCTCTGTTGTCCTCTAGAATTTAATAGATTCCTGTGTCACATTTAGGTTTTTCCATTTTGATTTTTTTGTGTGTATATGGTGTAAGAAAGTGGTAGAGTTTCATTCTTCTGCATGTTGCTGTACAATTTCCCCAACACCATTTGTTGAAGAGACTGTGTTTTTCCATTGGATATTCTTTCCTCCTTTGTTGAAGATGAGTTGACCTTATAGTTGTGGGTTCATTTCTGGGTTTTCTATTCTGTTCCATTGATCTATGTGTCCGTTTTTGTGTCAGTACCATACTGTCTTGATGACTACAGCTTTATAATATAGCTTGAGGTCTGGAATCGTGATGCCTCCAGTTTTGTTTCTCTTTTTCAGGATTGCTTTGGCTATTTGGGGTTTTTTGTGTTTCCATATCAATTTTAGGATTGTTTGTTCTAGCTCTGTGAAAAATGCTCATTGTATTTTGATAGGGATTGCCTTAAATATGTAGATTGCTTTGGGTAGTATAGATATTTTAGCAATGTTTGTTCTTCCAATCCATGAGCATAGAATGCTTTTCCATTTCTTTGTGCCCTCTTCAATTTCTTTTATAAGTGTTCTATAGTTTTTAGAGTACAAGCCTTTACCTCTTTGGTTAGGTTTATTCCTAGGTATCTTACAGTTTTTGGTGCAATTGCAAATGGGATCGATTTCTTGGTTTCTTTTTCTGCTGCTTAATCATTGGTGTATAGAAATGCAACAGATTTCTGTATGTTGATTTTATATCCTGTGACTATGCTGAATTCATATGTTACTTCTAGCAACTTTTTGGTGGAGTCTTTTGGGTTTTCTACATAGAGTATCATGTCATCTGCAAATAGTGAAAGTTAGACTTCCTCCTTGCTGATTTGGATGCCTTTTATTCTTTTTGTTCTATGAGTAACGAGGCTAAGACTTCCAGTACTATGTCAAATAGTAATGGTGAGAGTGGAAATCTTTGTCTTGTTCCTGACCATAGGGGAAATGCTCTCAGTTTTTCCCCACTGAGGATAATATTAGCTGTAGGTCTTTCATATATGACCTTTATTATGTTGAGGTATGTTCCATCTATCCCTACTTTGTTGGCTTTTATCAAGAATTGTTGCTGTATTTTGTCAAATGCTTTTTCTGCATCTATTGAGAGGATCATGTGGTTCTTATCCTTTCTTGTATTAATGTGGTGTATCACACTGATTGATTTGTGAATATTGAACCACCCTGGAAGCCCAAGAATAAATCCCACTTGATCGTGGTGAGTGATTCTTTTAATGTACTGTTGAACTTGATTTGCTAGTATATTGTTGAGAATTTTTGCAACAATGTTCATCAGGAATATTGGCCTGTAATTCTACTTTTTAGTGGGGTATTTGGTTTTGGAATCAAGGTAATGCTGGCCTCATAGAATGAGTTTGGAATTTTTCCTTCCATTTCCTTTTTTTGGATCAGTTTGAGGAGAATAGGTATTAACTCTTCTTTAAATGTCTGGTGGAATTCCCCTGGGAAACCCTGGACTTTGTTTAGGGGAGATTTTTATTATTATTTTAATTTCTTTTCTGGCTATGGGTATGTTCAAATGTTCTATTTCTTCCTGTTTCTGTTTTGGAAGTTTGTATGTTTCTAAAAATTTATCCATTTTTTCCAGATTGCCCAGTTTGTTGGCATATAATTTTTCATAACATTCTTTTATAATTTTTGTATTTCTGTGATGTTGGTTGTGATCTCTCCCCATCATTTGTGATTTTATTTATGGGATCCTTTCTCTTTTCTTTTAGATAAGTCTGGCTAGGAGTTTATCAATTTTATTAATTCTTTCAAACAACCAGCTCTTAGTTTTGTTGATCTGTTCTAGTGGTTTTTTGTTTGTTTGTTTCTATATCATTTATATCTGCTCTAGCCTATTATTTCCAATCTTTTGCTGGCTTTAGTCTCTATTTGCTCTTCCTTTTCTGGCTCCTTTAGGTGTAATGTTAGGTTGTGTATTTAAGACCTTTCTTCTTTCTTGAGGTAGGCCTGTATTGCAACATACTTCCCTCTTAGGACTGCCTTTGCTGCATCCCAAAGGTTTTGGACTGTCATGTTTTATTTTCATTTGATTCTATATACTTTATTATTTCTTCTTTAATTTCCTGGTTAGCCCAGTCATTCTTTGGTAGATTGTTTTTTAAAGTCCATATATTTGTGGTCTTTCTAAGTTTTTTCTTGTGGTTGATTTCAAGTTTCATTGCATTGTGGTTTGAAGATATGCACGGCATAATCTCAATCTTTGTATACTTGTTGAGGGCTGATTAGTGACCCAGTATGTGATCTATTCTGGATAACGTTCCATTTGCACTCAAAAAGAATGTGTATTCTGTTGCTTTAGGATTAAATTTTCTGAATATATCTGTTAAGTGAATCTGGTCTGGTATGTTATTCAAAGCCATCGTTTCCTTGTTTATTTTCTGTTTGATGATCTGACCATTGTTGTAAATGTGGTGTTAAAGTCCCCTACTATTATTGAATTATTATCAATGAGTTTCTTTATGTTTGTTATTAATTAATATATATATATATATATATATATATATATATGTGTGTGTGTGTGTGTGTGCTCCAAGTTGAGGGCATAAATATTTACAATTGTTAGATCTTCTTGTTGAATAGACCCAAAATTATCATATAATGCCCTCTTCATCTCCTGTTACAGTATTTGGTTTAAAATCTAGTTTGTCTGATATAAACATGGCTACTCCAGCTTTTTTTTTTGCCATCCATTAGCATAATAGATGGTTCCCCATCCCTTCACTTTCAATCTGCCAATGTGTTATATCTAAAAAGAGTCTCCTGCAGATAGCATATAGATGGGTCTTGGGGTTTTTTTTATCCATTCTGTCATCCTATGTCTTTTGATTGGAGCATTTAGTCTATTTGTATTCATGGTGATTTTTGAAAGATATGAATTTAATGCCATTTTATTACCTGTACAGTTGGTGTTTCTGGTGATGTTCTCTGTTCCTTTCTTATCTTCGTTGCTTTTGGGTTTGGGTTTTTTCCACCCATTCAAAGAGTCCCACTTAATATTTCTTGCAGGGCTTGTTTAGTGGTCAAAAACTCCTTCAGGTATTTGTTTGTCTTAGAAACTGTTTATTTCTCTATCTATTCTGAAATACAGCCTTGCTGGATAAAGTGTACTTGGCTGCATATTTTCCACATTCAGCACATTGAATATATCCTGCCATTCCCTTCTTGCCTATCAAGTTTCTGTGGATAGATCCGCTGTGAACCTGATCTGTATTCCCCTGTAATTTAAGAACTTTTTCCCCCTTGCTGCTTTCATGATCCTCTCTTTGTCTGTGTATTTTGTGAATTTGACTATGATATGCCTTGGTGATGGCCAGCTATTATTGAATTTAATGGGAGTTCTCTGTGCCTCTTGGATTTTAATGTCTGTTTTCTTTGCCCAGATTGGGGAAGTTTTCAGTATTATTTGCTCACATATACCTTCTGCCCACTTTTCTCTCTCTTTATCTTCTGGGACACCTGTGATACAAATGTTATTCCATTTTATTTTTTTAATGTTTTATTATTTATTTTTGAGAAACAGAGACAGAGAACCAGCAGGGAAGGGGAGGAAAGAAAGGGAGATAGAATCTGGAGTGGGCTCCAGGCTCTGACAGAGCCTGACGTGGGGCTCAAACTCGTGAACCATGAGATCATTACCTTAGCTGATGTCAGCCACTTAACTGACTGAGCCACCCAGATGCCCCCAAATGTTTTTCCATTGTAGTAAGTCACTGAGTTCCTCATATCTACTTTTGTGGTCCATTACCTTTGTTTCCTTTTTCTATTCAACTTCATTATTTTCCATAATTTTATCTTCTATGTCAGTAATTCATTCCTCTGCTAATCCATCTTCACTGTTATGGCATCCATTTGGGTTTGTATCCTTGTTTTAGCATTTTTAATTTTGGCCTGACTAGATTTTACCTCTTTTATCTCTTCAGTAAAGGATTCTCTAATATCTTCTATGCTTTTCTCAAGCCCACCTAGAATCCTTACAATTGTTATTTTAAGTTCTGGTTCATACATCTTATATATGTTTTGATTAAATTCTAGGCTGTCCTTTCTTCCTGTTCTTTCTTTTGGGGTGAATTCCTCCATCTTTTTATTTTGGAGGGAAAAGTAATTAAAATAAAGTTAAAAGAAAAAAAAAATAAAGGTAGCTAGATCTTGGTGTGTTTTGGTCTGCTTGCTAAAAGAAACTCGATAGAAAAAAGAAAAAAGTAAAAATTAAAAAAAATTGTGTTCTGTATCCAAGAAGACAACAAAAACAAACAAAAACAAACAAACAAACAACCCAAAGGAAGCTAGATCCTTTTTCCCTTAGTGCTGAAGCTTGGCAGAACTCTATTATCAGTAGAATTCATGTGTGGGAGAGAATTATGCTGGTCTTCTGTGAGGGGAGGAGCCTGCTGTTCTGATTCTCAGGTGGATTTGCCCTAGCGAGATGTGTCTGAAGGGTGCAGGGGTGAGGGGGGCAGGATTAGTGTAATGGCTCCATTCTCCACCCGGTGGTGCTGTGTAGCTCACTGAGGTCCTTCAGTATTCATGGGCTAGGGATGAAAATGGCTTCACCTCACTTTCTAGTCTCTGGAGCGAGATGTTTGTGTCCTCACAGACAGGCAATCACCCCTCTTGTGTTCCTGGCTCCTGTCAGATCCCCACTTTACCCTTTCCTTGACTAAACTGTCTACCTCCCTACTCAGTGCCGCATTCTTGTGTTTTATCTTGGGCATCATTATGTTTCAAAACCCCATACTTCAGAGACTCCTGGAGCTCAGACCCATGCTGATCCTTTGGGGGAAGGTCTCACTATACTGTGGCTGGGGCATGGCCACACAGCAGCAGCAGCAGCAGCAGCTGAGTTTACTGTAAATTGCAACACACGCCTGGTGCCAGGGTTTGTTTGCTGCTCTCAGTGGGTATCTTTGTTCCTATACTGGTGAATGGGCAGTTCTATGTTGCCTGCAGGGTCTTTTGCCTGTGGAGAGGCCACATCACCTCTACCAGATGCAGTCTAAGCAAGGGAACTTCTTCTCCCTGTGCAACCCACGTGATCCTCAGACCACACTGCCTGCTCCTAGGTATCTGCCTTGCTTCCTCAGAGCAAGGCCAGGTGCTGACCTCCAAAACTTTAGACTCTGTGCTCCAGTGTTTATGAAATATTGGCGATATTGAAACCCTCCCCTTTTTCCCTGTCAATGGTTGTGGGGAACTTTATTTGTGCAGAACCTTGCATGTGTTTTCACTTTTTTTAAAACTCTTTTTCTCTCTAGCTCACCTCTCTGCAGTCAGGGCTCCCTCCCCACCACAGTGCCGGTAGCTCTTTTCTCCCCCAAATCAACTCTCCACAGTTGCTACCTTCCATAGGTCATTTTTTTTTCTGTTTGTAGAAGGTGCAGCTTTGTTCTCTAAGACTTCTGATAAATTTTTTTTGGGTGTTCAGAATGATTTGATATTGATTAAGTCCTCACTAATGATTTCAAATAGAATTTCCTATGATGACAGAAATGATCTATAAATCTATGCTGTCCAGTGTATCAGCATCAAGCCGTATGTGGGTATAGTGGACTTAAATTGTGGCTAATTTGACTAAGGAATGGATTTATTTTATTTTAATAGATTTAAATTTAAATAGCCAAATCTGGCTAGATAGAACAGGTATAGACCATTCTACACATTTCCAATTTCTCTGATACCTCTGACCTATTTGACATACTAAGCACTTTTAGACAAGCACTATTTCTAAATCCCCAAAGTAAAAGTTAATGAAAATGATGCATATAGTCTCTTTGCTAATATATAAATTTTTAAATTCTAAGAGTAGCTTTTGTACCTGTTCTTTCATTTCCTTCTTTGTGTTGGAGTGTGGAAAGCTCCGAAGCATGTAATTAAAGGATAAGAAATCGTTCTGTGACTTTGATCTTTTTACATTTATAAAATATGAATCTGTCAAATAATGGTCGTCGAGTAGTTCCAATGACTTTTTTCCAATCAACCATCCATTTAGTACTCATTAAGCTGTTACTATGATCAAGGTACTCTGGGATGGAAGTAAGGTAATGGAGTAGAGAAGAACTATTATTTACCAGACATTTTCTTAATCATAGATATCTGTAATGTAGGATATCTATTTTAATTTTCATGACTAATTCTCATGACTTCCTTGCATAGTCTTATTACTCCTATTTTTTTTTTAAATGAGGATACCAAGGATAAGATAGGTTAAGTGACTCACATGTGGCCACAGGACTAAGCAACAGAACCAGGACACAAAACCAGGTCTTTGAAGTTTAAGTTCAATCTTCTTTCCAATAAACTGCAGCTGCCATCTGAGTAATTTTTAAAAAAAACATTAATGTAACTAACATAGGTTAATTATATTCCAAGAAGTATGCTAAATATTTTACATACATTACTATTCAATCCCAACAACTGTAAAAGTTTTACAAAGAATGAATTATAAAACACAGAGTAAATAACTTTAAGTGAGGAGAGTCAAATACTCTAGGAATTGAAGGAGGATTTGATAAGTCAGCTCTTCTACTACCCTAATTTTTCTTTAAGCATAATTGACTGGCTTGAGATCTTTTTTATACTTCAATTTCCAAATATGTCGTGAGTGTTCAACATGTCAAAGTACTATACTAAGCTTGGGGAGAGTGGGAAGAATGCAAAGATACATAAAACTAGTCTTTTTTTCTCTAAAAGTATTTTGCTCTTCCATTGTTTTCAGTATCCCTTGAAGACTCCCTTATTCACAATTTATAACATTTATCAAGAATATTTATGAAGAATATTTAATCTGAAAGCAAAGTTAGTAATGCGTATCTATTATTTATTGCAAATTTGGCTCCTGTTACAAGTTGTATTCTATTTTATACTGAGGTAAACAGGGCCAAGGTAGAAAGTATTTAAAAGTTGTTAGACTGGAATCAAAATTACCATGATGTAAGTCTACTTGTTGTTAATAAAACCCTTACCCAGTTTTTTCTATTCTATTTCACCTATTCTACCTTGTCTCACACATTTCAATGTTCCCCTTCCAGATCTTTTAATTTTATAATAACACTGAAAATGTATTTGTAGCCATTTTAAGGTTTAGAGTGTATCTTATTGTTTTTAATTTTCTCTTCTTTGCTCCTGGGGATATTAAGTACAGTCTAAGTGGAAAGATTAGAGTTAGTGCTGGCCAAGATCATAAAAAGCATTTAACAATAGTAAAATTTTTCATTTGATAAAATAGTTCAACTTGAAACAAATAAGTAAAAACTTGCTGGGTAGAGTGTGTGTGTGTGTGTGTGTGTGCTCACATACCTACATATATTTCCTTCCTGGAATTAATATCGAGAAAAACTCACTTAAGTGAATGCCCAGGTAGATGTTGCTTTCCTCTTCTTTTTTTGGCATACCATTTCTGACTCAGTCTGGGGAAGAACAAAAGAATAATATGAAGTCTAGAATGATTCAAGATGCCTACTTAAAGACTTATGACAGTTCCCAAATTAACTTAACATTTCAATTTTACTTGGGGTGAGCTGGAAAATTCAGTATAGATCAATATCTCTGGGAATATTCTAGCCTGTCTCAGAACAGACTCAAATCCAACTTGTTTGGAGAAAGGGATGAATGATTATGAGTCTTAGTCACCAATTCCTCTCCTTTAACTCTGAAAGCAAAACCTGAAACTAATTTGTAAAATCAAGCCTGTAAATCATCTCTATGATCCTGATATCTCAGAAAGAGCATGGAGTAATGAGTTTGGCTATGTGAACACAATCAAATCACAGTTCTCTATATTAGTTACATCATCTATAAAAAAACAAATTATAAAAAAAGATGGGACTATGTGCCAATTTCTGTGCCTCACAAAGCTGTTATGAATATTCAGTGAGATAATAAAGGTAAAGTGTTTCAAATACCCAAATTGTTACACAAAATAATATATTATTATAGAGAAAAGAAAAAAATGTTTTCTAGTATTAAGCACTAAAATAATGCACACATTTTCCCCCTGGATTTTCTGTACATTAAAAAAAAATACCTCTCAGGGATGTCTGGATAACTCTGTTAGTTAAGCATCTGGCTCTTGGTTTCAGCTCAAGTCATGGTCTCATGGTTTGTGAGTTTGAGGCCCACATCAGACTCTGTGCTGACAGTGTAGAACCTGCTTGGGATTCTCTCTCTCTGCCCCTCCCCTGCTCATGCTGTCTATCATCTATCTATCTATCTATCTATCTATCTATCATCTATCTATCATCATCTATCTCTCAAAATACAACACGTCATTATTTTCTTTAAGTAGGGCTCCATGCCCAGGGCAGAGCCAAACATGGGGCTTGAACTCAAGACCCTGAGATCAAGACCTGAGCTGAGATCAAGAGTCAGACACTTAACCAACTAGGCCACCCAGGTACCCCAATCTTTTATTTTTTTATCAAGTTTTTATTTAAATTCCAGTTAGTTAACATAGAGTGTGGTACCAGTTTCAGGTGTATAATTTATTTTTATTATTATTACTTTTAATATGAAATTTATTGTCAAATTGGTTTCCATACAACACCCAGTGCTCATCCCAACAGGTGACCTCTTAAATGCCCATCACGCACCCTCTTCTCCCTCCCACCCTCCATCAACCCTCAGTTCATTCTCAGTTTTTAAGAGTCTTATGGTTTGGCTCTCTCCCTCTCTAACTTTTTTTTTTCTTCCTCTCCCCCATGGTCTTCTGTTAAGTTTCTCAGGATCTATATAACAGTGAAAACATATGGTATCTGTCTTTCTCTGCATGACTTATTTTACTTAGCATAACACTCTCCAGTTCCATCCATGTTGCTACTAATGGCCAGATTTCATTCTTTCTCATTGCCAAGTAGTATTCCATTGTGTATATAAATGACAATTTCTTTTTCTTTTAAATATGAAAATTATTGTCAAATTGGTTTCAATACAACAGCCAGTGCTCATCCCAACAGGTGCCCTCCTCAATACCCATCACCCACCCTCCCCTCCATCCTACCCCCCATCAACCCTCAGTTTGTTCTCAGTTTTTAAGAGTCTCTTATGTTTTGGATCCCTCCCTCTCTAACCTCTTTTTTTTCCTTCACTCCCCCCATGGTCTTCTGTAAAGTTTCTCAGGGTCCACATAAAAGTGAAAACATATGGTATCTGTCTTTCTCTGTATGACGTATTTCTTTTAGCATAACACTCTCCAGTTCCATCCACGTTGCTACAAAGGGCCATATTTCGTTCTTTCTCATTGCCATGTGGTACTCCGTTGTGTATATAAACCACAATTTCTGTATCCATTCATCAGTTGATGGACATTTAGGCTCTTTCCATAATTTGGCTATTGTTGAGAGTGCTGCTATAAACATTGGAGTACAAGTGCTCCTAAGCATCAGCACTCCTGTATCCCTTGGGTAAATTCCTAGCAGTGATATTACTGGGAAAGAGGGTATATTTATTTTTAATTTTTTGAGGGACCTCCACACTGTTTTCCAGAGCAGCTGCACCAGTTTGCATTCCCATCAACAGTGCAAGAGGGTTCCCATTTCTCCACATCCTCTCCAGCATCTATAGTCTCCTGATTCGTTCATTTTGGCCACTCTGATTGGCATGAGGTAATATCTCAGTGTGGTTTTGATTTGTATTTTCCTGATGAAGAGTGACATTGAGCATCTTTTCATGTGTCTGTTGGCCATCTGGATGTCTTCTGTAGAGAAGTGTCTATTCATGTTTTCTCCCATTTCTTAACTGGATTTTTTTTTGTTTTTTGGGTGTGCAGTTTGATGAGCTCTTTATAGATTTTGGATACTAGCCCTTTGTCTGATATGTCATTTGCAAATATCTTTTCCCATTCCATTGGCTGCCTTTTAGTTTTGTTGATTGTTTCCTTTGCAGTGCAGAAGATTTTTATCTTCATGAGGTCCCAATAGTTCTTTTTTGCTTTTAATTCCCTTGCCTTTGGAGATGTGAAAAGTAAGAAATTGCTGCGGCTGAAGTCAGAGAGGTTTTTTTTTTCCTGCTTTCTCCTCTAGGGAATGATGATTTCCCGTCACATTCAGGTCCTTCATCCATTTTGAGTTTATTTTTGTGAATGGTGTAAGAAAGTGTTCTAGTTTCATTTTCCTACATGTTGCTGTCCAGTTCTTCCAGCACCATTTTTTAGACAGTTTTTTTCCATTGGATATTCTTTCCTGCTTTGTCAAGGATTAGTTGGCCATACTTTTGTGGGTCTAATTCTGGGGTTTCTTTTCTATTCCATTGGTCCATGTGTCTGTTTTTGTGCCAATACCATGCTGTCTTGATGATTACAGCTTTGTAGTAGAGGCTAAAGTCTGGGATTGTGATGCCTCCCACTTTGGTCTTCTTCTTCAAAATTACTTTGGCTATTTGGGGTCTTTTGTGGTTCCATACACATTTTAGGATTGTTTGTTCTAGGTTCGAGAAGAATGCTGCAGCAATTTTGATTGGGATTGCATTGAATGTTTAGATTGCTTTGGGTAGTATTCACATTTTAACAATATTTATTCTTCCAATCCATGAACACGGAATGTTTTTCTGTTTCTTTATATCTTCTTCAATTTCCTTCATAAGCTTTCTATAGTTTTCAGCATACAAATCTTTTACATCTTTGGTTAGGTTTATTCCTAGGTATTTTATGCTTCTTGGTGCAATTGTGAATGGGATCAGTTTCTTCATTTGTCTTTCTGTTGCTTCATTATTAGTGTATAAGAATGCAACTGATTTCTGGACATTGATTTTGTATCCTGCGACTTTGCTGAATTCATGTATCAGTTCTAGCAGACTTTTGGTGGAGTCTATCAGGTTTTCCATGTATAATATCATGTTATCTTCAAAAAGCGAAAGCTTGACTTCATCTTTGCCAATTTTGATGCCTTTGGTTTCCTTTTGTTGTCTGATTGTTGATGCTAAAAATTCCAACACTATGTTAAACAACAGCAGTGAGAGTGGACATCCCTGTCATGTTCCTGATCTCAGGAGGAAAGCTCTCAGTTTTTCCCCATTGAGGATGATGTTAGCTGTGGGCTTTTCATAAATGGCTTTTATGATGTTTAAGTATGTTCCTTCTATCCCGACTTTCTCGAGGGTTTTTATTAAGAAAGGATGCTGAATTTTGTCAAATGCTTTTTCTGCATCCATTGACAGGATCATATGGTTCTTATCTTTTCTTTTATTAACGTGATGTATCACATTGGTTGATTTGCGAATGGTGAACCAGCCCTGCATCCCAGGAATGAATCCCACTTGATCATGGTGATTAATTCTTTTTTATATGTTGTTGAAATCAATTTGCTAGTATCCTGTTGAGAATTTTTGCATCGATATTCATCAGGGATATTGGCCTGTAGTTGTCTTTTTTTACTGGGTCTCCGTCTGGTTTGGGAATGAAAGTAATGCTGGCTTCATAGAATGAATCTGGAAGTTTTCCTTCCTTTTCTATTTTTGGAACAGTTTGAGAAGTATAGGTATTATCTCTGCTTTAAATGTCTGGTAGAATTCCCCAGGGAAGCCATCTGGTCCTAGACTCTTATTTGTTGGGAGATTTTTGATAACTGATTCAATTTATTCACTGGTTATGGGTCTGTTCAAGTTTTCTATTTCTTCCTTTTTGAGTTTTGGGAGTGTGTGGGTGCTTAGGAATTAGTCCGTTTCTTCCAGGTTGTCCAATCTGTTGGCATATAATTTTTCATAGTATTCCCTGATAATTGCTTGTATTTCTGAGGGATTGGTTGTAATTATTCCATTTTCATTCGTGATATTATCTATTCAGATCCTCTCTCTTTTGTTTTTGAGAAGTCAGTCTTCAGTTATTATAGTCATATATGACAAAAATAGAAACTGTGAAGTTTCATTTCTGTTAGCTTTGCTAGAATGTTCTATCTTTGAAAGTTTCTATTCTTGTTCTATGCACATGACTTCCCAGAAAACTTGTTGCAAAGGGGGTCTCTTTTGATAAGAGACAAATTTTGATGTGGCAATTTTGTTGTATCAAAAGGTCTTTACCAGGTTACAGCAGTGAAATTTGGTGAATTCTGTATATGTGCGGAACAGTGTTTGGCTTCCCCACTTTTCATGGTTTAAATGTAATCACATAAGATTTCCTGACAGCTGTATGGCACCCCAAAAAGGAGCCACTTTGTGTAACTTTTGCTTCAAAATCCCCTTCCTTATTTAAAAGTTCTCTATGAAGTTAATGCTAATATCCACTTGAATCATATATGAAGTTTACAGAATGCAGGCATAGCAATACATCTGTAACACAAGAAAATCAATGCTACTTGTCAGGATTTGATATTCAATTGGTATGTATTGTTCTAATATGGATATTGCACAGTTGGAGTCAGGCAACTGCTAGCTATACAGCTTGGTCAGAATTGCTAATAGCAGCATTCAATAAGTGAATACACACAGAAAGAAACCTCTTATCTGTTCTTCAATCATTTCCTTGCTGATGAGTTCTAATTTATTCCCATACCAATCTATTACTAAATTGAAAAATATAATTACCAAATTCCTTCTTAGAAATGTAAAACCTCAAAAATTTGAGCATTCACTTATTCATGCTTAAACATTTTTTGTTTAATTACAAATAAATATAATGTCCAGCATCAGTCTTTATAGCTATTATGGGTTGCTACTTAAAATCATTTTAAAACATATTTATTCTGAAATTATGGCTATAACACAGCTACACTTGGCTAATGAGCTAAGGATAAAAAAGTCTTGCCTGTAGGAAAGATACATAAAAGTAGAAATAATAGAAATAAAGTTGAGAAATAAGAAATAAAAATTGGCAGCTAAAAAACTTTTTGTCTTACCAGGAAAATTTTATTCTAATAACTATTTGCATACAATAGTGTCTGTCCTATTTGAATAAATTAAAGTCATAGTCATCTGACATAAAAATAAAGTAGCATTATAATACTACATTATAATACTAAAAACTTATAATTATCTACAAATAGTCAATCCACCAATATTGGCAGTTAACCCAGGTGGATAAAGATGATGGTCTTAGTTTTCGAGAAACTCAGTCCGGCTTGTACTATTCCCCTAATAGGTATGATAACTATATTAAGGTTAATCCATTAACAAATGTGCTATAAAAGAACTAACAATATGAATGACAGAATACCTTAGAAAATACCCACTAAAAGATGTACTAGTTGTTAGAATAAATATTCTACTATTTAACAAAATAAATTAAAAAGTGGAAATTGGGGCGCCTGGCTGGCTCAGTTGAATGAACATGGGACTCTTGATCTCGGGGTCATGAGATCAAGCCCCACAATGGGTGTAGAGATTACTTTAAATAAATAAATAAATAAATAAATAAATAACTTTTAAAAAATTGGAACTTATTTAGTTAGCAGTTTTATTTAATTGTGTTATCACCAGGCTCTATCATTCATTCAAAAGAGAAGCAAGTTAACAATTCTACTATAAAATAATGAGACCAATTCTCATAAGCTAAACAAAAAGTCAGCTTCATTAAATTATCATAAGAGCTGATGCAATGTGAAAACTGAGACTTTTAGAATAATGGCAACTATGTAGGCAATTAATTTCACATACCCTAGAAGTAAGTACTTCTAAATACATGGTATTTGAATCAACCAATCAGTATTTCTATGTTTAATGTTGTATAGAATAATGAAGTACAAGATGTATTTCCTCGCTTCTATGAACTTATAATAAAGTTGGATAGACTAAAGCAACATACATTTAATTACAGTTAAAAGCTAAATGGAGAAGTTTAAATAAAGATCAATGTGGGCTAGAGTAGTTTAATTATGGTGAAGTTAGGACTTGAACTGGTTCTTAGAGGATTACCCTACAACGAATATGCCAATAATCAATCATTGTCATTTACTTGGCACAAGGTCTAGATCAATCTATAAAAATTAAAATGTCAAATATATGAGTTTAGTGCTGTTTCTTTTTCTAAATACAAATAGATTACAGTCTCAGCTTGAACAGAGTGCCTGATTTGACCTTTCTCTATTTCATCTTATAGACCAATATGGTAAAATAAAAAGAAGGTCACACCTAGCCTACCAAATAAAACTTGAACACTTATAGGGGCGCCTGGGTGGCTCAGTCAGTTGGGCGTCCGACTTCGGCTCAGGTCATGATCTCACAGTCTGTGGGTTCAAGCCCCGCATCTGGCTCTGTGCTGACAGCTCAGAGCCTGGAGCCTACTTCAGATTCTGTGTCTCCCTCTCTCTCTACCCCTCCCCTGCTCATGTTCTGTCTCTCTCTCAAGAATAAATAAACATTAAAAAAGATTTAAAAAAACTTGAATATTTATGCATGTAGGTCCAGAAGAAAAATGATATATCAACTAGTACAAGGCATGCACTACCATAAAAAAATAAAACCAAATGTACTTTAGGGGACGTGTTGACATCTGGTCATAAGAGAATTGTTAAAGTATTAAATTGAATAAAATTTAGTATTACCAGCATAGCTGGGAAATGTTTTGATTGTTTCCTTTGCAAGCATTTTTTTCAGTCTGAATTGAAGTCAATTGTTCCTTTTTAAAATTTGAATGTATCACTTGAGATTCAAATAATAGTAACATTATGTTCTTCAGAATGAAGGTGATGACTTTGGGCACAATGTTGTGGGATCACTTGGTGGCCAAGCCTCAACTATGAATGAGGGTTATTACCTTGTGGGAAATACCCCTGTGAAATATACAGCCTGACTTCTGGGGCAAAGATAGACCCCCCAGATAGAGCTGGGAATAGTCTGTGTCAGTGGTCTTGCCCAAGAGGTCAAGTCTCTGGCATTTGTTTAAGTAGAATTTAAGTGAATATAATGAGCATATGGTGATTTAGATATTTGTTGTTGTTTTCAACTTATATTCATACTTCAAAGATTAGTTCAAAAGACACATTCCTTGTGCAACTCCCCACTGATTAAGTCATTTTCTTTATCCATGTGCTCCCATAACATCTCATACAAACTGACCCTATATTGTACACTGAATTGAATTATAAGGATATACACCTATATTCCCCATTATTTGTTTTAATTCTTTGGTGTTAAAAATTGTGTCATTCCCTTATTTATCCCTACTGCATACCAGAATGTATACAACCTAGTAAGTTCTAAAAACTTATTTTAGATTATTTGTTTGACTTTATTTATAGATGTTGTTTGGTAAATAAGTTATACACAATATATTGCAAATAAAGCATATGTGTATTTTTTAAATGATGGGCAAGTTTTAATCCTAAGTGTTCAACCTCCACTATACTTCTTGATGCTTCTAAAAAAGTGAAAAAAATAAAACTAAAAATAATAGAATGGTTTCAATTAAAAATGAGCCATTATTGTATCTATAGTGGCAGTTGTGTACTTTTGGAAAATATGCAAATGTCAGGACACAATAGTACTTTATATTCCATATCATTCATTCACCAGATATTTATTGAACACCTAACTGATTCCAGGTACAGTGCAGAATGCTAAAGATAAATATATCTTTATAATACAGTACTCAAACTCACAGCCTAATAGGGAGAAAAAAATGAAGACAGTACAATGTGATCAATTTTGTAATAGAGAAGTGATCACAGAGTATTATGTGATCATAAATGTGCCTAGCCCAGGGTTGTTAAGAAAGGCTTCCCAGAGCAGGGGTTACTCAAGCAAAGAAGCAGGATAGATAATACAGGTACAAGAGTCCATGAAAAGACATGGAAGTGAGTGAAAGCGTGAACCATTTTAAGAACTGCACACAATATATGCATGTTTCAATATATCTGTAACATAAGGGACATGGAGATAAAAAAAAAAAAAAAGCATGATGCAGTTAAAAGGCCTAAGTCATGGTAAAGGATTTTATCCTGAAGACTGTGATAAGGGAGTGGAGAATTGGGGAAGATAACTGAAGAATTGTAAAAAGAAGAGTGTCATGATCAGATTTGCATTTTAGAAATATCACTGGTAATTGTGTGCAGAATGAATAGGAGTGGAGGAAACAGTTGACAAGATCAGAGACAGACAGCAATTATAATTAAGGCAAAATGTAATCATTGCATGAACTGACTTAGTAATATTGGGAGTGAAAAAGATATTTAAAACATAGAATTGAGAGATCTGATAAGATATGTGTGTTAAGTAAAATAGAGAGTCCAGAATAGTCTTAGGTTTCTGGTTTGGGTTACTGATTTGGGTACTGGATATATAACATTCACTAAGACTGGGAATAAAGAAGGAAGAACATATTTGGGGACAACAGTTTTTGATATGTTAAGTATAAAGGACAGGTGGGTCATGAGGATGGAGACATACAGTAGACAGCTGAATATATAAGTATGAATCTTAGGACAAAGATCTTGGTTGTAAAGATTGATTTGGGAGATATCACCATAGATATAATAGTTAAAATCATTGTAGTAAATAACTCCCAAATCTTTACTTTTAGCCAAGGATTTTCTTCTGGGCTACAGATTCAGAGCAAGCATGTTTTAAATGGACTAGTGCAGGACAAAAAAACAGATAGTGGTAGATTGAGAAGAGTGGTAGTAAAGAAATAGAAGTAGTGTGGTCCACACTTTTAGAATACTGAGCATGAAGAGCTCAAGAAATAGTGCTATTTTTGGAGAAAACTTAGGATCAAAAAGTTGATGATTGGAGGTGGGATTCAGAAGGAAGGATACATTTTAAATTGAAGCTAGAGAAAAGCAGGAAGTATGGGTATGGATCAAAATAATTTTTTTCTGTGGTGTCTCAGAAAGTTGAGGGTGTTCAGAATTGCATTTTACAAAGATCACTATGATAACATTTAAAGATTGAACTGAAGCTAGCTAAATTATTTTATAAAGGTGTGCATTCCTCAAGACAGGAGAACAAAAGAGGGTATTAGCTGTTAAAAGAAGAAGCATAGTATACCCAACACATTCCTACAAGCCCATATTAGCCAAATATTGAATATAACCTTAGATTATATTGAACCTGAGCATGAAATTGAGCAGAATACAAGATCAATATACACACATTAATTGTATTTCTATGTACTAGCGATGAACATTTCTTTTTTTTTCTTTTAGCGATGAACAGTTCTAAAATGAAATTAAGATCATTCCAATTACAATAGCATCAAAATAAATAAAATACTTAGAAATAAATTTAATGAAAGATGTACAAAAGTACAAACTACAAAACATTGTTGAAACAAAGTAAAGAATATCTTATAAACAGAAAGGCATCCCATGTTCATGGATTGAAAGACTTATTATTGTAAGATGGCAAATTCCCGAAATTGATATACAGAGTCAATTCAAGTTCTGTCAAAATTCCAACCATCTTTTTTGCAAAATAAGGACATTATTACCCTAAAACATAAAATATGAAAATGCAAGAGAACCAGAATAGACAAATCAATCCTGAAAAAGAAGAAAAAAGTTAGAGTACTGAAACTTCCCAACAAAGCTACTATAATCAAGATAGTGAGGTAGTGATATAAAAATAAACATATAGATAAGTGGAATAGAATTCAGAGTTAAGAAATAACCCCTCAAATTAAAGTCTGTTTGGGTTTGACAAGGGCACCAATACAATTCAATTTAAGTCTTAAAAATTGTGCTAGAAAACTGGATGTTCATATGCAAAATAATGGAATTTGGACATGTAGCTCACACCATATATAATAATGAACTCAGAATAGCTAAAAGACCTAAAAGCAGGAGCTAAAGCTATACAACTCTTAGAAGAAGAAAACTAGTGTAAATCTTCATGACTGGTTTAAGCAATGATTTATTAGATATGACACCAAAAGCACAACTGATGGAAGAAAAAATAGATAAATTGGAAAAAACTAAAATTTAAAATTTTTAAATGTTTATTTATATTTTTTGAGAGAGAGAGAGAGAGAGAGAGAGAGAGAGAGAGAGAGAAACCAGGGAAGGAGCAGAAAGAGAGGGAGACAGAGAACTTGAAAGAGGGTCCAGGCTCTGAGCTGTCAGCACAGAGCTTGATGTGGGGCTTGAATTCACAAACCATGAGATCATGACCTGAGCCGAAATTTGTTGCTCAACTGACTGAGCCACCCAGGCGCCCCATGGAAAAAACTAAAATTTAAAATTTTGTGTTTCAAAAGACACCGTTAGGAAAGTAAAAAGATAGCCAAGAAAGTTTTGGTAAAACGTGTCTCATAGGGGACTTGTATCTAGAACGCACAGAGTTCCTACAATTCAAAAATTAAAAAGATAAATAATCTAACTAAAAATTTGGCAAAGTATCTGAATAGACACTTTTCTAAAGAATATATACAAATGGTCAATAAGCACATGAAAAATTTTTCAATGTTATTAGCCATCAGGGGAATGCAAAGTGAGATTCTGCTTCATACCCACTAGAATGGCTATTTTAATAAAAAAAAATACAGACAGGGGCACCTGGGTGGATCAGTTGGTTAAGCATCTGATGTCGGATCAGGTCATGATCTCACAGTTGGTGGGTGAGCCCCACGTCGGGCTCTGTGCTGACAATTCAGAGCCTGGAGCCTGCTTCAGATTCTGTGTCTCCCTCTCTCTCTGTCCCTTCCCCCCCCCCATGCTCACGCTTTGTCTCTGTCTCTCAAAAACAAATAATAATTAAAAAAGACAGACAATAGTAAGTGTGAGTAAGGATGTGGAGAAATTGGAACCGTGAAACACTGCTGGCAGGAATGTAAAAATGGTGCAGCCACTTTGTAAAGCAGTCTGGAAGCTCTTCAAAAAGTTAAACATCGAGTTATCATATGACTTGCAATTCCACTTTGGTATTTACATAAAATAATTGAAATTTTATGCCCAGTCAAAAATTTTACACAACTATTAACAGCAGCATTATAGTAGTCAAAAAGTAGAAATAAATCTCCTTCAACTGATGAATAGATAAACATAATGTAGTACATCCATAGAATGGAATATTAGTTGGTAAAAAAAAAAAAGAGGACTGTAATACTGATGAGTGCGACAACATGGGTGAGCCTTGAAAAAATTGTGGTAAGTGAAAAAAGCTAGTCACAAAGGATTACATATTGTATGATTCCATTTATATGAAATATTTAGAATAGGGAAATTTATTTGATGGTTGCTTAGGGCAGAGGTTGGAAGGACAGAACTTGGGGGTAAATGATGAATGACTGCTACTGGGTACAGAATTTCTCTTGGAGGTGATGAAAATGTTCTGAAATTACAGAAATGGTTGCACAACACTTTGAATATACTAAAAACATTGAGTTTCACACTTTAAATGAGTGAATTCTGTGGTATGTGAATTATATCTCTATAAAACTGTCTTTTAGAAAAGAAAGTGAAAAAGTGCAAATTGCCAGAATTCTCTTATTATACTGTTCTACTTTACATTTTAAGAATATTTCATGCATGATCTCCTATTTAATACCCTCATCATTCTTTAGAGATAGGGATTAGATGATTTATCTGTTGTCTCTTCTTCCCAAAATGTATTATCTGTGTCCTATCTCTATATCCAGATGCTTGACACATAGAAGGTGCTCAATAATAAATAATGGCATAAATAATTGAAGAAGTTATATTCCTATGTTAAAGATTTTGCTTTCACACAAACCAGATGAGAAGATATGCCTTGCCAGCCACTGGGCTCAACACTTGATACACATTATCTCCTTTAATTCTTTTTTTTTTCAATATATGAAATTTATTGTCAAATTGGTTTCCATACAACACCCAGTGCTCATCCCAAAAGGTGCCCTCGTCAATACCCATCACCCACCCTCCCCTCCCTCCCACACCCCATCAACCCTCAGTTTGTTCTCAGTTTTTAACAGTCTCTTATGCTTTGGCTCTCTCCCACTCTAACCTCTTTTTTTTTTTCCTTCCCCTCCCCTATGGGTTTCTGTTACGTTTCTCAATATCCACATAAGAGTGAAACCATATGGTATCTGTCTTTCTCTGTATGGCTTATTTCACTTAGCATCACACTCTCCAGTTCCATCCACGTTGCTACAAAAGGCCATATTTCATTCTTTCTCATTGCCATGTAGTACTCCATTGTGTATATAAACCACAATTTCCTTATCCATTCATCAGTTGATGGACATTTAAGCTCTTTCCATAATTTGGCTATTGTTGAGAGTGCTGCTATAAACATTGGGGTACACGTGCCCCTATGCATCAGCACTCCTGTATCCCTTGGGTAAATTCCTAGCAGTGCTATTGCTGGGTCATAGGGTAGGTCTATTTTTAATTTTCTGAGGAACCTCCACACTGCTTTCCAGAGCGGCTGCACCAGTTTGCATTCCCACCAACAGTGCAAGAGGGTTCCCGTTTCTCCACATCCTCTCCAGCATCTATAGTCTCCTGATTTGTTCATTTTGGCCACTCTGACTGGCGTGAGGAGATATCTGAGTGTGGTTTTGATTTGTATTTCCCTGATAAGGAGCGACATTGAACATCTTTTCATGTGCCTGTTGGCCATCCGGATGTCTTCTTTAGAGAAGTGTCTATTCATGTTTTCTGCCCATTTCTTCATTGGGTTATTTGTTTTTTGGGTGTGGAGTTTGGTGAGCTCTTTATAGATTTTGGATACTAGCCCTTTGTCCGATATGTCATTTGCAAATATCTTTTCCCATTCTGTTGGTTGCCTTTTAGTTTTGTTGGTTGTTTCCTTTGCTGTGCAGATGCTTTTTATCTTCATAAGGTCCCAGTAATTCACTTTTGCTTTTAATTCCCTTGCCTTTGGGGATGTGTCGAGTAAGAGATTGCTACAGCTGAGGTCAGACAGGTCTTTTCCTGCTTTCTCCTCTAGGGTTTTGATGGTTTCCTGTCTCACATTCAGGTCCTTTATCCATTTTGAGTTTATTTTTGTGAATGGTGTGAGAAAGTGGTCTAGTTTCAACCTTCTGCATGTTGCTGTCCAGTTCTCCCAGCACCATTTGTTAAAGAGACTGTCTTTTTTCCATTGGATGTTCTTTCCTGCTTTGTCAAAGATTAGTTGGCCATATGTTTGTGGGTCTAGTTCTGGGGTTTCGATTCTATTACATTGGTCTATGTGTCTGTTTTTGTGCCAAAACCATGCTGTCTTGATGATGACAGCTTTGTAATAGAGGCTAAAGTCTGGGATTGTGATGCCTCCTGCTTTGGTCTTCTTCCTCAAAATTACTTTGGCTATTCGGAGGCTTTTGTGGTTCCAAATGAATTTTAGGATTGCTTGTTCTAGTTTCGAGAAGAATGCTGGTACAATTTTGATTGGGATTGCATTGAATATGTAGATAGCTTTGGGTAGTATTCACATTTTGACAATATTTATTCTTCCAATCCATGAGCAGGGAATGTCTTTCCATTTTTTTTTTAATCTTTTTTTAAATTATTTATTTATTTATTTATTTTTTTATTTTTTAATATATGAAATTTACTGTCAAATTGGTTTCCATACAACACCCAGTGCTCATGGAAAGAGCCTAAATGTCCATCAACTGATGAATGGATAAAGAAATTGTGGTTTATATACACAATGGAATACTACGTGGCAATGAGAAAAAATGAAATATGGCGTTTTGTAGCAGCGTGGATGGAACTGGAGAGTGTGATGCTAAGTGAAATAAGCCATACAGAGAAAGACAGATACCATATGGTTTCACTCTTATGTGGATCCTGAGAAACGTAACAGAAACCCATGGGGGAGGGGAAGGGAAAAAAAAAGAGGTTAGAGTGTCTTTCCATTTTTTTATATCTTCTTCAACTACCTTCATAAGCTTTCTATAGTTTTCAGCATACAGATCTTTTCCATCTTTGGTTAGATTTATTCCTAGGTATTTTATGCTTCTTGGTGCAATTGTGAATGGGATCAGTTTCTTTATTTGTCTTTCTGTTGCTTCATTTTTAGTGTATAAGAATGCAACTGACTTCTGTACATTGATTTTGTATCCTGCATCTTTGCTGAATTCATGTATCAGGTCTAGCAGACTTTTGGTGGAGTCTACCGGGTTTTCCATGTATAATGTCATGTCATCTGCAAAAAGCGAAAGCTTGACTTCATCTTTGCCAATTTTGATGCCTTTGATTTCCTTTTGTTGTCTGATTGCTGATGCTAGCACTTCCAACACTATGTTAAACAACAGCGGTGAGAGTGGGCATCCTGATCTCAGGGAAAAAGCTCTCAGTTTTTCCCCATTGAGGATGATGTTAGCTGCGGGCTTTTCATAAATGGCTTCTATGATCTTTAAGTATGTTCCTTCTGTCCCGACTTTCTCAAGGGTTTTTATTAAGAAAGGGTGCTGGATTTTGTCTAAGGCCTTTTCTGCATCGATTGACAGGATCATATGGTTCTTCTCTTTTTTTTTTATTTATGTGATGTATCACATTGATTCATTTGCGAATGTTGAACCAGCCCTGCATCCCAGGAATGAATCCCACTTGATCATGGTGAATAATTCTTTTTATATGCTGTTGAATTCGATTTGCTAGTATCTTATTGAGAATTTTTGCATCCATATTCATCAGGGATATTGGCCTGTAGTTCTCTTTTTTTACTGGGTCTCTGTCTGGTTTAGGAATCAAAGTAATACTGGCTTCATAGAATGAGTCTGGAAGTTTTCCTTCCCTTTCTATGTCTTGGAATAGCTTGAGAAGGATAGGTATTATCTCTGCTTTAAACGTCTGGTAGAACTCCCCTGGGAAGCCATCTGGTCCTGGACTCTTATTTGTTGGGAGATTTTTGATAACCGATTCAATTTCTTCGCTGGTTATGGGTCTGTTCAAGCTTTCTATTTCCTCCTGATTGAGTTTTGGAAGAGTGTGGATGTTTAGGAATTTGTCCATTTCTTCCAGGTTGTCCAATTTGTTGGCATATAATTTTTCATAGTATTCCCTGATAATTGTTTGTATCTCTGAGGGATTAGTTGTAATAATTCCATTTTCATTCATGATTTTATCTATTTGGGTCATCTCCCTTTTCTTTTTGAGAAGCCTGGCTAGAGGTTTGTCAATTTTGTTTATTTTTTCAAAAAAGCAACTCTTGGTTTCGTTGATCTGCTCTACAGTTTTTTTAGATTCTATATTGTTTATTTTTGCTCTGATCTTTATTATTTCTCTTCTGCTGGGTTTAGGCTGCCTTTGCTGTTCTGCTTCTGTTTCCTTTAGGTGTGCTGTTAGATTTTGTATTTGGGATTTTTCTTGTTTCTTGAGATAAGCCTGGATTGCAATGTATTTTCCTCTCAGGACTGCCTTTGCTGCGTCCCAAAGCATTTGGATTGTTGTATTTTCATTTTCGTTTGTTTCCATATTTTTTTAAATTTCTTCTCTAATTGCCTGGTTGACCCACTCATTCGTTAGTAGGGTGTTCTTTAACCTCCATGCTTTTGGAGGTTTTCCAGACTTTTTCCTGTGGTTGATTTCAAGCTTCATAGCATTGTGGTCTGAAAGTATGCATGGTATAATTTCAATTCTTGTAAACTTATGAAGGGCTGTTTTGTGACCCAGTATATGATGTATCTTGGAGAATGTTCCATGTGCACTCGAGAAGACAGTATATTCTGTTACTTTGGGATGCAGAGTTCTAAATATATCTGTCAAGTCCATCTGATCCAATGTATCATTCAGGGCACTTGTTTCTTTATCGACCGTGTGTCTAGATGATCTATCCATTTCTGTAAGTGGGGTGTTAAAGTCCCCTGTAATTACCACATTCTTATCAATAAGGTTGCTTATGTTTATGAGTAATTGTTTTATATATTTGGGGGCTCTGGTATTCAGCGCATAGACATTTATAATTGTTAGCTCTTCCTGATGGATAGACCCTGTAATTATTATTCAATGCCCTTCTTCCTCTCTTGTTACAGCCTTTAATTTAAAGTCTAGTTTTTTGATATAAGTATGGCTACTCCAGCTTTCTTTTGGCTTCCAGTAGCATGATAAATTGTTCTCCATCTCATCACTTTCAATCTGAAGATGTCCTCAGATCTAAAATGAGTCTCTTGTAGACCGAAAATAGATGGGTCTTGTTTTTTTTATCCATTCTGATATCCTATGTCTTTTGGTTGGTGCATTTAATCCATTTACATTCAGTGTTATTATAGAAAGACACGGGTTTAGAGTCATTGTGATGTCTGTATGTTTTATGCTTGTAGTGATGTCTCTGGTACTTTGTCTCACAGGATCCCCCTTAGGATCTCTTGTAGGGCTGGTTTCGTGGTGACAAATTCCTTCAGTTTTTGTTTGTTTGGGAAGACCTTTATCTCTCCTTCTATTCTAAATGACAGACTTGCTGGATAAAGGATTCTCGGCTGCATATTTTTTCTGTTTAGCACACTGAAGATCTTGTGCCAATCCTTTCTGGCCTGCCAAGTTTCAAAAGAGAGATCAGTCACAAGTCTTATAGGTCTCCCTTTATATGTGAGGGCACGTTTATCCCTTGCTGCTTTCAGAATTTTCTCTTTATCCTTGTATTTTGCCAGTTTCACTATGATATGTCGTGCAGAAGATCGATTCAAGTTACGTCTGAAGGGAGTTCTCTGTGCCTCTTGGATTTCAATGCCTTTTTCCTTCCCCAGTTCAGGGAAGTTCTCAGCTATAATTTCTTCAAGTACCCCTTCAGCACCTTTCCCTCTCTCTTCCTCCTCTGGGATACCAATTATGCGTATATTATTTCTTTTTAGTGTATCACTTAGTTCTCTAATTTTCCCCTCATACTCCTGGATCTTTTTTTATCTCTCTTTCTCTCAGCTTCCTCTTTTTCCATAACTTTATCTTCTATTTCACCTATTCTCTCCTCTGCCTCTTCAATCTGAGCCGTCGTCGTTTCCATTTTTCTTGCATTTCGTTTAAAGCGGTTTTCAGCTCCTCGTGACTGTTCCTGAGTCCCTTGATCTCTGTAGCAAGAGATTCTCTGCTGTCCTTTATACTGCTTTCAAGCCCAGCGATTAATTTTATGACTATTATTCTAAATTCACTTTCTGTTATACTATTTAAATCCTTTTTGATCAGTTCATGAGCTGTTGTTATTTCCTGGAGATTCTTCTGAGGAGAATTCTTCCGTTTGGTCATTTTGGATAGTCCCTGGAGTGTTGTGGACCTGCAGGACACTTCCCCTGTGCTGTGGTGTATAACTGGAGTTGTGGGCGGGGCCGCAGTCAGACCTGATGTCTGCCCCCAGCCCACAGCTGGGGCCACAGTCAGACTGGTGTGTGCCTTCTCTTCCCCTCTCTTAGGGGGGGATTCACTGTGGGGTGGCGTGGCCCATCTGGGCTACTTGCACACTGCCAGGCTTGTGGTGCTGGGGATCTGGCGTATTAGCTGGGGTGGGTAGGCAAGGTGCACGGGGGCAGGAGAGGCAGGCTTAGCTCGCTTCTCCTTAGGTGATCCACTTCAGGTGGGGCCCTGTGGCAGCGGGAGGGAGTCAGATCCGCTGCCGGAGTTTTGGCTCCACAGAAGCACAGAGTTGGGTGTTTGCGCGGAGCAAGCAAGTTCCCTGGCAGGAACTGGTTCCCTTTGGGAATTTGGCTTTGGGATGGGCGAGGGAGATGGCGCTGGCCAGCGCCTTTGTTCCCCACCAAACTGAGCTCTGTTGTCCGGGGGCTCAGCAACTCTCCCTCCCTTCGTCCTCCAGCCTTCCCGCTTTCCAAGCAAAGCTGTTAACTTATGACCTCCCAGACGCTAAGTCGCACTTGCTGTCGGAACACACTCTGTCTGGCCCCTCCACTTTTGCAAGCCAGACTCAGGGGCTCTGCTTGGCCAGCAGGCTGCCCCTCTGCCCAGGCTCCCTCCCACCAGTCCATGGAGCGTGCACCGCCTCTCCGCCCTTCCTACCCTCTTCCGTGGGCATCTCATCTGTTCTTGGCTCCGGAGACTCCATTCTGCTAATCCTCTGGCGGTTTTCTGGGTTCTTTAGGCAGGTGTAGGTGGAATCTAAGTTATCAGCAGGACGTGCGGTGAGCCCAGCGTCATCCTACGCTGCCACCTTCCAACATTCTCCTCCTTTAATTCTTTTAACAAAAATCTTTGAGGCAGAGAGAAGCCAAGTTGGTTGCATAGTAGCAGGCTGCTAGGCTCTTCTCGCCCCTCAAACATAACTAAAAAACTATCAAATCATAATGGATACCCAAACTATCAACATGAAGGCTGTCAGAACAGACTCCACAACTAGAAGGAGAGAAGAGGCCAGATTGAGGAAGGTAAGAAATGCAGAGTCATAATTTGGGGAAGAAACAATCATGGATGCTGTGGAGGGGAGGGAGATGTGATTGCAGAGACAGGCATGTGAGAGAGGAGCACACAGTGGAACACACAAGGAGAACACTTCCCCCAAAGCCCTTGGTTGGGAAAACAAGAGGGACTGGTTTTTGTGAGTTTTTGTAATCAGCAGGGCTTGAAGACTGGAGTATTAAAAGTCATCAGGATTGGCTGGGGTAGAGGCCAGAGTGTTGCCCCCCTTCTTGAATGAAGGCAGACAAACAATCCGAGTGCATACAGTGTGGAAACAGAGATCTGAGGAACCCAGGGGCAATAAAAGGGGGGAGATTATTACTCTTCTTGAAATTTGTCCCAGAGTTGTAGCATTCTCTGAGGTAATATGCCTGACGGAGAATTTAAAACAACAATCATATGGATACTTGCTGGGCTTGAGAAAAGAATGGACAACTTCAGGGAGACCATTAATGCAGAGATAAAATAGTTAAAAACATATGAGTGAAGTCATATGATGTTTGTCTTTGTCTGACTGACTAATTTCACTTAGCATAATACCCTCCAGTTCCATCCACGTGGTTGCAAATGGCAAGATTTCATTCTTTCTGATTGCCGAATAATACTCCATTGTATATATATATACCACTTCTTCTTTATCCATTCATCCATCTATGGACATTTGGGCTCTTTCCATACTTTGGCTATTGTTGATAGTGCTGCTATAAACATGGGGGTGCATGCGTCCCTTTGAAAGTGCTTACCTGTATCCCTTGGATAAGTGCCTAGTAGTGCAATTGCTGGGTTGTAGGGTATTCTATTTTTAGTTTTTTGAGGAAACTCCATACTGTTTTCCAGAGTGGCTTCACTCATATGAGGACTTCAAGAGACAAAACAGATGAACATAAGGGAAGGGAAACAAAAATAATATAAAAACAGGGAGGGGAACAAAACAGAAGAGACTCATAAATATGGAGAACAAACTGAGGGTTGCTGGAGGGGCTGTGGGAGGGGCAATGGGCTAAATGGGTAAGGGGCATTAAGGAATCTACTCCTGAAATCATTGTTTCACTATATGCTAACTAATTTGGATGTAAATTTAAAAAAATTAAAAATAAAATTTAAAAAAGAGTTAAAAAACAATCAGTCAGAAATGAAAAAGGCAATAACAGATTCAAAACAGACTATATTCAATGAACACAAGCTGAAAGAAGTAGAGGAATGAATAAGTGATATAGAAGACAAAATAATGGAAAATAATGAAGATAAATGAAAGAAAGAAGAAATTATGGAACGGGAGAATCGATTTAGGAAACTCAATGACTCCATCAACTGTAATAACATTTACATTATAGGAGTACCAGAAGGAGAAGAGAGAAAAAAAGGGAGCAAAAAATTTATTTCAGGGAATAATACCTAAAAACTTCACTAATCTAGGGAAGGAAACAGACATCCAATTCCAGGAAGCACAGTAGAATCCCACCAAAATTTTAAAAGCAAATCCAAAACTAAAACAGGAAGAAATAGAAAACTTGAACAGACTGATAACCAGAAAAGAAATTGAATCAGTAATCAAAAATCTCCCAACAAATAAACTTCAGGGCAAAGTGACTTCACAGGCAAATTCTACCAAACATTTAAAGAAGAGTTAATACTTAATTCTTCTCAAACTGTACCAAAAAAATAAACATGGAAAGAAAACTACAAAATTTATTCTATGAGACCAGAATTACCTTGGCTCAAAAACTAGACAAATATCCCACATAAAAAGGAGAATTACAGGCCAATATTCCTGATGACCATGGATACAAAAATTCTTAACAAAATGCTAGCAAATAAAATCCATAAGTACATTAAAAGAATCAGTCACCACAATCAAGTGGGATTTATTCCTGGGCTGCAAGAATGGTTCAATATTCACAAGTTGATCAAGGTGACAGGAAACATATGGAAATCTCAATAGATGCAGAAAAATCATTTGACAAAATACAGCCTCCATTCATGATAAAACCCTCAAAAATGTAGGGTTAGAAGGAACATACGTCAACATCATAAAGACCATATATAAAAGAAGCAGAGCTAATATCATCCTTGACTGGGAAGAAGTGAGAGTATTTCCTCTATGGTCAGGAACAAGACAAGGATGTCCACTCTGTTGTTATTTAGCACAGTACTGGAAGTCCTAGTCTCAGCAATCAGATAACAAAAAGAAATAATAATGGATCCAAATAGGCAAAGAAGTCAAGCTTTCACTATTCACAGATGATATGATATCCTATGGAGAAAACCTGAAAGTCTCCACCAAAAAAATTGGTAGAACTGATACATGAATTCAGTAAAGTTGCAGGATACAAAAGCAATGTACAGAAATCTGTTGCATTTCTTTTTTTTTTTTTTTTTTTTTTATTTTTTAAATTTTTTTTTTCAACATTTTTTATTTATTTATTTATTTTTTTGGGACAGAGAGAGACAGAGCATGAACGGGGGAGGGGCAGAGAGAGAGGGAGACACAGAATCGGAAACAGGCTCCAGGCTCCGAGCCATCAGCCCAGAGCCTGACGCGGGGCTCGAACTCACGGACCGCGAGATCGTGACCTGGCTGAAGTCGGACGCTTAACCGACTGCGCCACCCAGGCGCCCCATAAATCTGTTGCATTTCTATACACCAATAATCAAACATCTGAAAGCAAAATCAAGACATTGATCCCATTTACAATTGCACCTAAAACCATAAGATACCTAGGAATAAACCTAACCAAAGAGGTAGGATTTATACTCTGAAAACTATAGAAAAATTATGAGACATTGAAAATAATAAAGACATGGAAAAATATTCCATGCTTATGGATTGGAAGAACAAATCTTGTTAAAATGTCTATACTACTCAAAGGAATCTTCACATTAAATGCAATCCCTATCAAAATACCAACAGCATTTTTCACAGAACTAGAAAAAACAATTCTAAAAATTTTTATAGAACCACAAAAGACCCTGAGTAGCCAAAACAATCCTGAAAAAGCAAAGCAAAGCTAGAAGCATCAGAATGAAGCTACAGTACAAAGTTGTTGTCATCAAGACATTATGGTATTGGCACAAAAACAGACATATAAATCAGTGTAACTGAATAGAAAACCCAGAAATGGACCCACAACTTTATGATGAAGTCATCTGTGACAAAACAGGAAAGAATATCCAATGGAAAAAAAGACATTCTCCAACAAATGGGATTGGGAAAACTGGACAGCCACATGCAGAAGAACGAACATGGACCACTTTCTTACACCATACACAAAAATAAATTCAAAATGGATGAAAGACCTAGATGTCAGACAAGAAACCATGAAAATCATAGAAGAGAACACAGGCAGTAACCACTTTGACATCGGCCTTAACAACTTCTTACTAGATATTTCTCCTAGGGAAGAGAAACAAAATACAAAAGAAAATACTGGGACGTCATCAAAATAAAAAGCTTTTGGGCAATGAAGGAAGCAATCAGAAAACTAAAAGGCAAGCTACGGAATGGGAGAAGATATTTGAAAATGACATATCTGATAAAGGGTTAGTATCTAAAATATGTAAAGAACTTATAAAACTCAACACCCAAACAACAGATAATCCAGTTAAAAAATGGTCAGAAGACATGAATAGACATTTTTTGCAAAGAAGACAAATACTAAACGTCACCATAATAAGGGAAATAGAAATCGAAAGAACAATGAGATATCACCTCATACCCATCAGAATGGGTAAAATTAACAACAGAAGAAACAGTAGCTGTTGGCGGGGATGCAGAGAAAGGGGAACTCTCTCACACTGTTGGTGGGAATGTATGCTGGTGCAACCACTCTGGAAAACAGTATGGAGGATCTACAAAAAGTTAAAAGTAATACTATCCTACAATCCAGCAATTGCACTACAAGGTATTTACCCAAAGGATACAAAAATACTAATTCAAAAGGATACATGCATTACAATGTTCATAGCAGCATTATCAACAATATGTAAATTATGGAAATCACCCAAATATCTATTCATTGACTGATGAATAGATAAATGAGATGTGATATACATATTCAGTGGTATAGTACTCAGCCATATAAAATAATGAAATCTTTTGCAAAGATGTGGATAGAGCTAGTGAGAATTATGCTAAGTGAAATAAGTTACTCAGAGAAAGGCAAATTCCATATGATTCCATTCAAGTGTGGAATTTAAGAAACAAAACAAGCCAGAAAAGGGAACAATAGAGAGAGAAAATCAAACAAAGAAACAGCCTCTTAACTATAGAGAACAAACTGATGCCTACCAGAGGGGGGGGTGGAAGGAGAATGGGCTAAATGAATAGGTGATGGAGATGAAGAAGTGTACTTATTTTGGTGAGTACTTGGTATTGTATGGAATTGCTGAATCATTAAATTGTTCCCCCAAAGCTAATATTACACTGTATATTAACTAACTGGAATTTAATAAAAACTTAAAAAATATATAACTGTTTTGAATATAAACAATATAAAATAATTTCATTAGACTCTGTGCTTCTGGCTAGGGAGAATTTAAACATAGCATAAAAGAATGTTAACAACATGAGTTTTTAAAGGAAATTAAGGCTCTATTATACTAGTTTTAATAGCTTTTATTTTATTTATATTTGTATAAAGTTTTCTCTTCAATACATTATAGTTAACACAGTATTACATTAGTTTCAGGTGTGCAATTTAGTGATTCAACAATTCTATACATTACTCAGTGCTCATCATGATTATTGGACTCTTTAATTCTCTTTACTTATTTAATTCATTCCCCCACTGACCTTCCCTCTGCTAACCATCAATTTTACCTGTATAGTTAAGAGTCTGTTTCTCTTGGTATCTCTCTCTATTTTCCTTTGTTCATTTGTTTTGCTTCTTAAATTGCACATATAAGTGAAATCATATGGTATTTTTATTTCTCTGGCTGGCCTATTTTGCTTAACATAATACTCTTTAGCTCCATCCATGTTGTTGCAAATGGCAATATTTTATTTTTTATGGCTGAATAATATTCCAGATTATATATATAATCACATTTTCTTTATCTATCCATCTATCGATGGAGACTTGGGCTTCCAGCACAGAACCTGATGCAGGGCTCGATTCCACAAACTTTGAGATCATGACCTGAACTGAAGTCAAGAGTTGGACACTTAACTCATGAGCCACCCAGGCACCCCTTGCATTTTTTGTATTAGTGTTTTGTAGTGTTTATAGTATGATTATTGCATGGTACAGTAGGTCTATTTTTACCATTTTGAGGAACCTCTGTATTGTTTTCCACAGTGGCCACACCTGCTTGCATTCCCACCAACAGTACATGGGGGTTCCTTTTCCTCCACATCCTCACCAACACTTCTTGTTTCTTATGTTTTTTTTTCTTTTAGCCATTCTGACAGGTGTGAGGCGATATCTCATTGTAGTTTAGATTTTCATTTTCCTGATACTGACTGATGTTGGGCATCTTTTCATGTGTTTGTTGCCATCTGTACACCTTCTTTGGGAAATGTCTGTTCATGCCTTCTGTTAAAGGCCCATTTTAAAGATTGTATTGTGTGTTAATATACTTTTTTTCACTTGTTTATTTTTTAAAGTTTATTTATTTTGTGAGAGAAAGGGCATGTATGTGTGAGTGGAGGAGGGGAAGAGACAAAGGGAGAGAAAATCTCAAGCAAGTTCTGTCCTGTCAACTCAGAGCCCAACATGGGGCTTGAACTCATGAACCATGAGATCATGACTTGAGCCAAAACCAAGAGTCAGATGCTTAACTGACTGAGACACCCAGGAACCCCATCTTATTCATTTTCTATTGAAGTATAGCTGACATACAATATTACATTAGTTTAAGGTGTACAACATAGTGATTCACCTTCTCCATACATTATGTTATGCTCACTACAAGGGTAGCTACCATCTGTTACCATACAATGCTATTAAAATACCATTGACTATATTCACTATGCTGTACCTTTCATCTCCATGACTCATTCATTCCATAACAAGGAGCCTGTACTTCCCACTCCCCTTCACCCATTTTGTTTATAACCTCACTATCTCCCCTCTGGAAACCACCAGTTTGTTCTCTGTATTTATGAGTCTATTTCTTCATGTTTTTTTATTGTATTATTTTTTAGATTTCTCACATAAGTGAAATCACATGGTATTTGTCTTTATGAGAATTGATCCACTTACCTTCTAGGTGCATTCATGCTGTTACAAATGCCAAGATCTCACTATTTCTATGGCTAAGTAATATTCCATTGTATGTATATATCACTTCTTTATCCATTCATTCATAAATGGACACTTAGGTATTTGTATGCCTTGGGTATTGTAAATAGAACTGAAGAAACTCAATAACAAAAGGCAGATGGCAAAAGAAAGTGTCAGTCAACGTGATGATAGGTCAGTAGAAATTAATCTAAAGAGAGAAATAAAAAGGACTGCAAAGAAGCAGTCCAGTTTGCAATTACTTGGAATAACAGAAAGATGGATACAAAAGAATATTTGGAGAAATAATGGATGAGAATTTCACTAAATTGCTACAAACATACACTTACAGTTACAAGTAGCTTGGCAAACTTGAAGCAATATAAACATGAAGAGAGCTATACCTAGCCACATCATGGTTAAACTGCTGAAAACAAAACAAAACAAAACAAAAAACTAAGGGAACAACTAAGAAGTAGCCAGAAAGAAAAAAAAATGACATCAAAAGCAATGGAGGTCCATAGACAGCTAAACAATATCTTTATTTAATTTATTTTTTAAATTTACGTGCAAGTTAGCATATAGTGCAACAACGATTTCAGGAGTAGATTCCTTAATGCATCTTACCCACTTAGTCTATCCCCCCCCACACAACAACCCTTCCAGTAACTCTATTTGTTCTCAATATTTGAGTCCCTTATATTTTATTCCTCTCTTATTTTTATATTGTTTTTGCTTCCCTTCCCTTATGTTAATCTTTTTTTGTATTTTAAAGACCTCATATAATTGAAGCCATACGATAATTGTCTTTCTCTCTGACTAATATCGCTTAGCACAATACCCTCTAGTTCCATCCATGTAGTTGCAAATGTATGTAGTTGCAAGATTTCATTCTTTTTGATTGCTGAGTAATACTCCATTGTATATATATACCACATCTTCTTTACCCATTCATCCATCTATGGACACTTGGGCTCTGTCCATATGTAGGCTATTATTGATAGTGGTGCTATAAACATGGGGTGCATGTACCCTTTGAAACAGCATACCTATATCCCTTGCATAAATACCTAGTAGTTCCACTGCTGGGTCATAGGGTAGTTCTATTTTCAGTTTTTTGAGAAACCTCCATACTGTTTTCCAGAGTGGCTGCACCAGTTTGCATTCCTACCAGCAGTGCAAAATAAATCCTCTTTCTCCACATCCTCACCAACATCTGTTGTTGCCTGAGTTGCTAATGTTAGTCATCCTAACAGGTGTGAGGTGTTATCTCAATGTGGTTCTGATTTGTCTTTCCCTGATGATGAGTGATGTGGAGCATTTTTTCATGCGTCAGTTGGCCATGTGCATGTCTTCTTTGCAGAAGTGTCTATTCATGTCTTTTGCCCATTTCTTCACTAGATTATTTGTTTTTCGGGTGTTGAGATTGATAAGTTCTTTATAGGTATTGTATATTAACCCTTTACCTGATCTGTCGTTTGTAAAATCTTCTCTCATTCCGTCAGCTGCCTTTTAATTTTTCTGATTATTTCCTTCACCGTGCAGAAGATTTTATTTTGATGAGGTCCCAAAAGTTCATTTTTGCTTTTGTTTCCCTTGCCTCTGGAGATGTGTTGAGTAAGAAGTTGCTTCAGCCAAGATCAAAGAGGTTTTTGCCTGCTTTCTCCTTATGATTTTGATGGCTTCCTGTCTTACATTTAGGTCTTTCATCCATCTGAGTTTATGTTTGTGTATGTTGTAAGAAAGCGGTCCAGGTTCATTCTTCTTCATGTTGCTGTCATTTTCCCAGCACCACTTGCTGAAGAGACTGTTTTTATTACATTGAATATTCTTTCCTCCTTTGTGAAAGATTAGTTGGCCATACATTTGTGGGTCCATTTATGGGTTCTATATTCTTTTCCATTGGTCTATATGTCTGTTTCTGTGCCAGTGCCATACTGTCTTGATGATTACAGCTTTGTAATACAGTTTGAAGTCCGGGATCGTCATGCTTCTTGTTTGGTTTTCTTTTTCAAGATTGCTTTGGCTATACGGGGTCTTTTCTGGTTTCATACACATCTTAGAATTGTTTGTTTTAGCTCTGTGAATAATGCTGGTGTTATTTTGATAGGGATTGCATTGAATATGTATATTGCTTTGGGTAGTTTTGACATTTTAGCAATATTTGTTCTTTCTATCCTGAGAGCAGAATAGTTTTACACTTTTTGTGTGTCTTCTTCAATTTATTTCATAAGTTTTCTATACTTTTCAGTGTATAGATTTTTCACCTCTTTGGTTAGATTTACTCCGAGGTATTTTATGGGTTTTGGTGCAATTGCAAATGGGATTGATTCTTTGATTTCTCTTTCTGTTGCTTCATTGTTGGTGTATAAGAATGCAACCGATTTTTGTGCATTAATTTTATATCCTGAGACTTTGTTGAATTCATGGATCATTTCTAGCAGTTTTTTGTTGGAATTTTTTGGGTTTTCCATACAGAGTATCATGTCATCTGTGAAGACTGAAAGTTTGACTTCCTCCTGGGTGATTTGGATGCCTTTTATTTCTTTGTGTTGTCTGATTCCAGAGGCTAAGACTTCCAATACTATGTTGAATAACAGTGGCGAGAGTGAACATCCCTATCTTGTTCCTGACCTTAGTGGGAAAACTCTCAGTTTTTCCCCATTGAGGATGATATTATCCTTGGGTCTTTCCTATATGGCATTTATGATCTCAAAGTATGATCCTTCTATCCCTACTTTCAAAGGATGCTGTATTTTGTCAAATTCTTTCTCTGCATCTATTGAGAGGATCATGTACTTCTTGTTCTTTCTTTTATTGATGTGATGAATTACACTGATTGTTTTGTGGATATAGAACCAGCCTTGCATCCCAGGTATTAATCCCACTGGGTCATGGTGAAAAACAATTGTAATGTATTTTTGGATCTGGTTGGCTAATAACTTGTTGAGGATTTTTGCATCCATGTTCATCAAAGAAATTGGTCTCTAGTTCTCCTTTTTAGTGGGGCCTTTGTCTGGTTTTGGAATCAAGGTAATGCTGGCTTCATAGAAAGATTTTGGAAGTTTTCCTTCCATTTCTATTTTTTGGAACAGTTTCAAAAGAATAGGTGTTAACTCTTCTTTGAATGTTTGGTAGAATTCCCCTGGAAAGCCATCTGGCCCTGGACTCTTGTTTTTTGGAAGATTTTTGATTAATAATTCAATTTCTTTACTGGTTATGGGTCTGTTCAACTTTTCTATTTCTTCCTGTTTCAGTTTCGGTAGTTTATATGTTTCTAGGAAATGTTCCAGTTTTTCCAGATTGCTCATTTTATTGGTATATAATTTCTCATAATATTTTCTTATTGTTGTGTTTATTTCTGCTGTGTTGGTTGTAATCTCTCCTCTTTCATTATTCATTATTTCATTATTCATTATTATTCATTCATCATTCATTATTCATTATTTCATTATTTCATTATTGATTTTATTTATTTGGGACCTTTCCTTTTTCTCTTTGATCAAACTGGCAAGGGATTTATTAATTTTGTTTATTTTTTCAAAGAACCAGCTTCTAGTTTCATTGATATGTTCTGTTTTTTTGTTTTTGTTTTTGTTTCTTTGATTTTGATAGCATTGATTTCCACTCTAATATTTATTATTTCCTGTATTCTGCTGGTTTTAGATTTTGTTTGCTGTTTTTTTTCCAGCTCTTTAGGGTATAAGGTTAGGATGTGTATCTGAGACCTTTCTTCCTTCTTTAGGAAGGCCTGGATTGCTATATACCTCCCTCTTATGACTTCCTTTGCTGCATCCCAGAGGTTTTGGACTGTGGCGTTATCATTTTCATTGGCTTCCATGTTAAAGAGAAGTTAGTTTTCTCTTTAACTTCTTGGTTATCCCATTCACTCTTTAGTGCAATGTTCTTTAGTGTCCAAGTATTTGTTATCTTTCCAATTTTTTTCTTGTAGTTGATTTAGAGTTTCATAGCCTTGTGGTCTGAAAATGTGCACGGCATGATCTCGATCTTTTTGTACTTCTTGAGGGCTGATTTGTGTCCCAGTATGTGATCTATTCTGGAGAACACTCCATGTGCACTGGAGAAGAATGTGTATTCTGCTGCTTTAGGATGAAATGTTCTGAATGTATCTGTTAAGTCCATCTCGTCCCATTGGTCATTCAAAGCCATTGTTTCCTTGTTGATTTTCTGTTTAGATGATCTGTCCATTGTAATTGGGGTATTGAAGTCCCCTACTCTATGTTATTATTATCAATGAGTTTCAATGAGTTTGTGATTAATTGATTTATATATTTGGGTGCTGTCACATTTGGTGCATAAATGTTTACAATTGTTAGGTCTTCTTCGTGGATAGACCCCTTAATTTTGATATAATTCTCTTCTTCATCTCTTGTTACAGGCTTTATTTTAAAGTCTAGATTGTCTGACATAAGTATGGCTACTCCGGCTTTCTTTTGTTGACCATTAGCATGATAGATTGTTCTCCATCCCCTTACTTTCAATCAAGTGTCTTTAGGTCTAAAGTGGGTCTCTTTTAAACAGCATATAGAGTTTTTTCTTATCCATTCTGTTACCTTATGTCTTTTTATTGGAGCATTTAGTCCATTGATGTTTAGAGTGAGTACTGAAAGATATGAATTTATTGCCATTATGATGCTTATAGAGTGGAGTTTCTGGTGGTGTTCTCTGGTCCTCTCTAGTCTTTGTTAATTTTGGTCTTTTTTCATCTTTTCTCCCCTCAAAGAGTCCCCCTTAAATTTTCTTGCAGGGCTGGTTTAGTGGTCATGAACTCCTTTAATTTTTGTCTGGTAAACTTTTTATCTCTCCTTCTGTTTTGAATGACAGCCATGCAGAATAAAGAATTCTTAGCTGCATATTTTTCCAATTCAGCATGATGAATATATCCTGCCACTCTTTCTGGCCGGCCAAGCTTCTGTGGATATGCCTACTGTCAAACTGATCTGTCTTCCATTGTAGATTAAGGACTTTTTTCCCTTGCTGCTTTCATGATTCTTTCTTTGCCTGAGTATTTTGTGAATTTGACTATGAGATGCTTTGTTGATGATCTGTTTTTGTTGAATCTAATGGGAATCCTTTGTGCTTCCTGGATTTTGATGTCTGTGCCTTTCCCCAGGTTAGGAAAGTCTTCTGCTATCATGTGCTTACATAACCCTTCTACTCCTTTTCCTCTCTCCCTCTTCTGGCACCCCTATGATTCTGATATTGTTCCTTTTTTCTTTTTTTTTTGATGTTGTTCCTTTTTAATGAGTCACTTATTTCTCTAAATCTTTTTTTAATATAAAAAAATTTTTTAATATTGATTTATTTTTGAGAGACAGAGAGAGACAGAGTATGAGCAGGGGAGGAGCAGAGCAAGAGGGAGACACAGAATTAGTAGCAGGCTGAAGGCTCTGAGCTGTCAGCACGGAGCCCAACATGGAGCACGAACTCTCAAACCACGAGATCATGACCTGAGCCGAAGTTGGACGCTTAACCAAATGAGCCACCCAGGAGACCCTGATTTATCTAATTATTAAATCATGGTCTTTTGCCTTAGTCTCCTTCTTTTTTTGTTGTTTTTTGCTTAATTGTTCTCCATTAGTTTGTCCTCTGAATCATTGATTCGCTGCTCTACCTCACCCATTCCTGCCACTGTGGCATCCTTTCAACATTGCAGCTAAGTTATACCATTTTTTTATTTCATCCTGACTAGTTTTTACTTCTTTTACCTCCACAGAAAGAGATTCTAATCTATTTTCAACCCGAGGTAGTATTCTTATTGTGATTCTAAATTCTGGTTCAGACATCTTGCTTGTATCTGTGTTGCTTAAGTCCCTGGCTGTTGTTTGTTCCTGCTCTTTCTTTTGGGGTGAATTCCTTCGTTTTGTCATTTTGAAGGAAGAAAAAGAATTAATAAGGTCAAAAATTAAAATTAAAAAATTAAAAACAACACAGACACACACAAAATCAAATAAATGATGCTAGATCCTTGGTGTGTTTTGGTCTGGTTGTTGAAAGGAGCTTGATAGATTAGAGAAAAAAGGGGGGAAAAAGAAAAAAAAGGAAAACGTTTGAAAACTTGAAAAAAATGAATACAATGAAATAGAATAAAATGAAATGATGGAAGTAAAATAGAATTTGAAAAATTTGCAGAAACATAAAAAATATAGTAGAAAAATAAGGAAAAATGTTTTTAATAAAAATTGAAAAGAAAATAATTTTTTTCTCTTTCTGTATTCAAGAAAAAGAAAAAAAGACCCAGAAATTGAATAGATGGACCAGCAAACAGACTAAAATATGAATGAAATTACATCATTTTCCCCTAGAATTCAAACTGTGAAGCACTTTATAGTCTGTAAACCAAGCAGTTGGAGAGACTTGTGTTCCTGAAGAGCAAGGTTGGCTCAGTTGAGCAGGGCTTAGTGTAACAGCTCCATTCTCCACTTGATGGCACTACTTAGCTTACTGGGTTGGATTGTTGTGGCACGTGTAGGTGTGTATGTGCATGTGCAAGAAGGGTGAAAATGGCATCACCCAGCTACCCAGTCTCTAGTATCAGAACTCTGTTATCCCCACTCAGCGATCATGAACCCGTCCTTTGCCTCTGGCTTCTGTCCACTCTCCACTTTTACACTGTCCATGACCAAGCTGTCAGGTTGCCAGGTGGCACCTCTCTCCTGACTTTTATCTCAGATGCAGCTCTGTTTCCCTATCCCTCACTTTTGAGGGACTGCAGCTTTCACCTGCTCAGACCTTTTGGGAGAGGGTCTCACTGAGCAGTGGCCAGGTGCCAGTCATGTCCAGGAATGTTCATGGCACCGTGCTGCTGCAGATGGCCAGAGACTGTGGCTGGGTGCCAGCCCGCCCCAGAAAAAGTTCATGCAATCGTGTAGCAGCAGCATTTCAGGGATTATGGAAAATCACAACATCCATCTGGCACCAGGCTTCCCCCGTAATGTCCTTTTTCCAGCACCAGTGAATGTGATTATTCTCCAGGCCCGCTGGGAACTTTTCTTGTAGGGCAGCCACACAGCCTCTACCAAATGACCTCCCAGCAAGGGAACCACCTCTCCACGTGTGGCCTGAGGAACCCCTGGGCCTCTCTCTGCTCCTGGTGATTCACCCTTCCCACCAGAACACCGCCAGGTATTGAGCTGTGGAAACTCAGACTCTGTGCCTCCCTGTTTAAAGAGTCTTGATGAAATTTAAACACTCTCTTTTCTCCTTTCTCCCTTTTTAGTTCTGTCCCTGTGGCTGTTTCCACTTTTCCACTTTCTCTCCAGCAGCTTTTGGGAGGGTGCTTTTCCCATCCTCTTCCCCCATCTCTGTCCTCTCTCCACAAGCAAAAAGAGCTCCCTGCCCTCCACGGCTTCTCCCTCCCCCAGTTCACCTCTCTGTGTTGTGTACCTGCTGAGTTCTGTGGTTCAGGTTGTGCAGATTGTTGTGTTAATCCTCAAATCAGTTTTCTAGATGTGCAGGATAGTTTAGTGTTGATCTGGCTGTATTTCATGGACACGAGATGCAAGAAAACTTCCAAGCTGTTCTGCCATCTTGGCTCCTACCACTAGCTATCTTTCTTTTTTTTTTTAATTTGTTTTTAACATTTATTTATTTTTGAGACAGAGAAAGACGGAGCATGAACGGGGGAGGGGCAGAGAGAGAGGGAGACACAGAATCCGAAGCAGGCTCCAGGCTCTGAGCCATCAGCCCAGAGCCCGACGCGGGGCTCGAACTCACAGACCGCGAGATCGTGACCTGAGCTGAAGTCGGACACTTAACCGACTGAGCCACCAAGGCACCCGTAGCTATCTTTCTTAATTGCATTGACAATTTTTACAAAGCAGGAACTTTAGTGTGAGACATTTGAAGTCTTCCGACTAATAACCTGCATCTACATTGGTTTGGGTTGGAAAGAAGATCTATGATGAATCCCAAGTTCTGCTAATGAGATCTCCCAAGTTTCTTCTCATATAATTTCTGCCAGAAGGGATGCTCTGTCCAGAGGCGTGGGAGGAGAAGAGAAGGTGATATGGTAGCCGGGACTCAGGGAAGAGGGGTGGAGATCCTAAACAATATCTTTGAAGTGTTAAGTTCTCTCCTGCTTTATTCCTCTTTAAAAATTCTATTTGTTATATTTTGTCCCAATTTGCATATCATTTTCTCCCTTTTATTACATGTGAACTCATTCTTCAAACCTTAGCTTAAGCATTTCTTTTCATAAATCTGTCTTGACTTCATTGTGTTTCAGGTGACCTTCCTCTCTGCAAATTTAACATACATTCAATTCTCAATTATAACCCTAAACTCATCTAGTGTTGTCAGTTTTTTTTAAAAATACTTTTCTTGGAGCACCTGGGTGGCTCAATTGGTTAAGTGTCTGACTCTTGGTTTTGGCTCAGGTCATGATCTCATAGTTTGTGAGTTCAAACCCCACATTGTGCTTTGTGCTGGCAGCACAGAGCTTACTTGGGATCCTCTCTCTCCGTCTCTCTCTGTGCCCCTACCATGCTTGCTTTCTCTCTCTCCCAAAATTAATTAATTAAAAAAAATAAAATACTTTTCTTCCCATTAATTTGTGAGCTTCTTGATGGCACATATTACCACATTCATTTTTTTATGTTCTCTTAGTACCTTGCCTGACAGTAGTAGCTGCTTAATACTGATTCAACTTATTCAACTTTAGTACAGGATGCAACAAATTAATAGGTGATGAAAAATGTGCCCACTCTATCCATTAGAATCTAATGAGGAAGAAGACATTAAAAAAGTAAAACAAAATTAAGGATAATATCACAGTTGTGACAAGTGAAAGAAATACACTGTGCTACAAAGGAAAAGAACAGGGATAGGAAGCAGAGAAAATAACTTAGTAAACCTATTTAGAGGTGGAGTCAAGGAGAATTTCACAGAAACGCACTTGATCTGTTTTAAGGTATGCTTTCAATGAGTGATTTTTGCTCCATTTACATGTACTTTCTACATATTTATAGATTTTTTTTCCAGTTGTGGATGTGAAACTTTTCTGAGTTTAATAGGCCAGTCTACCATGAATTGAAGAACATTAAGAAAATTAAAATTCACTTCATAACTAATTCCAAAGAACTCAAAGTGGGCCTAGAGTCACTATTTTTGGTGAACAAAATTATTATTTGGGGAAGAAGCAGAAAGAGAAACAATTGTTTTCTGATTATTGTAGTAATCCTAGAGTAAGGGATTGAAGATTACATACTTCTTTCCTTTTATTCCATTTCTTTGACTCATTCCCTGGTTAGGTGACCATTATTCACCACATCTTAAATGCCTAATGTTCATGTAGCTTATGAATTGAGGCAAGAGAAAATATGGATATATTTAATCTCTAGACAAAAAAAAAATTAATTAAATTTCCCTTCACAATATTTTTCTTTCTACCAACTTTTGATTAAAGATGTTAATGGAACAATCCTGGTTAATCAGTAGACTGGTTCTGATTTAAAGCCATTATGCCTTATTTATTTTTAAGATTATTCCTAATCTGGGATTAGTGTTTTTTCAAGATAGACACATCACGAGGTCATTAAAGTATAGAATGACAGCAAAGGAATTGTAGACTCCAAATGAGAAGAAACCAATGTTGTTCCCTTTTTGTTCCTAGCATAAAAACCCACTTAGTAGTGTTTATTAGATACCATTGTTCATTTATCTATCCAACAACAACAAAAATATCGAATGCTTACTATGTGTTTGTGGAACTATTGTATACTCTCAGGATACAGTGGTATCTGAGATTAAGTGTTATCCTCATGGAACATACATTAGGGAAGGGAGAGGAGGTAGACAGTAAATAAATAATCAAGCAAATAAGATAATTTCAGATTGTGATAAATTCTATAAGTGCAAAAAACAAGGTGATGTAATAGTGACTTGGAAGGGGGCAATGTTAGGTATGAAGACTCTTCGAAGAGATATTTGAATTGAGACTTAAAGCTGAGTAAAACATTCTCATTAAAAAAAAGTCAGGGTGGGGTGCCTGGTTGGCTCAGTTGGTTAAGCATTTGACTCTTGATTTTGGCTCAGATCATTATCTCACAGTCAGGAGATCGAGCCCCATGTTGGGTTTCATGCCCAGAATGGAACCTGCTTAAGATTCTCTCTCTCCCCTGCTCCTGCCTCATGTTCTCTCACTCCCTCTCTCAAAAGAAAAAGTCACAGAAATAACTTAGCAGAGAGAATAGCAACTACAAAAATCCTAAGGGAAAAACAGGTTTTATGTGTTCAAAGAAAGAAATTCAACATGGCAGGAATGTTAATGAAGTAGACAGATCATGCTGGAGTTTGTAGAATATGTTAAGACATTTAGTTTTATTGCCAGCTCAGTGGAAAGTCACACTGTAAGACTACACAGGAATGAGTTTGAATGCTGTTCAGAGAATGGTTTGCAGGGTTCCACAACTGGAAGGAGAAAGAAGAGTTCAGAATCTGACAGAAGTACAAGAGAGTATTGATACCTTCAACTAGAACTTGACAGTGGGGATAAAAAGAAGTAATCTATTTCAGCAGTGTAACAAAGTTTATTGATAGATTGGACATAGAGCATAAGGGAAAGAGAGAAACTAATGATGACCATTAGTTTTTGTTTAAGCAGCTGGATGAATGGGGAACACTGGAGGAGGAGCAGGAACACTGTGAGGGGAATAATCAGACTTCGGTTTTGACATGGTTAGTTGGGGCACCTACTAGACATCCAAGTGGAGGTCTTGAGTGGGCAGTTGGATATATAAATTTGTATCCCAGGAGACAAGTTTGAAATAGAAATAGAAATTTGATAGTCACCAGGATATGGCTACTATTTAAAGTCATGTTACTAGACTTATGCACAGAGTGTAAATATAGAAAAAAAAAACAAAAAGAAAGGTTAGTAACAAGACTTCAGATGTTTCAACATTTAGACATAAGGTAACAAGGGGAAGCTGGGCCAGCAAAAGGAACTGGGATAGATCACATAGATCATTAGGAGGAAAAACAGGAGAGTGTAGTGTCATGGGAGCAAAGAGAGAGAAGAACGTATTTCAAGAATTAAGAAATGGCCCACTATATTACATGCTACTGACAGAAATGCCAGATGAAGAGAAATAACATTGGATTTGGCAACGTGAATTGGTTAGTAACCTTGACAAGAGCTGTTTTAGCAGAGTAGTGGGGACAGAAGCAAGCCTGGCATGGATTGACAAGTATAGAAGAAGTTAGAGGGTTGTTACAATGAAGACAGACACCTTTTTTTGAAATGTTTTAGAGGGAAAGGAAGCAAAAAAAAATGAAGCAATAGCTGGAAGATAATGTGGAGTTAAGTTTTTTGTAATGCAAATCTGTATATTAATAAGAATAATCCAGGAGAGAAGGATAAAAGTACTACAAGATAGAATGGGAAAAATTACATGAATAAAGTCCTTGAGATGGCAAGAAGAAGGATCATGAGCACATTTGGAGGAATTGATCTTTGGATATCTTTATCCAAATAAAGTTTATGGATACAGATGTAGGTAGGTTTGTAAGTTGGTGGTGGGAAGATAAAAATAGTTCTCTTCTGATCATTTCTGTTTTCTTAGTGAAATAAAGTGAAGCCATCAACTAAAACTAGAGAACATGTAGAAGTTGGAGGTTTGTGGAGAGATGGGGTGGTAAAATAATTGTCTGAGAGTAGAAGTATGAATTAATTAATTCTAGAATGGATAGGCCGTGCGTTTAGGCCCTTTGCAATTTTTTTTATCACACATTTTCAAACCTGAAGTTCATCTGAGAAAATCAGATCCAGCCCTCCATGATGCAGTCTATTCCTGGTTCTGGGTATTGCGCCCTAGATAGAGCCTTAATCTATAACAACTGGAAAAACTTTATTGACATAGGAAAAGGGAATGAATAGGACAAGTGCTTTGCCTGTGACTTCTAATACATGGGCACCTGGTCAGGCTGTCCCAGGTAGATAAGATGGACCTGTTGTGTATATTCTTGCACACAATATTTTTTGCTCTTTGGAATGTCATTAGAGAAGTCCAGAAACTTCTCTTGATTTTCTTACTTTTACCAACCCTTAGATGATGTTTTGCTCTTTGATTATGAATTCAAATGGGAATCTACTGACTTTCCTTATCAGGTCTTAATGGGCCCCTCCACAAGGCTTTTTCTTTGTCCTTTGAAATTGTCAAGCTAGACCACGGCTTAATGCTCTACTAAATACATCTGTCTCACACTCTCACAGCATCATCTTCACTGTGAGTGCTGAAAAATGGAATTAATGATTGTGGCTGTGTAATACCGAATAGGGAATTTCAAGGTTTTTTTTTAAAAATAAAATATAGAAAAGGAATTATTTTTGATGGAGAAAGTGAAAGCCACATTGTTTTTGAAAAACATGAAAAGGCTCAATTTTGGGTCTAATAACAGTGACTTCAGGATAGGGTGACCAGGATAGTCCCACTTTCTGTTGGTTGTTCCAATGCAAACATTAACAGTTCCTCGTGTTACTCTCCTAAGTGTTCTGATTTGGACAATAAACTATATTATCACCCCGTCTCAATGGTCTAAGATAGTCACTGACTCTGCAGAAAACTGTCTTCAGTAGCTAGCTGTTATTTTTTCTGGACTCCCATGTGCTTCTAAGAGTAGAGTGCCACACTACTATCAGAACCACCATCACCACTACCTATAGGGCATAATCTCAAAAAATAATCTCACCATGTCAGTCTGGCCTTGCCTTCTGCTCTATAATTTTGTACTCTTAGATTCTGCCTGAAACACATTTCTACATTTAACTAGTTAAATCAAGGGCTAGTTCGGGATTAATAACTTTAAATCAGGCCCAAAATGGGACACACTACAGGTACACAGCAGTCCTTCTACATGATATGACCCCTTTACTACTTTCTATGGTATTTTCTCCCCAATATATCCATTCTCCTGAAGCTAGAGAATCTAGCTTATGACCCCTTGTCCAAATTTTGGATAAGCCTCTTTTCACCAGATCAGATATACTATTCTCTTTTGCCTTCTAGAGAAAGAGACCTGATACAATGAAGTTAAGTCCACTATGGAAGCAAAGGTAGCCCCTTTAAGACCTGATGTATGGAATGATCAGGAACGCTTGATTCTGACTACTGTGACATCAGGAATCAAAGATCAGAGGGACTGGCAATAGACACAAGTGAAGTTTTCTTGTCAAGCTTCACTGAAATCAAACTTTCAAGAGTCATGGTCTTCATTTTTTGTTTTGTTGTGATTTTTTGTTTTATTTTAAAGAAAATCGCAAAAACAAAGCAGAAAAGGAAAGCCCGAAGACAAAAGAAAGATATTTAAACAACGGAGGAGACATATTGGGTCAGTCTCATTCTTCTTGTTTGTATCAGAGAGTTTTTCTAGATACCTAATCTTTATCTCATCTCTGACATTATTACCAATCCAAGATTCCTCACTCCACCCCCCAGAGGTGGTTGTTAACATGACCTGAAAGTTAGGAATGAGTCATGATGTATATTTCACATATTACTTACTTACTCACATACTTAATTTTTTTAATGTTTACTTATTTTCGAGAGAGAGGGAGACAGAGCCCGAGCAAGGGAGGAGCAGAGAGAAAGGGACACATGGAATTTGAAGCAGGCTCCAGGCTCTGAGCTATCAGCACAGAGCCTGATGCAGGGCTCAAACCCACAAACCATGAGATCATGACCTGAGCCAAAGTCAGATGCTTAACCAACTGAGCCACTCAGGCACCCCACTTAATTTTTTTTTAAATCAGAAAGTGCACTGTTTTATAGTCGGCATCAAATTTCCCCGTGTCCTGTATCTCCACCGCCAAAGTTCTCTGGAAGAAATTACAAGTAAGTTCTCTTAAAAAGAAAGTTAAAACATGTAAATACTGAAGAAGAAAGCCCAATCTTATTTGGAAATAATTTTAGTAGAGAGTTTTACGTATTTATTTTTCAGCAGGAGGTGGGGGTGCAGAGAGGAAGAGGCACTGTCAGAGATAACAATGTTTCTAACCAGAAGTATCTGTCACTGTATTTATACCAGACTAGAAGATAACTCTTTGACACATTTCCTGAGGAAAAAGGCAGTGTTGACCAAATTAATCTGCAAGATTTTTAAAATTGTACTTCCTTCATTTACCTAAATATCATAGTAATTTCTCAATTATTCTGAGGAAGAACAGGAAATATTCCCTAACAAAACCCCTAGTTTTAGTGAGAAATTGAATAAAAGGAGAATGATTTTCTTTGTTTTATGAGGATGCCATTATTTTACTATATGTGTTATATCAATCAAAGGTGACTTATGGATTATTTCATTTATTTGCTTCCTGTAGAGTATAGTAATAACAATCTATTTTATTATAATACTTAACACTATGTATTTTATTTTTTAAAGCATCCTGAAATATTTCATATTTTTTTTTCATTTAAAATAGCTTTATGATTCATGAACACAGAGAGGACAATCCTTTCATCTATCTGTCTTATAAATGGGATGGCTCTCTGGGAACAGCTAAACTTGAAGGAAATTATGGGAGCAACTATTCTTCAACCACATACTTGAAGCCACTCTTCGTATGTATCATACATTTCAATTTCTATATGTGGTTATCATCATCATAATTAAAGTAAAAACAACACAATGAATACTAAGACTTTGCTATAGCAAAACGATATGACAATATCAGTTGAGATAAAGATGGAAAGATTAGCTTATAAGACTTGCTATCACAATTATTTCATTTGTAAAATGAGATTAGGAAATATGAGTCAAAGATATAGTATATTTAATACTCCATACACATGAATATACTTTATGTATATAAAATATTATGTAAAATATTATATAAAGTATACATGAATCATTAGAAATATGAGTCAAAAGTATAGTATATGTAATACTTCAAATGTATTAATATACTATATATACCTTAGTGAAATTTGCAATTTTTAGAAAGGAGATTTGATATCACAGGAAGACTAGTTAAATGCTATGAGATTAACTCAGAGGTCAGAACGGTCTTATGTTATTATAATATTAACTTTCATAATTTACCTGCTATTTTGTGTTGCAAATAACACATTAAATAGTACATTGTTCAAGCTAATGCTGAACACCAGCTAATTGCTTATCTTTAGTTACAAGATGTATTAATAATGAACATAAAGTGCAAACTGCGTTTCTCTGTACAAGCAGAAACAGCAATCAAAATAATAGTGAAATGGATTATCATCTGAAAGTTATTTTTATGGATTTTCTTGAAATGTAATAAATTATAGAAAAATGGGACTAAAAATTCATCAAAAATGAATACCTGGTTTTGTTGACATATTGAAGTGTTTTTTTGAGGAGGCAGTTTTAGTTAAGTTGACCACATGACAAAATAACCTTCCCCAAAAAACTCACTGTGGGGAGTGACAACACCAAGATGGCAACATAGGTCTTTCCTGACTTCACTTCCTCTCACAAGAAGAACAACTAATGACTATTTATGAACAAGACACCATTGAAAGAATCCTAGAACATGGGGCTGAGGTTGAAACACCCGCCAGCACCACAGAGACCAAGACAGACTTCATTAGAAGGGTAAAAGAAGCAGCTACACAGTGACCACATCGTCCCTCCCCTAGGCCAGCATACCACCACTGGGAGACATCTCTCCTGAGTCTCCAGTTCCTCCAGTGGGAAAAAAGATCCTAAGGGGACAACTAGTCCCCCCAGCACTGTGGGAGTCCCTAATGTGGTGTCATCCCATGAGGGCTACAGTGGAATCTGCAGGGCTCAACCACTGGCAATCTGTGACAGAGAAGGTAGGGGGCTTGCAACAACCAATTTACATATCTTGGAAAACTGAGTTCATATCTGCAGTGTCCAAGTAGTAATTCCAACCAGCAGTTCTGCTCATCTGAAGAAGTTGGCAGTACACTTTGGCTAGAGAAGTTTTAGGATGCAGAATTGCCTGATTTGGGTCCTCAATTGAGTTTTTCAGGCCTTAGTGTCTGCTCTGTCCATTCCCAGGAAAACCCCCAACTGGGAGGAGTGTCTCTGGGCCCCGTCTGACCATAGGGGCTGGCAAGAGCACATGGAAGCTGTGTAGTCAAGCAATGCTCTTGCTGAGAAGCACGTGATGGTGATTGCTCCCAAAGAAAAGCCAGTAGCAGGCATGGAGGATTATTCTGCTATGCCCAGGCAGGAGGGTTAATTTATAGCCAAGGCTGAAAGTAGCTCCCAGTCCCTCTGGAAAGCCTGTTTGTGAAAAGCGTAAGGGGCCTGGAAGGGCCCTTTCTTATTCTGCCCAAACGAGGAAACTGAGACACAGCTCCATCCACTGTGGAGAGTGTCTCCCAACCCCGTCTGAACAAAATGACTGGAAGTAAGATCTGGTTACACAGGTAACTCAGTAATGCTCTAGCTGAGAGATAGGTAGGCAGAGCCAACAGACTGCAGAGTAAAGCCAGTGGCTCTCTGTGGCCAGGTAACTTGGAGTATGGGTTGGCTTGAGTTAAGACAACAAAGAGCTTTATCAGCTTGAGAGCTGCTTCTTCTGCTGTACCTAGTAAAGAAAACTAATTCATAGCCTCACTTATTGCTGAATATAGTTTTCAGCCTGCCTGACAATGGAACCTAACCAGAACACATGGGAAGCTGTGTAACTCATCCAACAGTCTTGCTCACAGTGGCACTTGAACAAAGCATGGCCTGTGGCTTTCCCCAACTGCAGAGAAAAACTAGTGGCCTCACCGGACAAGGGAATTCAGTCACACTCTTGCATGATTGGGGTCCCCAAACAATGAGCCCAGACCCTGCATCCCAACCTGCTTCCCAACAGGGAAGCTAATTCATAGTCCCGTTTACTACTGAATATAGTGCCCAGTTCCAACCATCTAGCAAGCCTGACCAGAGAATCAGGGCAACCCCACAGCCCATACTACAACTTCACTTGAGGAGTGAACCAAGCCAGCAATTCTATACAACTGTTCTCAGCCAGTGGTACACCTCCTTCATTCCTGACCTCAGAGCTTTAACAGCTGCCTCACCTAAAAATAGACCTTAATAGCCATCTCCACCTACCCAAGGACATTACCAGAAGATACCCAGAAATGCAAGCTACACCTAATGGTGAATATCTGCCTCTACCAAAGTAAACTTATAAAGTCTGGAAGAAAACGTCAATTACTCAAATGTACAGATACCAATATAAGGAATCAAAGATAATGAAAAATCAGGTAAATATGACACCACCAGAGGAAACTAATAAGGCTCCAAATAACTCACCCTAAAGAAATAGATATTTATGAACTGTCAAAAAATTCAGAATAATCCTCTTAAAGAAGATTAGCAACTAAAAGAACACACCAAATCTAAACAGAATTAAGTGAACAAGACGTGAACTAAACAAGAAGTTCAACAAATAGAAACCATAAAATAACCCCAGAAATCTTAGAGTTGAAAAATACAATAGCTGAAATGAAGAGTTCAACAGAGAGCTCCAAAAGCAGATTCAACCATGCAGAAGAATGAATCAACGACTTGAGGATAAGACGTTAGAAATCATTTAGTCAGAGGAGCAAAAAAAAATATTTTTAATGAAAGAGAGTGAAAAAAGCCTATGAGACTTATGCAACATAATGGAAACATACAATAATCACATTATGGGAATTCCAGAAGAAGAGAAATAGAAAAGAACAGAGAGTATATTCAAAGTAATGATCACTGAAATCTTTCTGAACTTGAGTAAAGAAATGGACATCCAGATACATGAGGCCTAAAAGATCCCAAATAGGTTGAACCCAAATAGAACTACATCAAGACACATTATAATCAAATCATCAAAAGTCAAAGAGAAAAAAAAAAGAATTTTAAAAGCAGAAAGAGAAAAAAGAAAAGTTACATACAAGAAAAACTCCATAAGACTATGGGTAGATTCCTCAACAGAAACATTTCAGGCAGGAGACAATGGGATGACATATTCAAAATATTGAAAGGAAAAAAAAAACGTATCAACCAAGAATATTATGCCTGGCAAAGCTGTCTCCAGAAATGAAGGACAGATAAAAACTTGCCCAAACAAACAGAAGGTGAAGGAATTTATTACCACTAGGCCTGCCTAACAAGAAATGCTCAAAGGAGTTCTTTGCGTGGAAATAAAAGATGCTAATTAACATCACGAAAACACAAAAAGTTAGTGTAAAACTCACTCAATGGTAAACATATAGTCAAAGTTAGATTCTGTAATTTGGTAATGGTGGTAAATAATTCACTTACAATTCTAATATAAAGGTAAAAACAAATGTAGTAAAAATAACTGTAATGAAAACAATCTATTATTAGTTACATAAAAAATATGTAAAGTGTAACAGCAGTAACCTAAAATTTGAAGGAGAGGAAATGTAAAACTGTAAAGTTTAGGAATTATATTGAAGTTAAGTTGTTATTGGCTTAAAACTAGAGTGTTATAATTTAAGATAGTTTATGTAAGCCTCATAGTAACTGCAAGGGAAAAACCTGCAGTAATTACACAAAATAATGTGATAAAGATGTCAAATCATACTGATACAAAATATATCAAAATATACACAAAAATACAGCAGAATAAGAAGCCAAAAACCGTGAATCTACAAAATACCAGAAAACAATTAACAAAATGACAAAAGTAAGTCCTTACCTATAAAATATACTTTAAACATAAAAGGATTAAATTCTCCAATTCAAACACATAGAGTGGCTGCCTACAAGAGACTCACAGTAGCCTTAAAGACATGCATAGACTTAAAGTGAAAGGATAGAAAAATACATTTCAAGCAAATGGTACACACACACACACACACACACACACACACATATATATACATAAAATATATACACACACACACACATATATAGGATAGTCATACTTCTATAAGATAAAATATGCTTTAAAGTAAAAATGGTAAAAAGAGACAAAGAATGTCATTACATAATGATGGAGTCAACCCATCAAGAAGATATAACAATTGCAAATATTTATGTGCCCAACATTAGAACATCTAAATATATAAAGCAAAAGCAAACACAGCTGAAAGGAGAAACAAACAGAAATACAATAATAGTTCAGGACATAATATCCCACTCTCAAAAATAGCACTGCTAGGAATTTACCCAAGGGATACAGGAGTGCTGATGCATAGAGGCACTTGTACCCCAATGTTTATAGCAGCACTTTCAACAATAGCCAAATTATGGAAAGAGCCTAAATGTCCATCAACTGATGAATGGATAAAGAAGTTGTGGTTTATATATACAATAGAATACTACTCGGCAATGAGAATGAATGAAATATAGACTTTTACAGCAACGCGGATGGAACTGGAGGGAGTTCTGCTAAGTGAAATAAGCCAGGCAGAGTAAGACAGATACCATATGTTTTCACTCTTATGTGGATCCTGAGAAACTTAATAGAAGACCATGGGGGAGGGGAAGGGGGAAAAAGTTACAGAGAGGGAAGGAGCCAAACCATAAGAGACTCTTAAAAACTGAGAATAAACTGAGGGTTGATGGGGGTGGAAGGGAGGGGAAAGTGGGTGATGGGCATTGAGGAGAGCACCTGTTGGGATGAGCACTGTGTGTTGTATGGAAACCAATTTGACAATAAGTTTCATATTAAAAAATAATAAAAGAATAAATAAATAGACTATCCAGACAATCAATAAACAGTGGATTTGAACAAAATTATAGACCAAATGGACCTGACAGATATATACAAAACATTCTATCCAATAACAGCACTGTACACATTGTCTCAATTGCACATGGATCATTTTCTAGGAGACATTATACGTTAGGCCACAAAATAAGTCTTAGCAAATTCAAGACTGAGATCATAACAAATATCTTCCCTGACCACAATTACATAAAACTAGAAATCAATACCAAGAAGAAAAATGGAAAATTCACAAATAAATTGAAATTAAACAATACTCTTCTGAACAACCAATGGATCAAAGAAGAAATTAAAGAGAAAATAAGTGAAAAAAAATGTATTGAGACAAATGAAAGTGGAAATCAAACATACTAGAATTTACAATTTGCAGCAAAAGCAAGTCTAAGAGGAATGTTTATCAAAATAAAGGTCTAAATTTTTTTAAAAAAGCAAGAAATATACCAAATAAAAAAATTAACTGAACACTTTAAGAAACTAGAAAAAGAAGAAAGAACTGAGCCCAAAGTTACCAGAAGGACAAAATAAAGACTAGAGCAGAAATAAATGAAGTTGAGATCAGAGAAACAATAGAAAAGATTACCCAAACTAAGAATTGGTTCTTTGAAAAGGTAAACAAAATTGACAAACGTTTAGTTAGACTAATCAAGGAAAAAAGAGAGAGGACCCAAATCAATAAAATTACAAATGAAAAAGTCATTACAACTGACACCACAGAAATACAAAGGATTATAAGAAGCTACTATGAAAAACTACATGCCAACAAAGTGGACAAACTAGAAGAAATGGAAAAATTTAGGGGTGCCTGGGTGGCTCAGTCGGCTAAGCAACCGAGTTCAGCTCAGGTCATGATCTCATGGTTCATGTGTTTTTGGGGCCCACGTTGGGCTCCATGCTTAGGGGTTGGAGCCTGGAGCATGCCTCAGATTCTGTGTCTCCCTCTCTTTCTCTGCCACTCCCCTGCTCGTGCCCTATCTCTCTCTCTCAAAAATAAACAAACATTTTTAAAAAATTAAAAAACGAAATGGAAAAATTCTTAGAAACATACAACCTAACAACTGAATCAGGAAAAAATTAAAAATCTGAATAAACCAACTACTAGTAAGGAGATTGAATCAGTAAGCAAAAATCTCCCAGTGAATGAAAGCCCAGGATCAGAGGCTTCTCTGGTGAAGTTTACCAAACATTTGAATAAGAATTAACATCAATCCTTCTCAACCTCTTGCAAAAATAAATAGATGAGGGAACACTCTCAAACTCATTTTACAAGACCAGCCTTATCCTAATTATGCTAATATCCTAATACTTAATATCCAAATCAAAGCCAGAAAAGGACATTACTAGAAATTATAGACCAATATCCTTGATGAATACAGATGCAAGAATTCTCAATAAAATACTAGCAAGGCAAATTAAGCAGCACATTAGAAGGATCATTCACCATGATTGAGTGGGATTTATCCCTAGGGTGCAAGGATGGTTCAGCACATGCCAATCAATCAATGTGATGCATCACATTAATAGAATGAAGGAAAAGGATGATTATCTCAATAGACAGAAAACATTTGACAAAATTTAACATCAGTTCATGATAAAAACACTTAACAAATTAGACATAGAAGGAATATATATCAACATAATAAGGGACATATGGGATAAGCCCACAGCTAACATCATGCTCAATAGTGGGAAATTAAGAGCTTTTCTTCTAAAATCGGGAACTAGACAAGGGGACTTAATGTCACCATTTAAAAAAATCAAGTCTAAGTTAGCATATAGTGTAATAATGGTTTCAGGAGTAGAATTTAGTGATTCATTACTTCCATACAACACTCAGTGTTCATCCCAACAAGTGCCCTCCTTAATGCCCATCACCCATTTAGCCCGTCCCCCTACCCCCACCTTCCTCCAACAACCCTCAGTTTGTCCTCTGTATTTAAGAGACTTATGGGAGCGCTTGGGTGGCTTAGTCGGTTGTCTCTGACTTCAGCTAAGGTCATGATCTCATGGTTCATGGGTTTGAGTCCAGATCAGGCTCTGTTCTGACAGCTCAGAGCCTGGATCCTGCTTGAGATTCTGTCTCCCTCTCTCTCTCTCTGCCTCTCTGTCTCTCTCTCAAAAATAAAATAAACGGGAGCCTGGGTGGCTCAGTCAGTTAAGTGGCCAACTTCGGCTCAGGTCATGGTCTCGCGGTCCATGAGTTTGAGCCCCACGTCGGGCTATGTGCTGACAGCTCAGAGCCTGGAGCCTGTTTCGGATTCTGTGTCTCCCTCTCTCTGACCCTCCCCCATTCATGCTCTGTCTCTCTCTGTCTCAAAAATAAATAAACGTTAAAAAAAAATCCTTCAGCTTTAAAAAAATAAAATAAACATTAAAAAATTTTTTAAAAAGAGTCTCATGGTTTGTCTCCCTCTCTGTTTTTATCTTATTTTTCCTTTATTTCCCCTATGTTCATCTCTTTTGTTTCTTAAATTCCATATATGAGTGAGATCACATGATATTTATCTTTCTCTGCTTGACTTGTCCTACTTAGAATAATACATTCTATTTCCATCCACATTGTTGCAAATGGCAAGATTTCATTCTTTTTGATTGCCAAGTAGTATTCGTCACATCTTCTTCATCCATTCATCAGTCAATGGACATTTTGGCTCTTTCCATAATTTGGCTATAGTTGCTAGTGCTGCTATAAACAATGGGGTGCATGTGTCCCTTCAAATCTATATTTTTGTATTCTTTGTATAAATACCTAGTAGTAGTGCAATTGCTGGGTCATAGGATAGCTCTGTTTTAATTTTTTTGCAGAATCTTTATACTGTTCTCCAGAGTGGCTGCACCAGCTTGTATTCCCACCAACAGTGCAAAAGGGTTCCCCTTTCTCTGCATCCTCACCAACATCTGCTTTGATTTTCTTTTTCAACATTACTTTGGCTATTCGGGGTCTTTTCTGGTTTCCTATAAATTTCAGATTTGTTTGTTCTATCTCTATGAAGAATGCTGGTGTTATTTTGATAGGGATTGCATTGAATATGTAGATTGCTCTGCGTAGTGTCGACATTTTAACCATATTCTTCTGATCCATGAGCATAGAATGTTTTTCCATTTCTTTGTGACTTCTTCAATTTCTTTCATAAGCTTTCTATAGTTTTCTGCATACAGATATTTTACCTCTTTGGTTAGGTTTATTCCTAGGTATTTTTTTGGTTTTCTGTGAAATTGTAAATGGGATTGATTCCTCAATTTTTCTTTCTGCTGCTTCATTATTGGTGTATAGAAATGGAAATGATTTCTGTGCATTGATTTTATATCCTGCAACTTTGCTGAATTTCTGTATCAGTTCTAGCAGTTTTTTGGTGGAGTCTTTCAGCTTTTCCATGTAGAGAATCATGCCATCTTCCAAGAGTGAAACTTTGACTTCTTCCTTGCTGATTTGGATGCTTTTTATTTCTTTTTGTTGTCTGATTGCTGAGGCTGGGATTTCCAGTACCAAGTTGAACAGACATCCCTGAACTCAGGGAGAAAGCTCTCAGTTTTTCCCCATTGAAGATGATATTGTCTATGGGTCTTTCTTATATGGCCTTTATGGTTTTGAGTATGTTCCTTCTATCCCTACTTTCTTGAGGGTTTTTATCAAGAAAGATACTGTATTTTGTCAAATGCTATTTCTGCATCTATCGAGAGGACCATATGGTTCTTATCCTTTATTCATTAATGTGATATATCACTTTGATTTATTTGTGGATATTGAACCACTCCTGCATCCCAGGAATGAACCCCACTCGATTGTGGTGAATACTTCTTTTAATGTATTGTTGGATTCTCACTCTCGCCATTTTTATCCAACATAGTAATGGAAATCTAGCTAGAGCAATCAGAGAAGAAAAAGAAATTAAAACCTCAAAATTGGAAAGGACAATTAAAATTGTTTCTTTTACTGATGAAATTATTTTATATATAGATAATCCTAAAGAATCAACCAAATAGACTTAGAAATTATCAACGGACTCAGAAAAGTTGCAGGATATAAAATTAATATACAAATATCAATAGCATTTCTATACACTAACAGGAAATTTTCTGAAAAAAAAGAGAAAATGATCCCATTTACAATAACATCAAAAACAATAAAATCCTTAGGAATAAATTTAACCAAGGAGGTGAAAGATCTGTACTCTGAACACCATAAGGGATTAATAAAAGAAATTGGAGAAGACATAAATAAATGGAAAGGTATTCTATGTTCGTGGATTGGGATAATTAATATTGTTAAAATATCTATCCTATCAAAAGCCATCTGTATATTCAATGCATTCCCTACCAAGATTCCGATGGTATTTTTTACGAAAAAAAAAAAAACTTCCTAAAATTTATATGGAAACACAAAAGACCCCAAATAGCCAAAGAAATCCTGAGAAAGAAGAACAAAGCGGGAGGCATCATACTTCCTGATTTCAAGCTATATTATAAAGCTATAATAAGTAAAACAGTAAGGTACTGGCATAAAAACAAATAGACCAGCAGAAAACAATCAAGAGCACACAAATAAAACAAAGCATATACCATCAGCTAATATTTGACAAGGGAACCAAGAATACTTAATGAAGAAAAGGCAGTATCTTCAATAAATGGTTCTGAAAACATTGGATATTTACATATTAAAAAATGAAGCTTGACCCCTATCTTACACCACTCACAAAAACAAACTTAAAATGGATTAAAGACTTAAATGTAAGAACTGAAGGGGTGCCTGGGTGGCTCAGTTGGTTAAGCGCCCAACTGTGGCTCTGGTCATGATTTCACGGTTCGTGGGTTCGAGCCCTGCATCAGGCTCTGTGCTGACAGCTCAGAGCCTGGAACCTGTTTCAGATTCTGTGTCTCCCTCTCTCTCTATCCCTCCCCCACTCACGCTCTGTCTCCCTCTGTCTCAAAAATAAATGAACATTTAAAAAAAAAAGAAGTTGTGGTATATGTATCCAAAAGGAATATTCAGCCATTTAAAAAATGAGGAAATCCTATCATTTGCAACAACATGGATGGACCTTTCAGGCATTGTGCTAAGTGAAATAAGTGAGACAGGGAAAAACAAATATTGTATGATCTCATTTATATGTGGAATCTAATAGAGGTTGGGGTGAGGGGAGGAGGAACAGGAGGAAGGTGGTCAAAACGTACAAACTTCCAGTCATAAGATGAATGAGTACTAGGTGTGTTAATGTAAAACACGATAACTATAGTTAATACTACTGTGTGATATATAGGAAAGTTGTTAATAGAGTAAATCCTAAGAATTCTCACCACAAAGATACTTTTTACCTTTTTATTGTATCTATAAGAGATGATGAATGTTAACGAAACCTGTTGTGGTAATAATTTAACAATATATGTGAATCAAACCATCATGCTGTACACCTTAAATTTATACAGGGATGTAAGTCAATTGTTTCTCAATAAAACTGGGAAAAAATCTGATGAGTGGCATCAGAGAGGTAAATTAAGGAAATGCAAAAATGGAATTTTAAAGATGTTAATTGTGCAAAATACAGACAAAATGCTGGATGTGTGATAGAATAAAAACTGACTTTTGTAATTTGCTCAGCACATATTACATAGGTGGTACCATCTATGCGGACCAGTGATTCTGGAAGATAGTACTGGGAAGAACCTGGGAACATTTAAAGGACATGTGAAATTAGTTAGAAAGAGGAGGAAATAAGAGAGTGGTACTGAACTTATTGTGGGCCATTATATGTGGAAATCCAAGAAGAGAAAGTCTAAGTAATAAGAGAGGAAAGACTGATATTGAGACTATAGAGGGAAAACTGGCTGAGGTTGAATGCAAGTAGCTTCAGAATTTGTTTTGATATGTAGATTAGTTTTGTTGCTGCAAATTACCACAGACTTATCAACTTAAAACAGCATACATTCATTATGTCACAGTTTATGTGGGTCCAGAGTCTGGATATGACTTATCTGAGCACTCTGCTTAGGGTCTTACACAAGGCTGCGATTAAAGCATTAGGTGGGCTTAATTCTCATTTGGAGTTTGGGTTGTCTTGCAAGTTCACATGGTTGTTGGCAGAATCCAGTTCCTTGCAGGTGTAGAATTTAGGTAGTCTCCTCTCACCCCATTTCTTTCCTTGCTGTCTGTCAGCTAGGGAGTTGCTATTAGTTCCTAGATATCATTTACAGTCGCCATGTGGACCTCTGACAGACCATCTCACAACATTGTAGTTTTCATCAATGCTAGTGGAAGAATCTCTAGGTCCATTGTTCCATGAGGGTGATTGAGGCTGAGACACTGATCCTTGTCTCACGGTGTCGAAGAATGAATCTCCCGGACAACAGAGAGTGAGCAAAACGATAGAGTTTATTGAGGGAAAGCATAAAGCTCTCAAGACTGAGAGGAGTTCCTACTGGGTTGCCATGGAGGAGTTTTGTCCCTGAATGGGACCTTATTAGAAAGTTTGTGAGACTCCACTCATGGCACCTATCCCAGGAAGGTCTGGAATAAATTTATCGTTTTTTTTTTTCCCCAAAACTCCCCACCACTTCTTCCGCTTCCCACTTGAAGCTACAGCTTTCCTCCTCCTCCCAGAGGGTCCCTTATGTCTCTGGGCCTAATGTTAACCCTTTCCCTACTCACCATTATGCTAGGACAGTCTTATACAACAAAACCTATTCAAGGAAGTAACGATCCCATTTATATCCCCTCACATTTTCTCCACATTTTATTGGCTAGAAGAAAGTCACAGGTTCTGCTCACACTCAAGAGTAGGGGGTAATGCAAGGGACATGACCCACTGGGGGGGATCATTCATTAAGGTGTGAACAGATAAATAGCATGTTAGCCATTAAAAGGGACTAAAGTGGTACTAAATGAAATAGCTCAGCTTTTTACTTTAAGGCAAGGTGAACAGGAAAAAAGTATACATATGGCGACCATTCAAGGTTATAAAATTAGAGAAATCTTGGGACAGATAATCTTTTAAAACTTAGTGACGTTAACTGAGTAACATGACATTTTTCATTCATTCATCCAAGTGGTTGTCCATGTTGTGTCAAGCATTGTTGTTGTAGTTAAACAATGATAAAAGTTACTATGCCTGCTCCATGGATCTATAATATAGTAGGGGAAATAGACATTAAGCAGGTAAACACATAGAATTACAAATTGCAGACTCCAGGGGGAAGATGGCTGTGTAGTAGGACACCGGGCTCACCTCGTCCTCTGACTGCTTAGATTCCACCCACATCTGCCTAAATAACCCAGAAAACCACCAGAAGACTAGCAGAATGGACTCTCTGGAGCCAAGCATAGAAAAAAGGCCCACGGAAGATGGTAGGAAGAGCGGAGAGGTGGTGCATGCTACACGGACTGGCAGGAGGGAACTGGGATGGTAGAGGGGCAGCCCGCCTGGCAAGGCAGAGCCCCCGACTCTGATTTGCAAAAGTGGAGGGGTCTGGACTCTGTGAGTTCTGACAGCCAACAGGACTTAACATCTGGAATGTTAAAAGTCAACAGCTCTGCTCTCAGAGAGCGGGGATGGTGAGAGGACGTGGGGAGGGAGAGTTGTTGAGCCCCGGTAGACAGAGCTCAACTCCGAGGGGAACAAAGGTGTTGGCATGTGCCATCTCGCTCTCCCATCCCATAGCTGAAATTCCAAAGGGAACCAGTTCACATCAATGAACTTAACTTGCACGCACAAACACCCTACACTGTGCTCCAGTGGAGCCATCCCTCCAATGGGTCTGCCTCCCTCTTGATGCTTCAGGGCCCCTCCCACAGGGGACCTCCAATGGCAAATCGAGCTAAGCCTGCCCCTCCCGCCCCTGTGCACCTTGAGAATCCACCCCGGCTAATAACCAGATCCCATCAAAGCATTACCACAAGACTGGCAGTGTGCAAGTAGACCCGACAGGGGCCACACCACTCCACAGTGAGTCCTGCCCCTGGGAGAGGGGAAGATAAGGTACACACCAGTCTGACTGTGGCCCCAGCTGTGGGCTGGGGGCAGACATTGGGTCTGACTGTGGCCCCTCCCACCAACACAAATTACTCCGGACTGCACAGGGGAAGTGCCCTGAAGTTGGGAGCTACTGCAGGGACTACCCAAAATGACGAAATTGAAGAACTCTCTTCAAAAGAAACTCTAGGAAATAGCGACAGCTAACAAATTCATCAAAAAACGATTTAAACAATATAACAGAAAAAGAATTTAGAATAATAGTCATAAAATTAATCACTGGTGTTGGGAAAAAAGTATAGAGGACAGAAAGAATCTATTGCTACAGAGATCAAAGGACTAAGTAATTGTCATGAGGAGCTAAAAAATGCTAAAAAAAAAAAAGGTGCAAAATAAAATAGAGGTGGCCATAGCAGTTTGAAGAGGCAGAGGAGAGACTAGTGAATTCGAAGGTAAAATTATGGAAAAAGAGGAAGCTGAGAAAAAGAGGGATAAAAAAATCCAGGCATATGAAAGGAGAATTAGAGAATTAAGTGATGCAATCAAACAGAACAATACCCGTATCATAGGAATTCCAGAAGAAGAAGAGAGAGAAATGGGCTGAAGGTGTATTTGAAGAAATTATAACTGAGAACTTCCCTGACCTAGGGAAGGCAAAAGGCATTGAAATCCAAGAGGCACAGAGAACTCCCTTCAGATGTAACCTGAATCAATCTTCTGCATGACATATCATAGTGAAACTGGCAAATACAAGGATAAAGACAAAATTCTGAAAGGAGCTAGGGATAAACAGGCTCTAACTTACAAAGGGAGACCCATAGGAGTAGTGGCAGACCTATCTACTGAAACTTGGCAGGCCAGAAAGGAATTGCAAGAAATCTTCAATGTAAAGAAAAGAAAAAAACATGTGGCTGAGAATCCTCTATCCAGAAAGTCTGTCATTCAGAATAGAAGGAGAGATAAAGGTTTTCCCAAACAAAAACTGAAGCAATTTAACACCACTAAACCAGCCCTACGAGAGATCCTAAGGGTGATTCTGTGAGTGAAATGTTTCAAGGACCAAAAGTATCAGAGACATCACTACAAGCATGAAACCTACAGACATCAGAATGACTAAACCCATATCTTTCAATAATGAATGTAAATGGACTGAATGTAAATGGACTAAATGCTCCAAACAAAAGACACAGGATATCACAATGGATAAAAAAAATAAGACCCATCTATTTGCTTTCTACAAGAGACTCATTTTAGACCTGAGGACATCTTCAGATTGAAAGTGAGGGGATGGAGAACTCTCTATCATGCTACTGGAGGCAAAAGAAAGCTGGTTGCCATATTTATATGAGAGAAACTAGACTTTAATTTAAAGGCTGTAGCAAGAGATGAAGAAGGGCATTATATAATAATTACAGGGTCTATCCATCAGGAAGAGGTAACAATTATAAATGTCAATGCGCCAAAAACGGGAGCCCCCAAATATATAAAACAATTAATCACAAACATAAGCAACCTTATTGATAAGAATGTGGTAATTGCACGGACTTTAATTCCCCACTTACAACAATGGATAGATCATCTAGACACAGGGTCAATAAAGAAACAAGGGCCCTGAATGATACATTGAATCAGAAGGCCTTGACAGACATATTTAGAACTCTGCTTCCCAAAGCAACATAATATACTTTCTTCTCGAGTGCATATGGAACGTTCTCCAAGGTAGATCACATACTGGGTCACAAAACAGCCTTTCATAAGTATACAAGAATTGGGATCCTACCATGCACGCATTCAGACCACAATGCTATGAAACTTGAAATGAACCACAGGAAAAAGTCTGGAAAACCTCCAAAAGCACGGAGGTTAAAGAACACCCTACTAAAGAATGAATGGGTCAACCAGGCAATTAGAGAAGAAATTAAAAAATATATGGAAACATATGAAATTGAAAATGAAAATACAACAATGAAAACGCTTTGGGATGCAGCAAAGGCATTCCTGAGAGGAAAATACATTGCAATCCAGGCTTATCTCAAGAAACAAGAAAAATCCCAAATACAAAATCTAACAGCACACTTAAAGGAAAGAGAAGCAGAACAGCAAATGCACCCCAAACCCAGCAGGAGAGTAATAATAAAGATCAGAGCAGAAACAAACAATATAGATTCTAAAAAAAACTGTAAAGCAGATCAATGAAACCAAGAGTTGGTTTTTTGAAAAGATAAACAAAATTCACAAACCTCTAGCCAGGGGTCTCAAAAATAAAAGGAAAATGACCCAAATAGATAAAATCATGAATGAAAATGGAACTATGACAACCAATCCCTCAGAAATACAAGCAATTATCAAGGAATACTGGTAAAAATTATATGCCAGCAAACTGGACGACCTGGAAGAAATGGACAAATTCCTAAGCACCTACACTCTTCCAAAACTCAAACAGGAAGAAATAGAAAACTTGAACAGACCCTTAACCAGCAAAGAAATTGAATCAGTTATCAAATATCTCCCAATGAATAAGAGTCCAGGACCAGGTGGCTTCCAAGGGGAATTCTACCAGACATTTAAAGCAGAGATAATACCTATCCTTCACAAGCTGTTCCAAAAAATAGAAAGGGAAGGAAAACTTCCAGACTCATTCAAAGATGCCAACATCACTTTTATTCCCAAACCAGACAGAAACCCAGCAAAAGAAGAGAAGTACAGTCCAATATCCCTGATGAATATGGATGAAAAATTCTCAAGAAGATACTAGTGAATCGAATTCAACAGCATATAAAAAGTATTATTCACCATGATCAAGTGGGATTCATTCCTGGGCTGCAGGGCTGGTTCAATATTCGTAAATCAATCAATGTGATACATCACATTAATAAAAGAAAAGAACCATATGATCCTGTCAATGGATGCAGAAACAGCATTTGACAAAATTCAGCATCCTTTCTTGATGAAAACACTCAAGATATTCGGGATAGAACGAACATACTTTAACATTATAAAAGTCATTTATGAAAAGCCCACAGCTAATATCATCCACAGTGGGTAGAAACTGAGAGCTTTCTCCATGAGATCAGGAAGGTGACAAGGATGTCCACTCTCACCACCATTGTTTAACATAGTATTGGAAGTCCTAGTATCAGCAGTCAGACAACAAAAGGAAATCAAAGGCACCGAAATTGGCAAAGATGAAGTCAAACTTTCACTTTTTGCAGACGACATTATAATCTAAATGGAAAAGCTGGCAAACTCCACCAAAGTCTGCTAGCACTGATACATGAATTCAGCAAAGTCACAGGGTACCAAATTAATGTACAGAAATAGGTTGCATTTTTAGACACCAACAATGAAGCAACAGAAAGAGAAATAAAGACACTGATCCCATTCACAATTGCAGCAAGAAACATAAAATACCTAGGAATAAACCTAACCAAAGATGTGAAACATCCATATGCTGAAAACTATAGAAAGCTTAGGAAGGAAATTGAAGAAGATGCAAAGAAATGGAAAAACATTCCGTGCTCATGGATTGGAAGAATAAATATTGTTAAAATGTCAATACTACCAAAGCTATCTTCACATTCAATGCAATCCCAATCAAAATTGCACCAGCATTCTTCTCAAAGCTAGAACAAGCAATCCTGAAATTTGTATGGAATCACAAAAGACCTCAAATAGCCAAAATAATATTGAAGAAGAAGACCAAAGTGAGAGGTACCAATCCCAGACTTTAGCCTCTACTACAAAGCTTTAATCATCAAGACAGTATGGTATTGGCACAAAAACAGACACATAGACCAATGGAATAGAATAGACACTCCAGAATTGGACCCACAAAAGTATGGCCAACTAATCTTTGACAAAGCAGGAAAGAATATCCAATGGAAAAAAAGACAGTCTCTTTAACAAATGTTGCTGGGAGAACTGGACAGCAACATGCATAAGAATGAAACTAGAACACTTTCTTACACCATTCACAAAAATAAACTCAAAATGGATGAAGCACCTGAATGTGAGACAGGAAACCATCGAAACCCTAGAGGAGAAAGCAGGAAAAAAAACCTCTCTGACCTCAGCCGCAGCAATTTCTTACTTGACACATCTCCAAAGACAAGGGAAGCAAAAGCAAAAATGAACTATTGGGACCTAATGAAGATAAAAAGCTTCTGCACTGGAAATGAAATAGTCAACAAAACTAAAAGGGAACTGATGGAATGGGAAAAGATATTTGCAATTGACATATTGGACAAAGGCAAGAACTCACCAAACTCCACATCTGAAAAACAAACAATCCAGTGAAGAAATGGGCAGAAAAATGAACTCTTGGGGCCTCATGAATATAAAAGGCTTCTGCACTGCAAAGGAAACAATCGACCAAACTGAAAGGCAAGCAACGGAATGGGAAAAGATATTTGCAAATGACATATCGGACAAAGGGCTAGTATCCAAAACCTATAAAGAGCTCACCAAACTCCACACCCAAAAAACAAATAATCCAGTGAAGAAATGGGCAGAAAACATGAATAGACACTTCTCTAAAGAAGACATCGGGATGGCCAACAGGCACATGAAAAGATGCTCAACATCACTCCTCATCAGGGAAATACAAATCAAAACCAAACTCAGATACCACTTCATGCCAGTCAGAGTGGCTAAAATGAACAAATCAGGAGACTATAGATGCTGGAGAGGGTGTGGAGAAATGGGAACCCTCTTGCACTGTTGGTGGGAATACAAACTGGTGCAGCCGCTCTGGGAACATTATGGAGGCTCCTAAAAAAATTAAAAATAGATCTACCCTATGACCCAGCAATATCACTGCTAGGAATTTACCTAATTGATACAGGAGTGCTGATGCTTAGGGGCCCTTGTACCCCAATGTTTATAGCAGCACTTTCACCAATAGCCAAATTATGGAAAGAGCCTAACTGTCCATCAACTGATGAATGGATAAAGAAATTGTGGTTTATATATACAGTGGAATAGTACATGGCAATGAGAAAGAATGAAATATGGCCTTTTGTAGCCACATGGAAGGAACTGAAGAGTGTTCTGCTAAGTGAAATAAGTCATACAGAGAAAGACAGATACCGTATGTTTTCACTCTTATGTGGATCCTGAAAATCTTAGCAGAAGACCATCGGGGAGGGGAGGGGAAAAAAGTTAGAGAGGGTGGGAGCCAAACCATAAGACACTCTTAAAAACTGCAAACAAACTGAGGGTTGATGGGGGATGAGAGGGCGGGGATGGTGGTTGATGGGCATTGAGGAGGGTACCTGTTGGGATGAGCACTGCGTGTTGTATGGAAACCAATTTGACAATAAATTTCATAATAAAAAAAGAATTACAAATTGCAATAATCACTATGAAGGAATAGCTCAGAGAATAGTGACAGAAAATAATTGAGCTGGTGCAATCACCTTCAGTGCAGTGTGTATTATCAACATTGCTCTTAAGTATAGCCAATAAAAGAAAATCAATAAAATACAAGAGGTGAACAAGAGACTTAAAAGGGGAAAAATGGGCCAAAGCTCCTTTTCATGGCTTCTTCAGTAAAATAATAGTAGCAATAATTTCTGAGAAGTAGGGGCAGAATTAGAAGTAGAGGAGGCAAGGTTAGAGAAACAGTTGAGGTGAAGTTGATTTTGATAAGGCTAGAAGATAGTGCATCAGACAAGAAAGAATGTGCCCAGAGCTCTTTAGGGAATAGTTGAGGGAAAATTTCATCTGAGTTTCTTTTGACAGCTTGAACTTATTTTTTTCTCAAGAAATCTGTCATTACAGATGTGGTATATATATACACAATGGATTGTTACTCAGCCATAAAAAATAATGAAATCTTGCCATTTGCAATGAGATGGATGGAACTAGAGAGTATTATGTTAAGTGAAATAAGTTGAAGAAAGACAAATACCATATGATTTCATTTATATGTGGAATTTAATAAACACAACAAATGAGCATAGGGAGAAAAAAAGAGAGGCAAGACAAGAAACAGACTATTAACTATAGAGAACAAACTGATGGTTATCAGAGGGGAGGTAGATGGAGGGATGTGTTGAATAGGTTACGGGGATTTAGGAGTTCACTTGTGATAAGCCCCAGGGTGTTGTAAGGGAGTGCTGAATAACTAGTACACATGAAACTCATATTACACGTATGTTAACTAACTGGAATTTTAATAAAAATGTTTTAAAAAAGTGGGACACCTGGGTGGCTTAGTCGTTTAAGTGTCCAACTTTGGCTCAGATCATGTGATCTTAAGGTTCACAAGTTTGAGCTCCATTTTGGGCTCTGTGCTGACAGCTCAGAGCCTGGAGCCTGCTTCAGATTCTGTGTCTCCCTCTCTTTCTGCCCCTCCCCGTTCACAATCTGTCTCTATCTCTCTCTCAAAAATAATAAATAAACATTAAAGAATCTTTTCAAAAAATTTTTTAAAAGATCTCTCATTTCACTATGATTTAATGGACACTTGAAAAGCAAACTTAACATTCCCTTAAACGATATTATTAAAAGTGTTCTCATTGAGTATACCTGTAATTCCCTATTTTCAAACCTAAATGTCTATTGTTAAGACTCTACCTAACCTGATGTGTCTCTTGGCATTTGATACTCACTGTCCTGGTTGTCTGCATACCTCTCTATTACTCCCCAAATTCACTCTGAGACACCTTTAACTCTGTCCAAACTTAAATGGTGGTATTTTTCAGGGTTCCATCTTACTGGTGATTTCAAGTAATTTCAACCCATAAAAGTCTCTCTAGATCTATACCAGTGATTTTAATAGTTTACAAGATATTTGTATATTTTTATTTCTAGCAGGCCTCTTAAAAACCTAAGTCATTATCTCTTCACTCTATCCTGTTCTTCCTCTCCAGTATTCTGTACCTCAGTGAGTGTTGTCATTTTTCCATTTTTTTATAACTGAAGTCTGTGAACACCAGAAGACTCTCTTCACTCCCTTACTGCCCTCCCTAAATCTAATCATGCACAAAGCCATATGAATTATTTTATCCTAAATCTAGGATGACCAAATCATCACAGTTTGTTTGGGACAGTTTTTGTTTTAAAACTGAAAGTCCTACAGGAACTCCCTAAATCCTGGAAAAACCCATTCCCTTTGCCATTGACTTAATTTAAGTCTTCATCATGTCCCTATTCAATTATTGCTAACTAATTTCCCTAACATTTGTCTCTCCCTTTCAGACTTAACTGTCATACTGCTGTCAAAGTTATCATCCTAAAACTAAATACGATCTTATTGTGATCCAGTTTAAAATATCATACACAATTCTTATTGCCTATAGATTTACTTCAAAATATAAAAGTCCTTAATATTTTAACCTCCCTCATCTCTCCAGCTCTCCAGCTTAGTCTCCTGCTAATCCTGGGCTTGTGCCCTATGTATCAGCCATGTCAAATGTATGGTTTTCCAAGTATATGGTTCTCAAGCATTTATGGATCCATGACTGGGAAACTTTCAGTCATCTTAAAATATCTACTTTAAACATCACATTCTTCCTGAAGCCTTTCCCAAATCTCTAAGCAGAGGTAGTGCTCTGTCATCTGCCTTCCCAACAGCAGTTATTGCCTTTATTCTTGTACTAAGGTATAATGTTATAATTATTTATTATAATTACTTAAATATTTTTATGTATTTATTTATCTTTGGACCATTCTTTTAGAAATGGAGAATGTGATCAGTACTGTTTTTCTTTTAAAAAAATTAAAAATGTTTATTTACTTTTGAGTGAGAGCATGAATGGGGGAGGGGCAGAGAGAGACAGAGACACAGAATCCAAAGCAGGCTCCAGGCTCTGAGCAGTCAGTGCAGAGCCCGACGTGGAGCTTGAACCCACGAACTGTGAGATCATGACCTGAGCCAAAGTCAGATGCTCAATCAACTGAACCTCCCAGGTGCCCCAGTACTATGTTTTTCAAAAAAACAAAAATAGAGAACTGTAAAAATAAGGACCTTCAGTGTTCATACTTTCTCAAATCTATTTTTAAGTGATATTTCAAAATGCTCATGAACATGTTTTCTCTGGGTCTCTGCAATAGAAAAGTGACTCTGTGAGTGTAGAATTTTAATTGTCAAAAAGTAACATATCAACTACACCGAAATAAAAAAAATTAAGTAACATGTTATGCTGAAAAAATGAAGTTTTAGCATGAACCCCTATCATATAACAATTCTATAGCAGTGACAAAAGTCTGGTTAGTATGACATAAACAATATTGCTATAATAACATGATGTGAAAACACTAATGATGTAATTTAACATTTGTTCAAATAATCATACAATAAGAGAAAAGTGGAATACTTTGTAAAAGCAACAAATTTAATTTTGTAGTTTTACAGTACTAACAGTCATCACTGTGCAAGATCAGAGTGTGAAGTATTATAACTTTTGAAAAGTAGAGATATTTGGTTTTTTTATGTAAATTTGTTCCTGTAATGTTTGTTTCTTACTTTAGTAGAGATTCTGGATTGTACAATATTTAAACTTGTCTGGAGCAACTGTATTACAACTACAGTATTTAATGGTTATTTAAAAATAGCCAACAATTCATTTGCTAAAATAAACTATTTTTGTATGTTGTTTTAAATCAGTAAAATTTATAATGGTGATTAAATAGGTTTTTAAAATGACTCAGATATTATATGACCAATTTTCTAATACATAGTGTATCTAAACAAGAATAGAAATTTTATTAAATGCCATTTAATTATAATTCATACTTTTTAACTTCCTTGCAGAGTTTTTCCACACCAGAGGTCCCAAAGTCAAGCTACATTCAAAAAGATAAGCAACAAATTGGATACCCAAGTTCTGAAGAGCCAGAAATCCTTTATAGGTAGGACATATGCAGATGAAACCCAACTATTAAAAAATCTCCTGCAGAAAAAAATGTTTATATATATTTATACACATATGCATATGATTATTAAAAATCATACTCAGAATACTTTAAGAAAACACTGTGAGTATGACTCTGCTGTCAATTATACTTTGCCTTTATTTCTGAATTTATGCTATTAATTCTTATCTCTTTATACCTTTAACTTTTCATTCCCCCCACCCTATGACTACAAAGCAAAATTTTGATTTCCAATATCTAACTTCATTAACTCAGAAGAGATGGCAAATACTTACCTCCAGAATTCAGCATAATGCTTGCTTATTCATTTAAGACCTGTATCTTCATAAAATGGTCAGTGAAATGCTTTGAAGGTTGGTTGCAAATTGCTTATAAATAATAGTAAATACTTTTTAGTTACTGGATAAATCTAAAGAATTGCACCAAAGCATAGGCATATAAATAATCAATTCTATTTGAAATATGCAATTTGATTTTAAACTAATTCATTAAAATAAAGTAAGGATTGCTAAATGATTTCTGTAAACTGAGTGGTGAGTGATCCCAAGATCTATGTTCCTTCTTTCCTTCTTCCCTTTCTTCCCCTATTCCTTCTTCTCCCCTTTATCTCTCTTTTCTTTAAAAGGAACTTATTTCACACCACCTATGTGCCAAGCACTTGTTAGTTGCTAAGGTACAAAGACAAATCTGAGACAGTCCCTGCAGCTCAAGACTGGTAGAAGAGACACAGACAAAAATCACTTATTATTCATAAATGGCTAACAGACACATGAAAAAATGCTCAACATCACTCATCATCAGGGAAATACACCTCACACCTGTCAGAATGGCTAAAATTAACAACACAGGAAACAACAGACGCTGGTGAGGATACAGAGAAAGGGGAACCCTCTTACACTGTTGCTGGGAATGCCAAATAGTGCAGCCACTGTGGAAAACAGTATGGAGTTAAAAACAGAATTATCCTATGACCTAGAAATTGTACTAGGTATTTACTCAAAGGATACAAAAATACTGATTCAAAGGGACACATTCACCCTGATGTTTATAGCAGCATTAACAATAATAGCCAAATTATAGAAAGAGTCCAAATGTCTATAGACTGATGAATGGATAAAGAAGATGTGGTATATATATATACAATGGAAAATTACTCAGCCATAAAAAGAAGAATGAAATCTTGCCATTTGCAACAATTTGGATGGAGCTTGAGTATATTATGCTAAATGATTAAATCAGTCAGAGAAAGACAAATAAAATATTTCAATAATATGTGGAATTTAAGAAACAAAACAGATGAACATAGGTAAAGAAAGAAAAAAAGAGAGGGAGGCAAACCTAAGAGATTCTTAACTATAGAGAAAAAAACAAGGTTGCTGGAGAGGAAGTGGGTAGGGTAGGGCTAAATGGGTGATGGATATTAAGGAGAGTATTTGTGATGAGCACTGGGTGTTATTTTTTTTTAATGTTTATTTATTCTTGAGAGAGAGACAGACAGAGACAGAGTGTGAGTGGGGGAGGGTCAGAGAGAGAGGGAGACACAGAATCTGAAGCAGGCTCAAGGCTCTGAGATGTCAGCACAGAGCCTGACGCGGGACTCAAACTCACAAACTGTGAGATCATGACCTGAGCTGAAGTCGGACACCTAACTGACTGAGCCACCCAGGTGTCCCTGAGCACTGGGTGTTATATGTAAGTGATAAATCATTAAATTCTACTCCTGAAACCAATATAACACTATATGTTAACTAACTGGAATTTAAATAAAAACTTGAAAAAAAAAAAACTTCCAGCCCTTACTTAATACTTTATAAATGAATGAATAAATGAATGAATAAAATGTATACATAAAAGCTAAAAAAATAACAAAACCTAAACTTTTAAAATAAAAAAAAATCACTTATTATTCAGTGTGATCAATAGAATGATAAAAATGTATACAAGAAAGTGGGAAATCAAAGAACAATTAACCAAATCTAGGGGCAAAATGCGCTGATAAAGGTGGAGGAAGAAGGAGATAAAGAAGGATGATGCTTAAGCTGTCATAGAAGGTAGACGGGGGGGGTGTGCGTGTCTGGGTGTCTCTGTTGGGTAAGCATCTGACTTTTGTTTTTGGCTCAGGTCATGATCTCATGGTCGTAGGATTGAGCCCTGCATTGGGCTCCACAATGATAGCTCAGGCCCTGCTTGGGAGTCTCTCTCTCCCTCTCTCTTTCTCTGCCACTCCCCTGCTCTTCTCTCTCTCTCCAAACAAATAAATAAAATTTTACAAAAGGTAAATGGTAGTCAGCTTCATGAGACACGAGGAAAGCAAAAGGCAAGGAAGTAAGAAACAACATGGAATATGCAGGGAACTTCAAGTACTGCTGGAGTGTAAAACAGAGGAAGAGAATAGGATAAGAGATGACGCTGAGGAGGTAGCTAAAGACTAGGTCATGGAGGCTTTCATATTCCTTGTTAAGGAGTTTAGACTAAATCTTATTAGTTATGGGGATTCATTGAAGTGTTTAAAATAATCATAGCCAGATTTTATGTTTTAGACTGATCACTTTGATGGCTGTGTGAAGGATGTGTTTGAAAGAAACAAAAATGAGAGGCAGAGCAACCATTTAGAAGGCAGAGATAATGAGTACTATAACTGGAACAGTGAGAAAAAGGACTGAGAAGAAAGGCATATTGAAGCAACTTCTAGGAAGTAAATTTACCAGAGCAGGAGGCTCATGAGATGTCACAGATGAGAGGAAGGAGTTATGATTGAAAGAATGTTGGCACTATTCATAGAGGTAGGTCTTTATCAGGTCAACAGGTCAACGAGCAGACAGGGCAGGGGTAAGAGAATGGAAGAGCTGGAAGGATAGCAGCAAATTAATGTCACTGTAAACCTATGACCTTCAGATTTAGCTGGGCCATTAACACCACCAGCCATCTGACCATGAGATAGGTCACTCTACAACTCCCCACAGTGATTGTTGGCCTTTCCTTGAACTTTGACCAGTTTCCCATTCTTACACCCCCTTTCCCATGAGATGACCTCACTTTGTAATTTAAAGGGTAAATGGAAACCAGAGATGGGAATTCCCAGACCTACAAATGGTTCTTAATTCACTCGCTTATTTCAAGGTGTCTCACATCTCATTTAAGGGCAACACTTTTACCTGTTCTCTGAATTCCATCCTCCCCAGAATTTATCTGGCCCTTGCTGCATCAATTATCTTCTTTTTATCCTGGGCATCTTCAACCTTTCCCCCTCTACTGACTCCATCTGATCAGCTGAAACATATACTAAACTTTAAAAAAAGAAAAAAAGAAAATCCCTCTATGAAAGCTGTGAGAATGTGCGTGGCAGACCTTTAACCAAGGGCCCAAGCTACTGTGCTCTGAAATATATCCCTGCACTTGCCTGGAGGTTATGCTTTTCCAAGGCTGCTCCTAGCTTAGGCAAGAGAGAAAGAGGGATACTCATGTGAGCACATCTCTAAGAGTTATGGGACTACTCTGAATGATGACTGGTTTGAGGATTCCCTAATGGCTTTCTGAACATTGCTCAGACTGCACAGGTGTCTAGGACACTTCCTCCCAACTTTCCTTACTTCTCTCCTTCACTCAGGGTAAGACTCTCTCAACCTTTTCCAAATCCCTTCCCATTTTCTCTCAACAGGTGTTTACTCTAATAAAAAAAATCTTTGCACAGTCTAATCCCGTCCTGATATTTACTTCTGGGAGGGACTAGTTAAACATACTTTCTCAACACCATTTTCTTCTGCAACTTGTCTATTCACCTTCACAGTCAGGCCTCTGGAATAAGTTATCTTTACTCCCTTTTTTCATTTCTTTCTCTCTGTCTCATCCCTCAATTCACATCAATTTACCTTCAATACCTACTACACCTACTATTACATCCACAATGTTCTCACTAAGGTCATAAATTACCTGTGTCATAAAATCTATATATGATTTCTAATCTGTTATTTTACTAGTCATCAGCATTCATCATTAATGACCCTCCTTGAAACATTTTCTTCCTTCCTTTGATTTTGTGAGGCTATGTTCTCCTTGTCTTATATATAACTTTTTGCTCTTTCTCAGATTCTTTTGTTGGCTTCTCCCCTTACTCAATTCACTATTAGAATTAGGCCTTTTTTTTTCTTCTAACACTATTCATTCTCCATAAGTAATTTAATTTCCCCCTATTGTTTTAATTATCTGCAATAACTCTCAAGTCTATATTTGCAGTCTAGACATCTTCCTGACCTTCCCATGTAGCCATTTGCCTATTGGACATCTCCACTTGGATATCTCAAAAACATTGAAATCTCAGTATTTCTAAAAAGTGAGCTCATCTATCTAGTTGCATGTATTATTTTACCATGGCTACTGTAACAAATTATCAGGAATTTAATTGGATTATAACACATATTTATTACCTTGAAATCTATATAGGTCAGAAGTCTGACATGAGTCTCACTGGGTTAAAATAAAGGTACAGATGTTGTTTCATTCCTTCTGCTTTAGGAGAAAATCCATTTATTTTACTTTTCCAGTTTCTAGAGGCTGCCAAAATCCCTTAGCTCATGGTCTCCATGGCCTCCAACAATGGTGGGTTGACCTTTCATGTTGTATCACTCCAAATTCCTCTTCTGTCTCCCTCTTTCACTTTTTAGAATTACATTGGACCTACCCTGATAAATCCAGGATAATCTCCTTATCTTGAGGTGAGGTGATTAGCAATCTTCATTCCCTCTGCAACCTTAATTCTCTTTTACTATTTAAGGTAACATTAATGGGTTCCAGGGATTATGACATGGACATCTTTGGGGGAAAGGCATTATTCTACTATTCCATTGTTTAAGCCAGAAACTTGAGAGTCATAATTTACTCATTAATCTCTTTGTATCCTGTGTCTTTTAGGGTCTCATTTGATTGAAAGTAAGAGAAAACCTAATTCCAATAGCTTCAACAGATGGATCTATTGATCTCATATAACATGAAGTCCAGAGCTCAACAGCCTATCGCTGGTGCAGAATATTTCAAGAATATCATCTTTCTAGTTCACACTTCTCAACATGTGGCTTTCATCTTTAGCATGTGACAACCATCCATAGTTACAGGGTGGCTGCTTCACCTATAGCTTCACATAAATGTTTAGGAGGAATGGGTAGTGGCAAATGAGTAAAGGGTGAAAGACAAAGTATTTGTCAGCTGTCTGTCTCTTTTCGGAAACCTTCCTCGATGTCCTGGTCAGCAATTTCCCCTTAAATTTCATTGGTCAGAACTAGTCAGATAGCTAGTCCTAATTGCAAGGTTTTCTAAATTTCTAAATAAATAAGTTGCTTTGATCACAGTGAGAGTTGTGTTAGCAAGAGGGAAGGAGAGAATGGATATTGGAATGGTATGCTGTGTCTGACACATTCCCCAAATACAATTCTGACCCATGCAGAACTTCTTTTTAGAAAGGCATATGGGGATGGGTAAATGGGGAATTGACTTAACAGTTTCTCCATTTAGGCTATTGTTTCAAGAAAATGTTCAATTGCTACTTAGTATTCCACAGGAAAGATGCTGTCACTCTTGTCAACAACTGGAGAGAAGGGATTCGTATGAATATTCCAGTGTTGGGGGAGGAAGAATCAAGCATAGTACTTTTGGCAGTTACTCTACCCCCTTTATTGCATAATGGGTAAGATCTGATTAGGCCTCCTTTGTAGAGGTCATGGGATCATGTATCTCCTCCTTAAGCCTTGGAAGAATAAACCAAGTGCATCCCCTCATTCCTTAATTACTCAATATCTCTATCTCATTCTGTCTCTTTGTCTCCATTACTCTTTTGCTCTACCCAGGCTTCCAGCACCCCTTTCCCTTTTTGCCCCTTCCCTCCCCAGCCAACTTTCTATGTCAGTGTCTCCTACAAAAAGCCCTACAGAAATGAACAAATCCTAAGACCCTTTTTGGATTCGCAAATTTCATAGCCTCCAGTGTTGAATGTAGCATCTCTTCCGGTTTCATGGATGGAGTGGGGATGAAAAAAATATAGAGGTCTTCCAGTATGGGCTTCAGTGAGGATAATTGTTCTTTAAAAAATCTAAAATCAAACACATTTATCTGCCAAAACTATTATAGTAAGAGAGCAATTGCCCCCTCCTACATTTGCATCACAAAGTGTCCTGCACTAACTTTTCAATTACTGTTCCTGTTCTTCAGTCATCTGTCCTTAATCTTCTGAGGAGAAGTGAGGAGGGGGTGAAGAATTAGCTGGCAAGTCTTATTTCATTTGCCTCCACTCCCTATCTCTTCTCCTTCCTAAGTATATCTCTAATATGTTCCTTTTACTACCTATATCTCTATGCACACTGTCCTAGTCTAAGACACAACTATCTTTCCCCTGGACTATCATAACAGATTCTTAATTAAACTCTCTACATCTTCACTTCCCTCCATCTAATCCTTTTTGCCACAGTACAGCCAGAGTAATATTTTAAAATGCTAATCTAACCTTGTTACTTCTCCCTTAAAAACCTTCAATATTTTCCAATTACCCTAGAATAAGGCTTCAAACCCTTACCATAGTTCATAAGGCCCTCTAAAACCCCAAGACCTAAGGTCTCTATTTCTCTAACATCTATCTATCTATCTATCTATCTATCTATCTATCTATCTATCTATCATCTATCTAATCTATTTATATCTGTATCTATCAAGTGTGTTAGTGTATAATACTTACAGAATACTTACTATGATGTAAGTACTGAAATGTTTTACATGCATCATCTTATAAAGTCCTCAGAAAATCCCTATGAGGTAGATAGTATTAATTTTACTGATTTACAAATAAGGAAATTGAGGCTTTAAGTAGTTTAGTAACTTGCCCAAGTCCCCACAATTAGTATCAGAGCCAGGATTCAAACCCAACGAGCTTGACTCCAAAGTCTGTAACTATTGCAGTGCTTTTTTTTTAAGTTTCCAGTTTCTTTACACATCATTCTCCATCTTGCTCTCTGTTCTAATCATACTGGGCTTTCTGTTTCTCTTTTAGAACCTTATACATGTAGTTCCCTATACATAGATAACCTAATCAGAAATAAGTCCCTGGTATTCAGATGTTTCTTCTCTGGAAAATGTAGCCATCCCAGAAAGAAACCTCTAAGTTAGGCTGACCCTGAAAGAGTTCCTGGATGGTTAAAAGTTTTGTATGAAATGCCATATAGTCCTGAACATGAACAGGCTTCAGGTTATTGAAAGCTTCCTTTCAATAGTTGTGTAAGACAAGACCCTGGATGGTAGAACTTCTGTAGGTATGTAATACAACACAAGAGCAGGCTCTATCTGGCTTTTAGAGGTCTAAGCAGTAATATATGTTGGGTATGTTCAGTATTGGTCTCTTCATGATGAGGCCGGCATAAGAACTATTCTAGGTAGTTAAAAATTTTGTCTGTATGTACTGAAGAGTTCCAAAATTGCTGGAAACTTCGGAGTTAGAGCAGGAAAGACTTACGATGGTCAAAGGTATAGTCTATACACAGAAGATAATGTAGCATAGTGGCTAACAGCCTAGACAGCTCTGTAGTCAGCCTTCTGCATTAAAGTCCTAGCTTCTCCACTTACTAGCTATGGGAAATTGGGTAAGTGACTTATCCTTTATGCTTTTGACCCTCTAAAGAACAAATATCACATTTGAATTTACAGTATATGCTTCATTATACCGTCCTTAGCTATTTCCAATCCTGTCTATTCCTCTGGTGTATGCCACCTGGACTGCCTTATTTAACTACCTAATTATTAAATTATGACCAGGTCTGTTTTGTTGACTTCTATATCTCACAGTGATAAAGACAATTTGTTTTTAAATTGCTTCTTTCCAGGCACAAGTATGATTTTGGTTTGCCTTTCTGACACTGTCAAACAATACGCATGTCCTTATATCCCTTGCTCATCACAGCTAAAAAAGACAAAAAATAACATTGATAAGAGTTTAAGAGAGTAAGTACCCACACAAATAGGTTCTCCTCAAGCAGGAGAGAATTTTTTACTAAACTCTTAAGGAATAAAATATTCCACTTTACATTAATTTTTAAACTAGAAATATCTAGCTAATATTATTTTCAAGTTTATACACAATAGCTCTTGTTTTAGTTATCCTTGAGATGGCTACAACTTTATAGTCTTATATACAAAGTTTTCATGGTCTTTCCTGAAGCACTATTCATCCCTTCTGGGATTTTTAAGAGGAATTTTCTATTTTTCCTCAGTATTTTATCTTAATAGATATTTCGAACACATTGTGTATTCAGTTATCATTGGTCTAGGTAGTACATGTTCAAGGTTTGTGCCTTCATATCATCTGGTTGAGATACTGTGAGATACACGGTAAAATTATTTTATCTTAGGAATTATCCCATGTCCTTGCCCACAAAGGTTGTGTTATGACACTTGTAACTTAGAGAATTCTTGGTATTAGGTGAGTGCTTGGCTGAAAGTTTTATTAGACTGGAAAAGGGGTAATATTTTGAGTAAGGCAGAAAAGAGAATTTCAGGGAAGCTATTTAAGACCAAGAAAAGGCAATAGGGGCACCTGGGTGGCTCAGTTGGTTGAGTGTCCAACTTCAGCTCAGGTCATGATTGCACAGTTCACGAGTTTGAGCCCCGCGTTGGGCTCTGTACTGACAGTTCAGAGCCTGAAGCCTGCTTTGGATTCTGTCTCCCTCTATCTCTGCCCCTCCCCTGATCATTCTCTCTCTCTCTCTCTCTCTCTCTCTCTCTCTCTCTCTCTCTCTCAAATAAATTAAAAACAAACATTTAAAAATTAAAAAGAAAAGAAAAGGGAGATATGATAGAACCAAAGAGAAAAGACAGGTCAAGTTCTTGGGTTCCTCTTCTGTAAAATGACAAGGTTAGACTAGATGACCTTTCAGTTCCCTCCCAGCCATTATGTTGCATCATCCAAACCCTGGCGGGTGAGCCAAGATAGGACCCTGGTCCAGAAAGTGGGTCAAATAGAAGAGGACAGTTAGTAGAGAAAAGTAACTCAGGCTTGCTAATTGGGAAATAAAGATCATATACCAAAGAATCAGGGCCACAAAATGTTGCTATCTAATTAGGGATCTATGAGATAGGCATAGGGCATCAGCAAGATATCAGCAGAGATGCTTGATACTGAGCCAAAAAACACTTTTAGGAAGCAACTTCTTACATGCCTTCTTTCTAGGGTCACTCAGGATAGTTTTCAACATAGGTACAGGCTTAAATCTATACACAAAAGCAGGAGTAACTATTTGAAGAAATGGACTGGAGGAGGACGGGAAAAGATAATTCTAGATAATGACCATAATAGAAATGGTCTTTATCAGGGATTGAAGGTAAGTTCAAAAGGAAAGTTCCTAAATAAAAATTATGTTTCTGAGTGAGTTATTAAAAGCCTGAAAATTACCATATTTTATTTATAAGAAGAAAATAATTTTTCTTTTAGCAATAACTTTCTTTTTAAAAAGTAATTTTGAGAGAGAGAGAGAGAGAGAGAGAGAGAGAGAGAGAGAGAGAGAGAGAAAGCACAAATGGGGGAGGGACAGAGAGAGAGGGAAACAGAGAATCCCAAGCAAGCTCTGTGCTGTCAGTGCACAGCCTGACATGGGTCTCAAACTCACAAATGGTGAGATCATGACCTGAGCTGAAATCAAGTGTTGGACGCTTAACCATCTGAGCCACCCAGGCACACGAGCAATAACTTTCTCCTGATAAATAGTACAAGATGTTTTACATTATCATGATCTTAAAAGCACCCAATTTTGTAGTTTTCCATTATAAATGGATTTTAAAAGTCTGAATCTCTTAACGTTGGTAAAGAAATCAGAACATGTTTCATCTTTTCAAGAAGTTCTTGAAACTCAAGTCCTGCTAAACTTATTTCTCTCCTTTATTAAACCAGACAAAGGTCCAGCTATGGTCCCCAAATGAGAGACAAAATCTCTGTGTTAGGAGCCTGCAATTCATGAGTTGTTTTTCTTTTAAGAAAGCTGGCAGTTAGTTGGTAATAGCATGCTTAGTATTCAAACACATGTGAAAAGTCACCATGAGGATGTGAACAGAAACATCTAGACTGTAGGAGATTGTATAGGACAAATAATTCAGTTTTGTTCAACAAAGTGGAGAAAATAGATGGAAAGAGAATCTATAAATTAACAGTGACTTAAGATACATATTGATCAATTGCAATGAATGGACCTTATTCAGATATCTTGTTTCAAAAAAAAAAAACATTGCTAAAAGGCAATTGGGGAATTGTGATTGGACACTTAGTGATATTAAGGAATTATTATTAACCTTTTAAGTGTGGTAATGTGGTTATATTTTTTAAAGAGCCATCTTTTAGGGACATATAATGAAGTGTTTATGGCTGTAATAATATGACATACGGATTTCCTTCAAAATAATCTGAGGAAGAGAGAGACTGTAGGTGGGGATATAAGAGAAATGATAGGTGATGAACAGATAATTGTTAAAGCTGCAAAGCCTGCTTGGGATTCTCTGTCTCTGTCTCTCTTGCTCCCCTGTCGCTCATGCTGTACCTTTCTCTCTCTAAATAAATAAGGAAATATATTTTTTTTTAAATCTGGGTAATGGCAACATGGAGGTTCATTATCTTGTTCTTTTTACTTTTGTATATGTTTGAACTTTTCCATAATAAAGCACATTTTGTTTTTTTATTTTTTAATATAATTTATTGTCAAATTGGCTAACATACAGTGTGTAAAGTGTGTTCTTGGTTTTTGGGGTGGATTCCCACAGTTCATTGCTTACATACAACACCCAGTGCTCATCCCAACAAGTGCACTTCTCAATGCCCATCACCTATTTTCCCCTCTCCCACACACCCCCATTCACCCTCAGTTTGTTCTCTGTATTTAAGAGTCTCTTATGGGGGTGCCTGGGTGGCTCAGTCGGTAGGGCATCTGACTTCGGCTCAGGTCATGATCTCCGGCTTGTGAGTTCGAGCCCCGCATTGGGCTCTGTGATGACAGCTCAGAGCCTGGAGCCTGCTTTGGATTCTGTGTCTCCCTCTCTTCCTGCCCCTCCCCCACTCATGCTCTGTCTCTCTCTCTCTCTCTCTCTCTCTCTCTCTCTCTCTCAAAAATAAAATAGAACATAAAAAAAAAGAGTCTCTTGGGGTGCCTGGGTGGCTCAGTTGGTTAAGTGTCTGACTTAAGCTCAGGTCATGATCTCACAGCTTGTAGGTTTCAGCCCCGCATCCGGCTCTGTGCTGACAGCTCTGAGCCTGGAGCCTGCTTCAGATTCTGTGCCTCCCTCTCTCTCGGCCCCTCCCCCACTTGTGCTCTGTTTCTCTCTCTCTCAAAAATGAATAAACATTTAAAAAAAAAGAGTCTCTTATGGTTTGCCTCCCTCTCTCTCTGTTTGTACCTATTTTTCCCCTCCCCCACCATGGTCTTCTGTTAAGTTTCTCGAGATCCACATATGAGTGAAAACATATGATATCTGTCCTCCTCTGACTTATTCCACGTTGCTGCAAATGGCATAATTTCATTCTTTCTCATTGCCAAGTAGTATTCCATTGTATGTATAAGCCACATTTTCTTTATCAATTCATCAATAAAGCACATTTTATTTTTTTTACTTTCTTTTTTGAAATTTATTGTCAAATTGGTTTCCATACAACACTCTGTGCTCATCCCAACATGTGCCCACCTCAATGCCCATCATCCACTTTCCCCTCCCTGCCATCCCCCATCAACCCTCAGTTTATTCTCAGTTTTTAAGAGTCTCTTATGGTTTGCCTCCTTCCCTAACTTATTTTTCCTTCCCCTCCCCCATGGTCTCCTGTTAAGTTTATCAGGATCCACATATGAGTGAAAACATATGGTATCTGTCTTTCTCTGTATGACTTATTTCACTTAGCAGAACACTCTCCAGTTCCATCCATGTTGCTACAAAAGGCCATATTTCATTCTTTCTCATTGCCATGTAGTATTCCATTGTGCATATAAACCACAATTTCTTTATCCATTCATCAGTTGATGGACATTTAGGCTCTTTCCATAATTTGGCTATTGTTGAAAGTGCTGCTATAAACATTGGGGTGCATGTGCCCCTATGCATCAGCATTCCTGTATCCCTTGGGTAAATTCCTAGCAGTGCTACTGCTGGGTCATAAGGTAGATCTATTTTTAATTTTTTGAGGAACCCCCACACTGTTTTCCAGAGCAGCTGCACCAGTTTGCATTCCCACCAACAGTGCAAGAGAGTTCCCGTTTCTCCACATCCTCTCCAGCATCTATCGTCTCCTGATTTGTTCATTTTAGCCACTCTGACTGGCATGAAGTGGTATCTGCGTGTGATTTTTGTGTTTCCCTGATGAGGAGTGACGTTCAGCATCTTTTCATGTGCCTGTTGGCCATCTGGATGTCTCCTTTAGAGAAGTGTCTATTCATGTCTTCTGCCCATTTCTTCACTGGATTGTTTGTTTTTCTGGTGTGGAGTTTGGTGAGTTCTTTATAGATTTTGGATACTAGCCCTTTGTCCCATATGTCATTTGCAAATATGTTTTCCCATTCCGTCTGTTGCCTTTTAGTTTTGTTGATTGTTTCCTTTGCAGTGCCAGAAGCATTTTATCTTCATGAGGTCCCAATAGTTCATTTTTGCTTTTAAGTCTCTTGCCTTTGGAGATGTGTCAAGTAAGAAATTACTGTGGCTGAGGTCAGAGAGGTTTTTTCCTGCTTTCTCCTCTAGGGTTTTGATGGTTTCCTGTCTCACATTCAGGTCCTTTATCCAATTTGAGTTTGTTTTTGTGAATGGTGTAAGAAAGTGTTCTAGTTTCATTCTTCTGCATGTTGTTGTCCAGTTCTCCCAGCACCATTTGTTAAAGAGACTGTCTTTTTTCCATTGGATATTCTTTCCTGCGTTGTCAAAGATGAGTTGGCCATACTTTTGTGGGTCCAATTCTGGATCTCTATTCTATTCCATTGGTCTATGTGTCTGTTTTTGTGCCAATACCATGCTGTCTTGATGATTACAGCCTTGTAGTAGAGGCTAAAGTCTGGGATTGTGATACCTCCTGCTTTGGTCTTCTTCTTCAATATTACTTTGGCTATTCGGGGTCTTTTGTGGTTCCATACAAATTTTAGGATTAATAAAGCACATTTTAAAAGAGAGATTTTCCACAAGCAATTGGAAAAGAGGTTCCTACTGACCCACCTGCAACAGTGCACACATATTCTCTCTTCCTCTTGCCATTAACCCTGCATATCCTTTTGTGCATTACGACCCATCCCTTCTCACTTATTCAAAGATACCATTCCAAGAATTCTCATTTTTCCCACTTGCATGATTAATTATCCCCTTTCTAGTGGATCAACCCCAATCTTTATATTAACATTACTCTCATTTCTAACATTAAAAAGTCCTCATTAGACACCTTGTACCCCCCTCCAACTATTGCCCCATTTTTCTGCCCCTTTTACAGTAAAACAGAAAAGAATTTTCTACATTCATGGTTTCCAATTCCTCCCATCCCATTCCTTCTAGAATCCATTCCAACTAGGTTTTTACTACTACTACTCAATTGGAAATGTTCTTATTAAGGTCACCAATGACCGTGATGTTGTTAAATCTACTGATCAATTCTCAGTCCTCATATTACTTGAACTATCAGGAGCATCTGATGCAGTTAATCACTCCCTTCTCAAAAAGCTTTCTTCATTTGGCTTCAAAATGATGTACTCTACTGATTTTCCTCCTTGTTTGACATTCTCTCCTTCACAGTCTCCTTTGCTAGTTTATTCTAATTTTTCTGGTCTCTAAACAATTTGCTTCCCTAGAGTTTAGTCCTTTTCTTTTGTATCTATGCTCTGTCTTGATCATCTCTAAATTTTATATTTCTATCCTGAACTCTTCCCCTAAAATCCACAATCTGCTTGCATATTTAACAGACACCATGAACTTGAAAGGCCCAAAACTGAACTCACTAAAAACATGCTTCCTTTCTATAGATTTCCCCATTTCAGTTGCTAGAAACTCCATCCTTCTGTTTGTTCAGGCTGAAAACTTTTGAGTCATTCTTTTTTTCTCTTCATTACTGACTTCCCTCTTTGTCTCTGCCTCACATTTAATCTATCAGTGAAATATATTAGGTCTACCTAAAAAATATATCTACAATCTGACCATTTCTCACCACCCATTGCTACCAACATGGTCAAAGCCATCATTATTTCTCATCTGAATTATCGTCATTACTTCCTAAATGGTTTGCTTGCTTCACATTTTGCACTGCTATAGTCTATCCTCAATACAGCAGACAGGATCATCCTTTAAAAAAATATATGTCAAATCATGTCATTTCCATAGTAAAAGTCTTCCATTAGGTTTCCATTTCCTTCAGGCAAAAAGTCAAAAAGTTATTATAATGATAAAAAACCCATGATCTGAAAAACCTTTCTCTCTCTGATTCCAACCACACTGGCTTCTTTGCTACTCAGAGATACACTAGCCAAATTCCTCTCTCAAGACCTTTATATTTGCTATTCCCTTACTTGGAATGTTTTTCTTCCAGACATCCACCTATCTCACTCCTTCATCTCTTTCAGGTGCTTGCTTAAATACCATATTCTCAGTAAAGTTTTCCCTGAACATCATATTTCAAATTGCAAGCCATTCCCCAAATTCTTATCCTTCTAACCTACTTCATCACTGTCTATCATACTACTCATTTTACTTATTCATTTGCTTAACCTTTGTCTCCCTTCCTTCTTAATAGAATGAACATGATATGAAGTCATGTTTATTTTTCTTTCTTGTTTACTGATATACTAATACTCAGTTCCTAGAACAGTGTCTGGCATACAGAAGGCACTCAATAGATACTTTAAAATTATTCAGTGAATGTATATAAAGAGTTAGGCTGGAGTTAAATCACACTAGCAGGGTTGACATATTCATTAAGTACAATAGTCACCATGCCTATGACCCCATGATACCTTTAAAGATCATGAAAATGCTTTACTTTATTTTAAAATCAGAAGAAAAAAAGGAATAGAATAAAAATGAATATATAATATTAGTTTTTATACTAATGCAGTCGCAAAATGTAATGTTTCTCATATTCTTAGGGAGGAAGGCAAAAAGCCCAGGGCCTATGAAAGTCATGATGTGCTCTTGCATACTAAATTTTATAAGCATAGTTAAGGAATTGAACTTTAGAATAAAAAGGAACAAGCAAAGGATATAAGAAAATAGCAGAATGATTAGATTTTCATTTTTAAAAGAGCTCTTTTATGGACATGAAAGGATAGATTGAAGAAAGGGGCAGAGCAAGTTAAGAGACCTGTTAGGAAACTATTCCAGTGATCAAGGTAAGAGATGATGACAGATTGAAATATAGTATAGGCCCTGGGGGATGAAGAATACAAAAAATATTTAGAAGTTAGCATCAATTGGATCTTTCAGTGACTTCTCATTGTGAATAAAATAAAATCCAAACTCATTACAAGACCCTGAATGATCTGGACTCTGTGTGCCTTCAATTTCATCTTGTACTGTTCTCCCCCTCACCTACCATGATCCAGCTACATAGGCCTTCTTTCAATCTATTTTTTTAATTTTTTTAATGTTTAATTATTTTTGAGAGACAGACAAAACTCGAGCAGGGGAGGGGCAGAGAGAGAGGGAGACACAGAATCCGAAGCAGGTTCCAGGCTCCAAGCTGTCAGCACAGAGCCTGATGTGGGGCTCGAACCCACAAACTGCAAGATCATGACCTGAGCCGAAGTTGGATGCTCAGCCCACTGAGCCACCCAGGCGCCCCTTCTTTCAATTTTTTAAATGCCTCAATATTTTTCCAGCTTCAGGGCCTTTGCCTATGTTTGCTCTCTGTGTGCTACTTTTTCATCAACTCATTTTCTGACGAAAAATTTCTCAAACTTTAGGTTTCAGTTTGTTACTTCCTCAGAGAGACATTATGTAAGCACTCACACCATTTCCTTCATAGCACTTCCCAAAATTTGCTTGTTAGTTTATTTATTATCTATATATCTCAACGAGAATGTAAGCTCCAAGAGGCAGTGACACACTAGGCAAATGGCTGGCATGTGATAGGCACTCAGAGATTATGAATGTATGAATGACTTGATGACATTTGGTTTGTTTCCAGTTTTTGGCTAACTCAAATAATGACTCTTTGAGTAAAAATGAGAGAACAAAAGTGACAAAGACAAGAAAGGAACGGGGGAAATTTCCAGAAACAAGTAATAAACAAGTAATAAAATGGAACAAAATGCATATCTATCAATAATGCAAATCAATAATTTGCATTAAGGATGCAAATGGAATGAATGCTCTAATAAAAAGACATACAGTGTCAGAATGAATAAAAACCAAGACCCATCTACATGCTGCCAACAAGAGACTCATTTTAGATTTAAATACACCTGCAGATTGAGAGTGAGGGGATGGAGAAACATTTATCATGCAAACGAATGTCAAAAGAATGCCAGAGTAGCAATACTTATATCAGACAAACTAGATTTTAAATAAAAGACTGTAATAAGAGATGAAAAAGGGCACTATATTATAATAAAGGGTACACTCTAACAAGAAGATCTAACAATTGTAAATATTTATGCACACAATATGAAATCACCAAAATATAGAAATCAATTAATAATAAACATAAAGGAACTCAATGATAATAATACAAATAGTGGGATTTTAACACCCCACTTACAGCAATGGACAGATCATCTAAGCAGAAAATCAACAAGGAAACAATAGCTTACAATCACTGGACCAGATGGACATAACAGATATATTCAGAACATTCTACTCTAAAACAGCAGAATACACATTCTTTTCAAGTGCACATGGGAAATTCTCCAGAATAGATCACATACCATGTCATAAATCAGTCTTTAACAAGTACAAAAAGATTGAGATCACACCATGCATCTTTTCTGACCACAATGCTATGAAACTTGAAGTCAAGCACAAGGAAAAATTTAGAAAGTCCACAAATACATGGAGGTTAAACATGTTACTAAATATTGAATGGATCAACCAGTATATTAAAGAAGTAAAAAATACATGGAAACAAGTGAAAATGCTTCCATAATCTGGCTATTGTGAATAACGCTGCTGTAAACATAAGGGTGTATGTATCCCTTTGAATTAGTGTTTCTGGTTTTTTGTTTTTTTTTGTTTGTTTGTTTTTGTAAATACCCAGTAATGCAATCACTGGATAGTAGGATAGTTCTAGCTTTAACTTTTTGAGAAACTTCCATACTGTTTTCTACAGTGACTACACCAGTTTGCATTCCCACCAACAGTGAAAGAGGGTTTCTTTTTCTCTACATCCTCACCAACACTTGTTGTTTCTTGTATTTTTGATTTTAGCCATTCTGACAGATGTGAGGTGGTATCTCATTGTAGTTTTGATTTTCATTTCCCTGACGATGAGTAATGTTGAGTATTTTCTCATGTGTCTGTTGACCATCTCACTCATATGTGGAATTTAAGAAACCAAACAGATGAGCAAGGGAAAAAGAGAGAGAAGGAGAGAGAGAGAGAGACAAACCAAGAAACAGACTCTTAACTATAGAGAACAAACTGATGGTTATCAAAGGGGAAGTAGGTGGAGGAATGCGTGAAATAGATGATGGGGATTAGGAAGTGCATTTGTTGTGATGAGCACAGGGTGATGTGCGAGATTGTTGAATCACTATGTTGTACACCTGAAAGTAATATAACACTATGTTAACTATACTGGAATTAACATGAAAAAATAAGCAATCATGAAACCTCCTGAATCAAATATTAAAATAAAGTATCAGCAAAGAAATAGAATATATAAAAAAGAATCAAATGGAAATTTTATAACCTAAAAATAAAATAACCAAAAAGTCTAAAACCCACAAGACCTCACTTTCTGGAATCAACAACAGAATAGAGATGAGAGAAGAAGTTGGCGAACTTTAACTTAGACCAGTAGAAATTATCCAACTTGAACAGCAAAAAGAAAAATGATTGAAAAAATGAGCAAAGCCTCGGAACTGGGTGACAAAAAAAGTCTCAACTTTATATAATCAAAGTCTCAGAAGGACTGGAAAAATACGATGGTGCTGAAAGAGTATTCAAAGAAATAATGGCTGAAAATGTCTCAAATTTGGCAAATTATCTGACATAAATATGCAAAAAAGAAGTTGAATGGACTCTGAACAGTAAATTCAAAAAAGTGCAAGCCCAGATACATTATAATCAACCTGATTAATACTAAAGAAAACAACTGGAAACCAAAATTAAAGAAAATATTTACAATAATTCCCAAAAGTGAAATACTTAGGTATATATATAACAAAACACGTACAGAATCTGAATGGTAAGGACTACAAAATGCTGATGAAATTACCCAAGAAGACCTAAACAAATGGACATGCTGTGCTATATATATTAGAAAAATTGAAATAGTAAAGATGTCAATTTTCCTCAAAGATCTATGGATTCACAGAATATCAATCAAAACCTCAACAGATTTTTTTTATAGTTATAGGCAAGGTGATACTAAGAGTAACAAGAATAGTTAGTACAATTTTGAAAAAAAATGAAAGAATTGCATAACCCAATTTTAGTGCTAAAAAGCTAAAGTAATCAAGTCAGTGTGGTATAGGTGAAAGGATAGATACACATAGCTCTATGGAACCTAATAAATAGGACAGATATAGACCTACATAAATATGGCCATTTGATTTTTTATAAAGGTGCAAAATCTCATTGAAGAAAGGACAGTCTTTTTTTTTTAGTTGATTCTTTTTTTTAATTTTATTTTTTATTTTTTAAAATTTACATCCAAATTAGTTAGCATATAGTACAACAATGATTTCAGGAGTAGATTCCTTAGTGCCACTTACCCATTTATCCCATCCCCCCTCCTACAACCCCTCCCATAACCCTCAGTTTGTTCTCCATATTTATGAGTCTCTTCTGTTTTGTCCCCCTCACTGTTTTTATATTATTTTGTTTCCCTTCCCTAATTTCATCTGTTTTGTCTCTTAAAGTCCTCATATGAGTGAAGTCAGTCAGAGAAAGAAAGGACAGTCTTTTTAACAAGTGTTGTTGGAACCTCTAGTCATTGATATGCATAAAAATGAACTACAATCTAAATCTCACACTTTATATAAAGACTAACTCAAAATAGATCATAGAAGTAAATGTAAAGCCTAAAACAATAAAACCTTTAGAAAAAAATAGATGTTTGTGAGCTGAAAGTAGGCAAAGAATTCTTAAAATCCATATCAAATCACAATCTATATAAGAAAAAAATCAAGAAATTAGACTATCAAAATTAAAAACTTTGCTCTGCCATATCTAGGGTATAGTATATAGTATAGTATATATACTATAAAGAAAAAGAAAAGACCAGGTGACGATGGGTAGAAAATACCTACAAGTAACATATCTGATAAAGGACTTGCTCCACAGTACATATTTTTAAAGTTCTGAAACTCAACAGTAAGGAAACAACCAAATTAAAAGATGGGCAAACAACCTGGACAGACACTTCACCAAAGAGGTTATAGCAAATGACTACACAAAAAGATGTTTAACATCATTTGCTATCAGATAAATGCAAATTAACACCACAATGTGATATCACAACACACCTATTAGACCAGCTGAAGTAAAAAATGGTTATAATACCAAATGCTCCTGAGGATACAGAGAAGCTGATTAGAGGGTTCAGGTGATGATAGCTCAAACTCCTTTACTATTTTTCCATCAGTGTTTCATCTTATGTTTCACCCACCTGTGATCACTGTCTGGACCTATTACTTCCATAGAGGTTGTAAAATGGTGATTTTCTACATTTATTTCAACATTTCTTTTACAGTTAATAATTTTATTTCTTATGAAAAGAAGAACTTTCTCTCATCAAGTTAGGGCTATTTGGTTTCCCTGAAATAGTTTGTACAAGAAAAGCAGAATAAGGGGTGCCTGGGTGGCTCAGTTGGTTAAGCGTCTGACTTTGGCTTAGGTCATGATCTCACGGTTCGTGGGTTTGAGCCCCACGTCGGGCTCTGTGCTGACAGCTCAGAGCCTGGAGCCTGCTTCAGATTCTATGTCTCCCTCTCTCTCTGCCCCTCCCCCACTCATGCTCGCTCTCTCTCTCTCTCTCTCTATCCCAAAAATGAATAAATGTAAAAAAATTTTTTAAAAACTTTAAAAAAAAGAAAAGCAGAATAAAATATAAGTTATTTTTCTTTTAATTGCTAATTTTCAGAGTAAGAAGTTGATATCTTATTTACTTCAAATGGTATTGAGTGAGGTTTTTCTCTGGGAATGGGGGGATCTCTATTTCTCTTTCTATATTCTTAATAATCTCATGATTTTTTATATATATTCCATGTGTTTCAACTACTTCTACTCACTATTATTATTTGGTGCTTTTGTGTACTTTTGACATGCTCCCATTCATCTTTGGTGGTTTTTGCTCACTGACACAATTTAACACAATTTATCTTATTTCCTATCTCAAACCTGGGATTAACTATTCTCCCCCCTCCCTGAAGAAGTCTTGCTACTTTTTATGTAGAATAGTATTTAGAGACCTTTTGTGCATCATTTTGTATTTTTTTTTATTACAGAAGAAAATTTGTCCTCTCAATGTTGATTTAAATTAGTTTTATTATGTTACTTAAACATAAACATCAGTGGAGCTATGTGTAAGTAAACACCTTGGGTGTTTATAATTATAAAATCAAAACAATAAACAAAAACCTAATGAATTAACAGCATTAAAGTTAGGCATTATATTGTTTTGCCAAAACTAAATTACAGTTCACAACATGAATACGACTCCACAATGATAGTGTATTAAGTGCAGCTGGTCTGGTATGCTATGGGATGACTCACTTCTCACCATTTAATTCCAACTACCAAGAAACTGTATTATGCATAGCATACCTTATATAGGACCATATAATTTACAACGTCTGACTCATTCATTTCAAATCAAATAATTAAAGTGGTATTATCTAGTGTCAATGTGCTTGTAAATGTAAACACAAATGTAAGTGTTGATAATGTATGACAGGGTTCAATTATAAGCTGGTCTTTTAGATGACCCAGAATATTGTTCATGTTCATTTATTTTAGATTATTTCCTTTATTTAGATTATTTATTTAGATTATCCCTTGGTTCATTTATTTTAGATTATTTAGATTATTTAGTTCATTTATTTTAGATTATTTATTTTAGATATTTAGATTATTTCGAACCCACGAATCACATTTATTTTAGATTATTTAGATCAAGTTACAGTTAAAGACAGAAGGTTAACTTTTCAAAGAGGTTGATATTGGAATATAGCTGACAACAAATTGTGATTCCAGAGGCATATGAGGAAGAAGAGACAGCAATTTGTGGCATCTAAGTATTCCACAGCAAAACACTACTGGTTGGCCAAGATTAATGGGTGAAGTAGAAGGAGTGAAGTGAAGAAGCTACAAAACAAAGAAGGCTACAAATTAAAAAGAGTTTATAGCACGTAATTAATATTATTGGTCTTGGTGCTAATATGAAACTGCAAAAATGCTGAAGCATGGATATAAAAACACTTACTATTTAAAATAATAGCACAGCCATCCTTAACATAGCATTCAATTTACTCCTCTAAATAAATACTGACCAAATATCTAAAGGACATATGTTGGATGGTCTTCTACATTGTTGCCCAGCTGGGATTCCCACAAGTCCATTTCTGTCCTTGACAGGGTGCCATCTTTGACTTCTAGAGGGAGTTGACAGCAATGTTCAAGCAGGAGAGTGAGATAATCAATTTCCTTTGTTTTGTTATGCAAGTGACCCTGTGGTGGTGTAGGCTCTGTAAAAGCTATCAAGTGGAGTAAAGACATAATTGTAGCAGAAAAATGAGTCAGGAAGGTACTGCATAGTCCCATTGGCTGAGAACCTCAACTAAAATGAAAATCGAAGGGAGGGGCTTGATTTGAGATATTTTTCACATTTGGTGATTTCTGATTTCAGGATTTGATGAGCAAATGACTACAGAGAAACTAGTTAGAAAGGTATGGCAGTAATCCAGGTAAGAAGGGATGTGAACCTGAATAAGGTAATGATTGATACTAGGAATGAAAAAAAAAAGGGATGAATTCCACAAATATTAAGGAAGTAGAATTCTCCGAACATTTTGATGGATCAGATGATTCAACAAAGAGGTAGGAACAAGGATGATCTTCAGGTTTTAAAAATTATATACCACAATTTTTCACAAAGGTGATTTATGTTAAAAAAAAACTTCACATCTTTCTTAGTTTTCTTCCATCAGAGTCCTATTGGAATTGTCGCTGGGAGAAGACATTTCAAGTAGTATTTGCCAGAGTAGCCAATGTAGAACACGTCACATATGGGACTACACTCATAAAAATACCTTCCTCATTTAGGAGGGAACCTAAAAGTATAACACCTACAGGGGTTGGAAAACTACCGGACACAGGCCAAATCTGGAGCATTGCCTATATTTTTAATGGATTGTAACTAAGAACGGTGTTCACATTTCAAATAATTCAAAGAAAAATAATTTTTCATGACACCTTAAAACGATAGAAATTCAAAAGTCCGTGTCCACAAATAAAAGTTCTATTGGCATAGAGCCATGCTCATTTGTGTACATACCATGTATACAAGCAGTCTATGGCTGCTTTGGGACTACAACTGCAGACTTGAATATTTGTGACAGAGACCCTACAGCTATCAAAGCCTAAAATGTTTACTATCTGGTCCTGGTCGCTGACTCCTAGTCTACTATGAACCAGGTACTGTGCTAGGGCTTTCACATAGTGCCTCCTCTAATTTTGTCACATCCTTTAGTGGTATATTAGGTTATAGGGAACTGATGAAATTAGCTAATTGAGAACAATAACATGTTTTATTTGTAAAATATTCCAATTATTCATGCAAAGGTACTTAGTCACCTTCGCTTATTGTTTTAGGATCCTATCCTTTCCCTGTTTAAACACTGCTATTCAATCTAAATGCTTACAGTACTAAAGCTAAATTTTCAGAATATAAAGCCCTTTGCAAATACAACCTTTTAGCCACATCTCATCTCTCTTTTTCCCACCCATCACCACTGAATTTCTCACTATTCTCCCATTTTGTGCAGACACAAGCTGAAAGTGACACGCTGAAGAGGTATTTAGCGTTCATTTCATTTAGGTTCTTTATCCACCTTTCCTTTCTATGCCTTTCTTCCTTCTTTACTTTCTTGATCTAATTGTCTACCATTATGAAATATAAAAAGAATGGAGGGAGGGAAACTGCAAAACACACAGAGGTAATTTGGGGGGGTGGCATACCTCTTACTACTCTGGACCGCCTAATTGGTCAAATCCTCGAGAGCAGGGCCGATTTTTTAAAATGTCTTCAGCTTGTATTAGAGGTTCAGTAAATGGCCATTCAGTCATTGATTTTTCCCCCTCCCCCTCTTCCTTTCCCTTGGGAAACCTGGAAAACTGAAAATCTTCCCACGGAAATCCTCAGGGGCGCCCCAAGATCCAAGCTTCTTTACTTGGACTCGCCCGTGCTGCACCCTCACCCCCATCCCCTGCAAGTCCCTGGCGTCTCCAAGCACAAACTCAGCGCGGGATTCTTGATCTCCAGGTCGCGCGCGCGCGCGCGCGCGCTCCCTCCCCCTTTGGCCCCCTACCCTGCAGCAAGGGCAGCGTGACGTAATGCAACCTCAGCATGTCGGCGGCGATAAAAAGAAGGACTAGGCGGCGCGCCTCCCAGACGCAGAGTAGGTTGTGATTGGCTCGGGCTACGGAACCTCGGAAACCCGAATGTGAGGACCTTACAGATCCACAGCTGGCGACCCCCGCAGAAATCCGAAGCGCGGTCACAATCCAACGGCGGCGGTGGAGGAGCAGTGGCAGCAGGTAAGGAGACTCCTGAAGAGAAAGTAAAGGGATTTGGGTCCGCTGCGCTCAGTGTCGCTCCTGTGAGAGGAGAGGCTCACACCCAGCCTGTAGTGTAGGGCGAAGGGAACAATGGAAGGGGCGTCTAGTCCCTAAGCTTTGCCTCCCTCTCGGTCTGACAGTTTTTCTCCTCAGCCACAGCTGGTGACTGGAGGAATTGAGGGAAGTGAGTGTTTTCCCCCTCAGGCAACCTCTCCTTCTCCTAGGCCAGAGGCCCTAAGGGCTAGAGCCGTCGTTGAGACCGTCGGTGGTTTAGGGTGACGGGAAAATGGCGGAAAACAAAACGGTGAATTGAAGAATGCGGCGTCCCCCTGGCATTTTCTCCCGGCGACCCCCCCCCCCATATTCCTTTCACTCTCATCTCTCTCCCACCTCTCTGCCCCCCCACCCCCACCCCTTCCTCTGCTTATGGTAACCTTGGAATGCGCGAGTTATGGTGGCGTTTGCGAGGAGGTGGCACAAAATCGGGCATTTTAGGGAGTAGGGAACAGCCAGAGCCGGGGGGGGGGGGGCGCGTGTGTGCGGCAGTTGTCGCCTCCGTTAAAACACCACCATTTTGGTTCCCAGCCGTCTCCCATGTAGCGGGGCAGAGAGAGCGGGAGGAGGATGAGGGGTTGGGCAGCACGGCGTGGGTAGCAGCGGTGGCGACCGCTGCACCAAGTGAGAGGAGGGAGGAGGGGAAAGGGTATTCTTGTCTCTTCGCCTCCTGCCTTTCCACGGAGAAGGTTCTCTTGTTTGACTTAAGATCCAGTCAGATGGGTAATATATAAGAGGGCACGTCTGTGCGTTCTGCTCGAAATGATTGAAACTTGGCATGGTCACGGGAAGGAAGACTTATGCGGGAAGCTGGTTGCGTCCAAAGCTGCAATACTGCTACTTGCCAGGGCTCCTTTGTTTCCTATCTGCAAATACTACTTTCGCATTCTCTTGTTCTGCTGCCTTAAGATTTCTCTTGTACCTCTCACCCTGTTTACATCATCAAGAAGCTAGGTCCTGAGTGAGCTGTTTGGAGGAGACAGATGAGAGTAAAATGTTTTTTGTTGTTTGTTTTGTGATTTCTGCTCCCCGTACATTGATAGAAAGATGTTTACTTGAAGTGTACTTAGTGGTTAGCTCCATTCAATCAGGATGTAAGATACACTCTTGAGAATGTTGAGAAGCCCAGCTATCTATTGGCTATTGAATACTTAACACACTGCTGTACTCATACCTCATTTATTATTGATCTTATTTCAGCGTCCTATATGGGAAAAGGTGCTCCAGTTTATTTATTGGGTATTCATACAGTATAATACTTCCCACAGTAGTTACACTATGTGTTAAAATTTTTACACTTCTTTGAGCACTAGTGCAGATTTGTCTCTATCGATTGGGCAAGGATAAAGCTTGCCCTTGGTTGGTTGTCTTTCACTTTACAAAATAAGGTATCACAAAATAAGTGATTTTTTAAATGTGCTTTAGAGAAAGAAGATTTTGGTTTAATGAAGTGGTCGAATTTCAATTGTAATAATGTTGCTAATATCGTAGTAGGTAGTTATTTCTGTTGGAATCCCTCCGGATGCTTTTTAGATGAACAGATTTGAGCATTTGAGCCGTTCTTTACCTCACTCTGCACGTTAAAGTGTAAAGAAAATTTTTAAGTTGTGTAAGAGATTTGGTTGAAAATGTTTTAAAATGTCTAATTTTGAATGTATGTTTACAATAGGTAAAGAGAACGCTTTTCCAAAGAAAATAACAGTTCAGAAGGAAAAATAACAAAAACAAATTGCTGCAGATTTTATTTTACAATATGTAAGAAAATCTACAATTTCTTCAAGACAGTCATATTAAGGTGATTAACAATTTAATGTTTTATCTTATTTAATAATTAAACAAAATTAAGTGTTTAAAACATTTTAAGGCATTTGTAGTTGTTCTATTAGTTATGTGATAAAGAAAACAATACTCTAAAGTTGATAAAGTACACGGTTTTAAATGTTAAAATAAGTCCTTATGACATTTTGATATATCTCTGTGAACATATGGATAGTTTATCATGAACTCTCTTGCCTCTGATGACTTCATTTTGGAGACAGAAAACAATGATATTTGAAAAATACAGAAGAGTTTCTAAAAATTTGTAATTTTGTTCATACATAAAGTGATTTTGTCCAATCAATTGATACACAGAAATGACACCTACTACTGTAGGATTTTTATCTGCACCATTCAGATGTTATACTCTTCTGCCTCCTACAGAACTTTAAGGCAAGGAAAAAAATCTTAGTAATCTCCTTACTTAAGGATAGATTAAGTTGCTTTACATGGCAGCCTTCTAAAACTTCAATGATAATCTCATCTTTTGTGCAGTATAGCCTAATTTATTAAACACTCCTAAATAAAAATGAGACAAATGTTTTATAAAATTGGCAGATTACTTTGGTTGATATACTTAGAATCTTATGTTTGAATGGGAAATACACCTATGTAATTGTAAGAAATAATGTTTAGTGACAGCATCCGACTTTAGGTTCCATGCTGTCTGTGGATCCTAAATATAGGATACATCACTTGAAGTGAAATAGATTGAATCCTTGCTTTCAAAACTAACATGAAGCTAACATGACTTTATTAATCACTAATCACTAACAACTAAAAAAAATCAGTTGTACAATTACAAGTAAATGATATTCTGAAAGGAACAATTTGCTAAATGTTTATATGTGATTGATCTTATCTCTACCATATTTAGGAAGCAGTCATGTTTCCATGAGTCCTCAAAACTATGTGACAAGAGAATGTAGTAGAGTGAGGCCAGAAGTCCTTACTGGCTCAAAGAACTCCAGGGAAACTGGGATAGAACATTTTACATTATAAGTAGAACCCCAGGAGCCAGAGGTGGAACACAAGTTTATCTGCAGAGCTCCGCTGCAGGGCTGATCTGGGTCTGGAAGAAATGGATGAGAGCCACTGGATGAAATTCACTAATACTAGACACCTGAGTCCTCTAGTAATGTATAAATATCCCAACTATTGTTTGTTGTCATCTTGTTCTTTTTCTTCTCTTATAACCTACATTTTAACTGGAACGTCAGTGCTACAGTTTTGTTCTTTTGCTTGCTTCTATCACTTCCCCTGTGGCTCCTCACCTTTACTGTGTCTTATTATCCATTTGATTTATTTCCTTTAATTTAGCCCTTCTTTTACTTATGTTTTTCACATAAAGCATCTAATTGAGGTTTATGGTTTGTTTTCTTTTCTTTTGTAATGAGATTTGCATACCTGGTTCTGAGGCATACTTTCCATTGCATTTTTTTTTTTCTCAGAACAACTGACTTTGGCCTAAACATATTTAAACTATTTTAAAACCATTTCTTTTACAGAGACTTGTGAATGAACTTTGCTAAGTATGGATTCAGGTGGTGGAAGTCTTGGATTGCACACATCAGACTGTAGAATGGCCCATACCATGATTATGCAGGATTTTGGTAAAGCATTTTCTTTGTTATATTTTTTTTCTTTTTAAAATCAGAGCATATTAAATGTCAAAACTATGTTGAGGAAGGGGAGAATTTATGAAAAGTTGTTCTTTTGCTAGGAAAATCCATTTGTAGGGCTCATTTTCTTAAAGTAAAGCTATGTGTCAGTAGTCTGCTTAAAGTCATTCTTAAAATTTTGTGGGAAGGTTGAGGTAAGGAAACTTGGAATATAGTAATAATATGGCATTGAAAATGAAAAAATTCAGCTTACATAATTAACCACATTAGTTCTTGAATATAGGGAATTTTAAATTGGTTTTCTAAAATACATTTTAAATTGCTTTTGTTAATAAAACTGGTAAAGGAACTACTTTAATCATTTCAAAGAAGTTAGATGCTTATATTGTGATATAGGAAAGTCATGCATTAGGTGGTTAATTATATTCTGATGCAATATCTTCAGAAAGTTGTTTCTAATAGCATTACATTTTTCTTTTTTTAAAAAAGAAAAGATTCTCTGCTTTTGTGGCCAGGTTTTTCAGTAGCCTTTTAACAGTAGTTATTTTCATGAAGATGTTAAAACTGTATAACAGTCAACAAAGAAATTGAATTTGGGTAGGGTCAGTCTGAATTATAGAAGAGATTGAGGTATCTGAACTTTTAGAGGCAAGGATAGAGTGGTAAGAATTGAGGAAAAGTGGAGTGAGGGTAGAAAAAACAAATAGTAAATTGGGATAAACAAAAAACACAAGGTATTGTGGAATTGTCAAAGGGGATATTAGGGATGGAGGATTACAACTAGTGATACTTTTCTCAATTAAGAAAATGTTACTACTGTTTTCACATTAATGTGGTTGAATATGTTATTTTCTCCACTGTTGTAAAGCCCACAATGTTAAGAATCAGAAGAACTGGATTCTAGTCTTGGCTGTCCTATTAAGTATCTGTGTAAACTTGGGCAAATTACTTAATTTAGATTTGTGTAGGGATTGGAATAGATAACATTTAAGGTCTTCTCCAGTTCTGATTCAATGACACTTCTGTCTGATGAATAAAGATGTGGTGCACAGATCAAGATTGAATATGGTTGAGATCAAGATGACAATATAGTCAATTGATGAAGTAGAAAGCAGTCATTGATTTATTCTGCTAAGTGAATCAGAAGTCAATTGTGTTGATTATGAATGACTTACAAGTGATTTGGGTGTAAAAAGTACAGGAATAAATTCTACAAGAAGGACAAAGAATTCAAGAGTAAAGCTTTCACAACGAATGTTGTAAATTCTTTGCTTAGAGGTAGTTTTTAAAATACTGGAACACTTGAACTTCAGTATGTTAATAAGTTTTGGTTGAAATGTCACCTTTAATTTTTTGCCTTTTAAAAATAAGATATCTTATGAGGCACCTGGGCGGCTCAGTCAGTTAAGCCTCTGACTTCAGCTCAAGTCATGATCTCACGGTCTGTGAGTTCAAGCCCCGCATGAGGCTCTGTGCTGACAGCTTGGAACCTGGAGCCTGGAACCCGCTTCAGATTCTGTCTCCCGCTCTCTCTGCTCCTCCCCCACTCTCACTCTGTCTCTCTCTCTCTCTCAAAAATAAATAAACCTTTAAAATTTTTAAAAATAAGATACCTTAGAAATGGAAAAAATACAGTATTGTCTCCATATGATACAAAATTTAACCCACCCTGTAGCATTTGGTGAACTTCCAGACCCCCTTCACTCCTGAAGAAGTTGCGTATTAGCAAGTAAAGCCTGATTACTTTCAAAGATTGGGGAAAAAATGTCCATTTACTGCTGGTGAATATTTCCTTGATGCTCCTCTTACCTTCTTTTTCCTTGTTCTTCTTCAGTGTTTTAAGGTTTAATCAACCCCTTATTACATCTAATACTTTACTTCCTTTTAGTTGGTAGGGAAGTAGAACATGCATGTTGAAATACATTATGTACATCCTTTTTTTTCTTATTGAGTTAATAATCCATATATTATACAGCCTACCCATTTTAAAGAATACAATTCAGTGGTTTTATTATACTCACAGAGTTGTACAAACATCACCACTACCTAATTTTAGAACATTTTGTCATTGAAGAAATAAAACCTAATACTCATTAGCAGTCACCCCCTACACTGCTCCAGACCTAGGCAACCACTAATATTTCTATGGATTTACCTATTCCAGACATTTCACATAAATTGAATCATACCATATGTGGCCTTTTGTGTCTGGCTTCTTTCACTTAGCCTGGTTTTCAAGTTTCATCCATGTTGTAGCCTGTATCAGTTTCTCTTCAAATTGGGGCGCCTGGGTGGCTCAGTCGGTTAAGCGTCCGACGTCGGCTCAGGTCATGATCTTGCAGTTTGTGGGTTCGAGCCCCACATCAGGCTCTGTGCTGACAGCTCGGAGCCTGGAACCTGCTTCGGATTCTGTGTCTCCCTCTCTCTCTGCCCCTCCCCCGCTTGTGCTCTCTCTCTGTCCCTCAAAAATGAATAAATGTAAAAAAAAATTTAAATTTCTGTCAACATAGAAACTTAGATATTTGGAATCCCTAAAATTAATGATCTTTGTGAAACAGAGTTAGCATACACAAGTAGAGCTAGTCAAGTAAATATACTGTGTCAGAGGATCTCTAAATTCTATAATGTTCTTGGTCGGGATGGGCTGGCTATTATATTAAGAACCTGAAACATTAATTCAGAAACTTAGTAGGCCAGTTTCTTTTGAAGGATATTTGAGATTTTTAAATTTACAACACGGTTTGTATAACTTTGCTTGTGTCTCGGTACAATGGTTCTCTTTGGAATCTGTTTCATTGAATTTAATAGTTAAGATTTTATTGATGCAAAAAGTATGTTGGTTGCTCAGTGATTTAAATAGCAAAACAGCCTTCCATAGTGGCCCAAGACAGACCCACCAAATACCAAATTTTATGCTATACCTCTGGTGAAGTTTCAGGTATTCACATTTAAATGAAATAACTTTAGGGGCGCCTGGGTGGCGCAGTCGGTTAAGCGCCCGACTTCAGCCAGGTCACGATCTCGCGGCCTGTGAGTTCGAGCCCCGCGTCAGGCTCTGTGCTGACAGCTCAGAGCCTGGAGCCTGTTTCCGATTCCGTGTCTCCCTCTCTCTCTGCCCCTCCCCCGTTCATGCTCTGTCTCTCTCTGTCCCAAAAATAAATAAAAAACGTTGGAAAAAAAAAATTTTTATAAATGAAATAACTTTAGTGAAATGGGAAATTCTTGAAATGATGACTTATTTCTTATTGTTATTTGGTTACCTAATTGATTTCACACTTTTTAAATGATGATTTCTTACCATTTATAATTTGTTACCTAGTGAGATACATTTTTAATACCATTTAATGCTGCTTACTAAATGCTTTAAAATTTAATTGAGTGACTTTGTGATAGATCTTTTTGCTCTCTCTCTCTCAAACTGTTCCTTTAATAGTGACTCACTTGGTTAACTCTATAAATCTCTTAAAAACAGTATATAGAGTAAATAAACTCTATTCTCCTCCTGTAGACAGGTAGAAAACAGCCAGTCTAGAGTTAAACAATAACAATAAGTTCAGTCCTCAGCTTGAACCTTGGGCAAGTTTATTTAATTTCTCTAAACCATAGTTCTTTCATATTTAAAAAGGAGATAATAATACATCATACAGTTGTTCTGAGGCTTAAATGAGATAATATTTGTAAAAATATTAGTAGGTTGCTTGATGCATAGTCAGGAAGCAATAAATACAGCTAGTGCGTAGTTAAATAAGTGACTTTGTTTAGAAATTTAATGAGATCTAACTAAGCAGATGAGAGGAAAATTAAGCAGATGAGCTTAACTAAGCTCATGAGATCTAACTAAGCAGATGAGCTGATGAGAGGAAAAAGCAAAATTTAATAGGGGACATCTTGGCTCTTGGTCTGAGTAATATGTCAGCACCCTGTGGGAAACTTGTCAATTCTTGGTCTAGGATCCTTGATATTATTATTTAGTTCAGTGTGAACAAGCATATTTGGATTTATTTTAATGTTTACATCTGGTTTATTTTGACCTGTAAGTTCCTACTAGAGTAGAGGCTAGAATCCTCCCAGTCAGGTTAATCTGAACCCAGGCCAGCATTTGGTGTTATTCTATCTTTCCATCATTCCCTAGTGTGTACTCTCAGGAACCAAACTAACCTCCAGAATTTTCCATATTTTAAGTCTGATTTGTGGAAGGATTTTATAAAATATTAATTTTATTATTTATATACATAGAACTCCAATACTATGAATTTTATAGGCTTAACATTTAATTTTTCCTTGCTAAAAACCACATTTCTGGTCTGGTTGAATGTTCGATTTGAACCTCCACCAACTCCCCATCTCCAAAATGGCTGGTGGAGTAACCAGTGAATAGAAAGTACTTGTTTTATACATACTCCCTTTGCTTACCAGATTTTCAAGATTGAAGCTCTCTCCTTTTGGGGTAATATGGTGGTTTAGGTAAAGTTTGAGAATATTGAGGACAGCACAGAGGGGTAGAAAGGAAGATAATCCTGAAAGGTAGTTTTCCTTTCTCACTTTATCTTTTGATAGTGTACTGGTTTCCATCTTAACTTGTTAACTAACTTCCATAATGAATTGGTTAATAATAGTGAACACTGTATAGCACTCTTTCAGGTATGACTTTATAGAAAGTGATCATTATGTGGAGAAGGCTTTGTATTAGATTATTTAATGTAGATAATTTTGTTATAACCTGGACTATAAACTCTATTAATTTGTTTCCTGTACACTTCAGTAAGGCAAAACTTAAGAGTTCTTCATGAAGTGATTTTATACTTTTATAATATTTATAAAGAAGGTAGGAGTTGGTGCTCAAGAAAAACATTGTTTAAAGCTTTGTTCCTTCAGACTTACTGGTTTAGAATTTAGTGAAATTTAGAGTCCCTATGTATGAATTTTATCAAACCAAATCTTTGTCTACAATGAGTTGGGTTTTCCCCCCCAAATCAGGTGTTAAAAGATGCTTTCCACTTTTGAATATAGTAATTCTTATAAGATAAAGAATTTTAGGGACTTTTATGCTTCTAATGCATATTTTATAATGTATTAAGCTTGCCATATTTTACAAACTTAATTTAACATATTAGTACGCATTTATGTTTGTGTGTCCTTCTTATTTTGATTTTAATTTTGTTGAAATACTATACTTACAAGAAGTAGAAAATATAGTACATAGAGTCCCATGTAGCTTGTACTCCTCCTCTTGGAATGGTGACATCTTATATAACTGTACTATAGTATCAAAAGTAGGAAGTTAACATTGGTGCATTACTGTTAACTAGACTAAAGACCTTCTGAAGTTATCACCATTATTTTTACATATATTTGTGTAAGTGTATATAGTTCTGTGTAGTTTTACCCTATATATAGATTTTTGTAAACACCACCACAATAAAGATCTAGAACTATTCCATTACCATATATATGCTATGCCAATATATTTACACACACCCTCACCTTTGGCAACTGTGAATCTGTTGTCTATCTCTATAATTTGTAATTTTGAGAATGTTACATTAATGATTCCATTTATACATTATATAATATCATAATCTTTAGTAATTTGCTTTAATTTTCCGGAGATTCATTCAGGTGTTGAATGTATCAATAGTCTGTCACCTTTTTTATTGCTGAGTAGTATTCCATGATAGAGATGTGCCAGAGTTGGTTTTACCAACCATTTATCTGCTGGAAGTACAATTGGGTTGTTTTCTATTTTTTTGCAACTATGTGTAATAGCCACAATGACCTGTTATGAATTTTTATCTGCAGTTTTTTGTGTAAACATATGTTTTAATATCTCTAGGGAAAATGCCCTAGAGTGTAAATGTTGGGTTTTATGGTAAATACATGTTCAGTTTTTTAAGAAACTGCCATATATTTTCCAGAGTGGTTGCTACCATTTTACATTTCTGCCAGCAATGTATGAGAGATCGTTTCTTTGTATCCTGACCAACCTGTGGTGTTATTGTTCATTTATGTTAGCTGTTCTAATGTAGTGATATCTCATTGTGGCTTTTACGTTTTACTTGAAAATAAAGTGCATTGTTTTTAAGCTCTTAATTTAGATTTTACTAATATTGTTTTCACCTACCTCCACCCCAATTCCTGGTTGGTGATGTTTTGTGTTTTTGTTTTTATTTTTTTTATTTTTATGTAAGCTCTACACCCAATATGGGGCTTGAACTCACAGCCCCCAAGATGAAGAGTCACATGCTTTACCAACTGAGCCAGCCAGATGCGCCTGGTGATGGTTTTTATTGCATTTAAATTGTCAGTGATTTTTAAGATGATAGTTTGCACGGACTACTTCATATTTTGAAAATGTTTTAAGTCATCTGATATATTAAATATAGTACTTTTAATTAATAAAATAACTTTACTTTTTTTGGATAATTGTTTGTATTATAGTGGCTGGAATGGCTGGTACTGCGCATATCGATGGAGACCATATTGTTGTTTCGGTTCCTGAGGCTGTATTAGTTTCTGATGTTGTCACAGATGATGGGATAACTCTTGATCATGGCCTTGCAGCTGAAGTTGTCCATGGGCCTGATATCATCACTGAGACTGATGTAGTAACAGAAGGGGTAATTGTTCCTGAAGCTGTACTTGAAGCTGATGTTGCTATTGAAGAAGATTTAGAGGAAGATGATAGTGATCATATCTTGACTTCTGAGCTAATTACAGAAACCGTTAGAGTACCTGAGCAGGTTTTTGTGACTGACCTTGTTACTGGTCCTGATGGACACTTAGAACATGTGGTCCAAGATTGTGTTTCAGGAGTTGACTCTCCCACAATGGTATCAGAGGAGGTTCTTGTAACTAATTCAGATACAGAAACTGTGATTCAAGCAGCTGGTGGTGTTCCTGGTTCTTCAGTTACTATTAAAACCGAAGATGATGATGATGATGATGATGATGTCAAGAGCACTTCTGAAGACTACTTAATGATATCTTGTAAGTGAAACAAAAGTACATAATTACTTGGGAGATTTATTTATATATAACCTGGAAAGGTTTTCTGGGATGGGGGATCTAGTCAATAAAAGATACGAGGATAATCATTTTGCAAAATATTTTTTTACAAAGCTGTATTGTTGAGATGCTTTTTGAACTTGCTCATATTTTTAATTTACTCAATTAAAGTTCATACTACAATTAGGTAAATTAATGTAATTTATTAATACATTAGCACCAAGAGGAAGGTTCAATAAGAACATTAACTGATAAAATTTTTAATGGTAAATATGCATATTTCAAAATAGGAAGTTTATTTTATGCAACCACTGCTTGCTTTTTAATGTGGTAGGTACTGGAGTTGTGAGTTAAGTTTTGCTTAGGAATTTAAGTATAATATATCAAGGAATGTGTAATTAATTTTTATCAAATACTTGAAAAGGAAATCTTAAACTCAGATTGTATTCTGCAGTTCTCCCTGTGTTTATTTTTTGTCTAAATATGCGTGTGTATATTCTGTGCAAAAAATACCTTGATGTGTTTATTTCAGATTGCTTTATGATGTCTTTAAGACATTCTGTCTGAAGGAGGAAGATAGAAATATCTTGTTCTCATTTTAAGTGGTGGGTTTGCCTGAACAGCAACAATAATAAAAATCTCATGATGAGTTATTGATGGAGCTTGAGGAAGAAGTAGGTCTGTTCTTTATGCAATTTGGAGGGATCATGTTGGAAGTAATAAAAATTAGATAAAGTTCACTTTTTCATGGTGGATTTTTCTTTTCTTTTTAAAATAAAAAAGGACTGATTGGGAAGTGCATCAACAAGTAGAGTAATGTGTATGTGTGCATGAAGTGATGATATGTTATATGTATCAGTGAATTTAAAACTAAAAACAAATTAGATTTAATTTGTAAATATGATTCTGAAGTATAGCATGTTAACTTTTTCCCTCTACAACCACTTTTGGAGGTGAATATTTACATTGTTTTTAAGGGAATGATTTAAGTCACTAAAAGACTGTGCAAACTGTTATTACCTCTTTTTAAATTGATGTCCATTACTAAAGCAATTCCATATTTATATCTTAACCTGATGTTTAAACAAAAAACAACTATGGTTATGATTATATAAAATAGTGTGACAAAAGTTGGTAGCCTTTCTAGTACCAAAATAATATTGTGCCTTTAAAAGAGTACTTGTAAGTGTGCCTGGGTCGCTCAGTCAGTTAAGTGCCCAACTCTTGATTTCAGCTCAGGTCATGATCTCACAGTTCATAGGATCATGCCCCATGTTGGGCTCTGCGCTGACAGCATAGAGTCTGCTTAGGATTCTCTCTCTCTCTCTCTCTCTCTCTCTCTCTCTCTTTCTCTCTCTCTCTGCCCCTCCCCTGCTCTCTCTCTCTCTCCAAATAAGTAAACAAACATTTTAAAAGAGAGTACTTGTCAAATCAAACTCTGATATTAAAATAGTTTAAAATTTAGACATTATATGTTTCGTGAATTGTCATACCTTAACATGTCTTCTATGATTTGATTCTGCAAAAGTGTTTTTTGAAAGAGTTTCTAGAATATCTTAATTCACAGTATTTATTTTTATATTGCCCTATATGTCGAATGCAAAGGACTTCTGTCTTTCTACTCTAATAGGAGTAAACTGAAGATTATAAAGAACATTGTATTGCTCAAATACTGGGATTGCTGTGGGATCATTTTAGGGGAAATTTAGTCTGAGAATTAATTAACTAACTCCTTAATCATTAGTAAGGACAACAACAACAAACTTGAGCAGTTTTTTTTTATTGTGGAACATGGAATATACAAAAATTAAATATTTTTTTATATCACCCATTTTCCTACCACCCAGATCTTTGACCATTTTTATAATGATTATTTTACTCAAATTGGAACTAGTTGCTCTTTCTTACCATTTTCATTTGTTTTATTTTATTCTCTTTTGATTTAGTTTTTCCCTTTTTTCCATTCATCTCTTAATCTTCACTTCATTTTCTTTACCTCTTGGTTTCTCTTGGCCTTTGAATCTTATAGGAGTGAAGAGAATAAATTGCCTTAAAGGCCTCAGTGTTAATTTAAAAAGTCCTCTTCTCTGTTTTTCTTTCCAAGATAGAGATTTTCAAAATGTTTAAGAGATAAAGTTGAGGACTTAAAACAGACCTTTGTCTTATTTCTGAGTCCCTTAATATTACTATAAGGAACTCTTACCATAGCTAAGTTTTAGAGATAGGGAATTTGTTTTGTCTCATATCTGAGGTGCATCTGAGCTTTTTCCCCTTTTAAGCCAAACATCACAAATTGTTTATCTTAACAATGGCTCTCCCACTTGTGCTAAGTAACTTGTAAAGTAATGTAGAGTAACTATATCTGTTTAAAATTATCCTAGGTGTGCTCTTTAAAAATAACTAACATCCATAATATCTTTATAAAGGCTTCACTGGAAGAAGGAAGTTCCATTAAATAATGAACCAACATAATGCTTTCAAATTGTTTTTTACCTATAAAATCAGTTTATAGTAAAATCTTGGATTGCAAGTAACTTGTTTTGCAAGTGTTCTGCCAGGGGAGCAAACATTTCTAATAAATTTTAACTTGATAAACAAGCAATGTCTTGCAATATGAGTAGTACGTGTTGCTGAATGTCACATGATCACAACTGAGCCAGTGGTTCTTGAAATTCGCTTTGATATGTGATTACTTTGGATTACAAGCATGTTTCTAGAATGAATTATGCTCCCAAACCAAGGTTTTACTGTATATTTCTTTTGGGAACATAATCTTGTAAAAAGCAAAATGTCTTGGTACAGTCATTATGGGAGATGTCATCAAACCTCACCAATTTCAAGGGTAAAAAAGAAAAGTTAACCCCTTTGTGTTTTTTTAACATAACAACTTTATTGAGATATGATTCACATGCCATAAAGTTCACCATTTAAGGTGTGCAGTGATTTTTAGTATATTCCACAGCATTGTATAAACATCACCACAATCAATTTTACAATTTTTTCTTCACTCCAAAAAGAAACCTCATGCCCTTTAGCAGTCACCCCTCTGCCACATACCACTCCCCCTCCTCTGGCAACCACTAATCCAATTTCTGTCTGTATAGATTTACCTATTCTCAACATTTCATATAAAGGGAGTCATGTAATTTGTGGCCTTTTGTGTCTGGCTTCTTTCATTTAACATAATCTTTCAAGGATCATTCATATTGTAGCATGTGTCAGTACTTCATTCCTTTTCATTACTAATATTTAATTATAAGGATAAACATTTTAGTTACCCATCAGTTGATAAACATACGGTGTTTCTACTTTTTGGTTATTATCAATAATGCTGCTATGAAGATTCATGTACAAGATTTTGTGCAGACATGCTTTCAGATCTCTTGGGTATACAATTGGGACTGGAACACCTTTGTAATCTAAATGTTAGTAACTTGTGTTTGTTTTAGTGCTGTGAAATACAGATTCTTTACATATTGCCTGATCTAATCTCTGTAGTACATCAATATACTCTATACTGATAATAACATATCCATAATATAATTTTGGTAGATGTAACATAAAAGGGGTGCAGTAAAAAGCCTACTTAGCTTTTAAAAGGAATGTTATATTGAATTTTTAATCAAATTGTGCTATTGAGTTCTATAAAGGAATATCAAACATTAGCAGACTTACCAACAATGCATCTTACTGTTTTATGTTACATTTAGCACCAGTAGAATTCTGTGATGTGGATAATATTACTTGCTATTACCGTCTGGAATGTCCTGTGGGTTAAGAAACAACACTGTGGGACTTGGATATTGCAAGCCTTAATTTGGGGTATTTTTAGTATTTGCATTAAGAGTCTTTGAGGATCCATTTCTAAAATCGCTTGATTGACCATTAAATCTTTGTTACCTTTGTACTTTCTGTAACAAAGATATAGAATAAATCTTGGTGAAGTTGATGGTTTATCTCTCAAAACTGCATACTAACATTTTAATAACTTTATAATCTTCTATAATCTTAAAATACAAAACAAGTTTGGTTACTCAATACATTTCGAAGTTGTTCATTCTGAGGAATCTAAGTAGAAAATAATGGGTACGTTAAACCATGGATGACCTTAAGGTATAAATGGAATCAGGATAGCAACAGTTATTTCAATATTTAAAGCAAAAACTATGGTACAAAATTATTGAGAAGTGACCAAAAGTGTATTTCATTTCATGAGCTTTAATTTTGCAAATTATAGTTTTAATTCAATTTGTTCCAGAAGTAGCTATGATCACTTTAAACCATTCAATGATAATAAAGCAGTATTTATCAAATGAGAGTATTTTCAGTATTTCATTTATTTACTATAAGTTATTCCAACTTAAGAAATTCATATTTTGGACACTTTTTGAGGTTTTGTATATCTTATGTCTTTATTTTCAAGAATGAGAAAACATTTTCTGAAATCTTAACTTGCCTCTTTTAATTTTTTTCTGTGATGTCATTGCTTTATTCAACATGTTTTAAAAGAGAAGCTATTATTAAATTGATAATATAAGATACTTCATCTTTTTTTTCTTTCATTTTAATCTGTCCCATTGTAAAAAAAAAAATTTCCAGGAAATGCAGTAATAGAATTAGGGGCTATGTTGGAATGAACATATTTAGTCAATTTATTTTGATTATTTAGGTCCTTTCTTTCATAGACAAACTCTTTGAACTCTTAAATAGTATGGAATAATTTATATTTAATCACAGAGTTGAAGTAGCTTTGCACTGTAAAAAGAATTTCTGAAATGTGTTTTCCACCATTTTGAAAGGCCAAAAGAATATTTTTGAATTTGTATGTATCAAATTTAAAATGGAGGTAAGGGAAATCTAGACTTCAACCCATTTAGATCTTCTTGAAATTCGTTTTTTAAGAATACTGAATTAATAATTTTTATGTCAGTTTATTCTTTTTTCAGTAGCTCTGGAATTGTTTAGATATAGTCAGAGGCTTTAGGATTTTGTGTTTCATATATGATGCTATAATATACATAATAGGTAGAAGCAGATTTTCAATTAGATTATATTTCAGTTATTATAGGTATAGCATTGAAATAAAAAATGGTAGTCATATAATATTTGAAGGAATATATTAATATTTATGATTAAAGAACAAAGTTTATTGATATGTACTTATCGCATAGTTTGTGCATAGTATTCATGTGAAAATAAATGTTATTCTTAACCGGCTGAGCCACCCAGGTGCCCCCTAAAATAAATATTATTCTTAAAGACTATAGAGAATAAAAATTTTATGTATACTTAAAATGTTAAGTAATACTCTCAAATATTGTTGCTTTACCTTTCTATATGATTTTGAAGTCTAGCATATGTTTGTAAATATAGAAGTATACAAAATTTCTGGTTTGAAGTTGTCTTCCATTTACTCAACAGAAATTAAGAGTATTAAGATAATTGTTTTTATAATTTCTGAAAAGGCCTTTTTATAAAATCATTCAGGTGATGTTTCCTCTTTTCTCAGTTCTAAATTCTAAATTTCATATGCTGATTGGTTTTGAAAATACTGCTAATTTAGTTTGGGAATTGTTTATGTGAGCTTATTTTATGAGTACTATGTATTTTTATGTTCTGATTTTTTCTGTTATTAGTTTTGGTGTTAGGATTTAACTTAAAATGTTGAATGTAATGGAAGATTATTTAATCGTTTTTAATTAAGGCTCTGTGGTTGTTATTTCATATATATAAATTAAAATCTCTGAATAAATTTTTTCTGTAGTTACAATTGTGTAGTATATCTGATGTTGTATATTGTTTTTTCATGAAACAAAGCACTTTCAGTAGTTGCATAATAGGTCATAAAGTGAATACAGTGGATAGGTGATCGACACATTTCATGTTGCTCTTATGACATCCACTAAATGTCAGTTATACTTTTTGTCTAAAATAGTTTCTTCTTTATATTTTACAGTGGATGATGTTGGGGAAAAATTAGAGCATATGGGGAACACACCATTAAAAATTGGCAGTGATGGTTCACAGGAAGATGTTAAAGAAGATGGATTTGGTTCAGAAGTAATAAAAGTGTATATATTTAAAGCTGAGGCTGAAGATGATGTTGAAATAGGTACAAAGACTAATTTTAATTTATTGCTATAATAGTTATGAATGAAAACTTATTTTCTGGTGACTATTCTAAAATTGTCTTTAAAGTGAAGATTTTTAAATTTTTATTTACTTTTTTTAATTTTTGAGAGAGAGGCACAGAGTGCAAGCAAGGGAGGGGCAGCGAGAGGGTGACACAGAAGCTGAAGCAAGCTCCAGGCTCTGAGCTGTCAGCACAGAACCCAGTGCGGGGCTTGAACTCACTAACCGCAAGATCATGACCTGAGCCAAAGTCAGACACCTAACTGACTGAGCCACCCAGGCGCCCCATAAACTGCAGATTTTTTTAATGTTTATTTATTTTTGAGAGAGATAGACGGAGCACAAGAGGGGAAGGGGCAGAGAGGAAGACACAGAATCCAAAACGCTCCAGGCTCTGAGCTGTCAACACAGAGCCCGGAGCTCGAACCCATGAGCTGTGAAATCATGATCTGAGGCAAAGTCGGATGCTTAACGACTGAGCCACCCCAGCACCCCAGTGCAGATTTTTATAGACTTCTTTGGGGATGGAATATTAAAAAATTGTATGTGAATAAGCAGGAATGCAGAATATATCATTCTTGGATTCTTTCAACATAAGTAGAATGTTATGGTTGGGATTATCAAAACAAATGAGTGGAGAGGCTTTGATTTAGAGTAGGAAGTTATAATGAGTATTTAAGGGCAGGTTTAGAGGCAGGCTGCTTGGATTTTAATCCTAGTTCTGCCATTTAGCTGAATGGTTATTGGTGAGTTACTTAACCTTTTTCTGCCTCAGTTTCCTCATCCATGAAATGGCCATGATGATAGTAACTACCTCATAGGGCTATTGTGAAGACTAAATGGGTAAAATACATATTAAAGACTTCTATAGTGCTTTGTATATAAGTGTGATGTAAATGTTAACATTTGTTGTTATTTCCCAGTGGTTACTGAAAATTCAGAGTGTATTTTATATGAAAATTCTCTTGACACTTAGACATTTATATTGGAATATTTTGGGGAATATTTTTCCAAAGGAAAATATTTCTTATATATCTTCCTTATTGACTTAGGGAATTATTTCATGATATTTCTTTATATTGATATGTGATTTAATTTTTAAGGTGGAACAGAAATTGTCACAGAGAGTGAGTACACCAGTGGACATTCTGTAGCTGGAGTGCTTGACCAGAGTCGAATGCAGCGGGAGAAGATGGTTTACATGGCAGTTAAAGATTCTTCTCAAGAAGAAGATGATATTAGTAAGAAAAAGGGGCACTGTAGTGACTTATCAGTAGCCATCATGCGTTTTTTTAAAAAAAATAAGCGATTTCAGAGATGCACTATATAGGAGCAAAGTTCAATAAAATAAGTCAGACCTTTGCTGTAATTAATTTAAAAGAAAAGAGTCCTTTTGACCATTCATGCATACATGTATTATTCAAATCAGCAAACATGAAATACTATGTCTCATACTAGGGATACAGAGATAAACAACATAGGGTTCCTGACTTCATTAGAGCCCACAAATACATAGGTAATTATTGGGCATCTATTTTGTCTGTGTTACTGGATATGTTGCATAAATATTTAATACTCACAACTCGTCTCCGAGGTAGGTGGTATTATCTTTGTTTTATGGGAGGAAAAAAGTGCTCAGGGAACTTAAGTAATTGCCCAAGATCATTATAATATTAAGGGAAGAATGTACAATTTCAACTCTTAGCTATCTAACTCTACTGCCAGTGTTCTTTCCACATGGCAGTGAACACCGTTGGCCTCTCTGGATTTAGCAGTGGAAAGGCTAACTGGTTGTTCTCCTTCTGTCACTGAAGGATTAGATGAGTAAGTATTCTCCCAAGTAAGTTAAGCTCCCAGGATCTTTATTTATTATGCCTTTGATGGTCTCCAAGTAGTTGCTGCTTAAGGTTTCTTGGGGCTGAGTACCATAGGGTGAAAATAACTCCTCAGGTTTCCTTTCCCGCCCATTTCCTTATGAGGGCATGTTACACTCTGCCTACTTTCTTCTCACTTCAGTGTAGGAATGCAGCCCTTCAAGATGGCTTTTTCTGTCTTCTTTCCATGCTGAGACAAAACTATTTTGTTTTGCCCTAGAAGGGCAAAAGCCTCCACTTGAGTGCATTACCTAGATAACACTCAGCTTTTCCTAGACTGTGCTCTGACCTCCACGCCTCAGATTTCCTTCCTTAGAAGCCATGGGAAGCTGAATTCCAATCCCAAACATGAATAATACACCATAGTTGATAATCTAAAAACAAGTAAGTCTAGAGGATTTGATTGGAGAGGAAAAGTGTTAAATGAAGTAATTTCTATTTGGTCTTTAAATTCTTTATTATTATTTTTTACTCATTGGTCAGTAAAGGGGCACAATAAAAGTTGGGAGACTGAACCTTAAGTTAACTGATGCCAGAATTCCTTGTCTAAGTGGAAAGCTTAGACCAGTGTCTCTCGTTAATTGAACGAAGGGAAACTTGGGAGAAAAGGGACACTTTTTTCTCACATTTTTTCCACATTTCTTCCATAGTGAATAGAAGCTCCCAATATGTGAATCAAAGGAAAAGCATAAATTCAAAGCCAATTTTTTACCTAACAGCTTAAACCAAAATGATTATGTCACATAAAATATACTTAATGACTCTCTAGGTTTATATTTTTTTACTCCGATACTATATTTTTAAAAAGTGAGTCTCACTTAATGCTTTTTTTCTCAGTAGAGTCTCTGAAAATCCTGCCTGTTAAAGGATGTCCACATATTCACGAAGACCACTTTATATATACATTATGTTTTATATATACATATATATGACTTTGATTATTTTTATTTAAATTTTTTTCAATTACTAGTATTTTTGACTACTTTTCAATGCGTGTACAGAACTGCATTTAAGTTATAGTATATGGGGTAGCAAGGACCACTTTCTAGTATTGATTCTATGGGAAATGCTTTCTGAGTTCTAAAGATCAATCAAGCACAATTACGGACTACAGCATTTTTTACAAGTTCGTAATGCCCAATGGACTATAAAATTAGTCAATATATTCCAAGCGCAAATGTTTTATATAATCTAAAAGTCATTTTCATAGGATAGGTTCTAAGAGGAGAATAAGAGTTTTAATAAATGATTGTCTCCTAGAGGCACTCGTCTCCAAAGTGCCTAATGTAATTTTAAAATTAACAAAATTGAAATCTTGACAGTTGGAAAAATTTTAATTGTTTGGAATTTTTTTACCCATTTATTAAATATTTGGGGTTATAAACAAGCAATTATTTCTAAAATTTAGGTTGCGCTGAAATAGCAGATGAAGTTTACATGGAAGTCATTGTAGGGGAAGAGGAAGGAACTTCTCTCCCTGAGACTCAGCTTGAGGACTCTGATGTTAATAAAACAATTGTCCCTGTTGTCTGGGCTGCGGCATATGGTAGGACACTGGCATTTTTTCACCTGCTAAGTACATAACATATCTATTTGATCAGCCTTTAGGTCATTAAATATGCTGTGCTAATGGCCCTCATGAGTTGACTAATATAAAATGTTTTGCTGTGGACTGATTAATCTCTAGTTACATACGTGATTTTCCTACCATATATCTTGTGTTATTTAAAATGAGCCTTGCTTAATGCATTATTGTTTTTCAGTAGGCTTTATTCAAAATCCTACCTGTATAAGTGAGTGTCATAGTTTTATTTTTCTAAAATAGGAATATCCTTTGAAAATTGATCCTTCCCCTTTTTCAAAAACTTATTTCATGTATTAACACCACAAATAAGAATTGGGGGGTTTGAAAAGAAAAAGGAAACCAGGTGTGCTCTTCTAGAAAGTATCTAATGGAAGGTAAATTGATCTAATGGAAGGTAAATTTATCAGGGTTTTTTTTTTTTTTTCTTTCTATGTAACCTCATTCCTACTTAATTTAGAAGATGGTCCAGGTATACTCTTTATTTTGAAAAGTTTTGGTGTTCAAATGCATTATCTTATCTCAGTTTTTCCAAAGGTTCATTCATTCAACAGTCATTTATTGAACATCTTCAATTTTGAGTGTATTCTGCAGAAATATATACTCAATTTTTATTTTAAAAATAAGATTGTTCTAGATTTTAACAGTTCCAAGGATGCTAACAGTAGCCCTTATTTTCAGTGCATGAAATTATATCTAATCTATGGGAGTGGAAGAACTCAACAACAAAAAAGTTTAATCCAAGGAACAATGGTCAAAGTAAGAGTTTTGTAGATTAAGATGTGATCCACTAGTAATCATTATACTCAGCCTATCAGTTTTTAATTAGCCTTTTTTTTTTTTTTTAGGAGATGAAAGAAGAGTTTCCCGGAGGTATGAAGATTGTCAAGCATCAGGTAAGAGAGCATTACATGTGACATGTAAGTTAAATAGCCAGTTTTATATAGTGTTTGGAAAATAACCAGTTACTGGTTTGTGTGTATGGACACATAGGTTAGACTCTTACTTGCCTGGTCATATCTTATCTAGTTAGTCACATAAGAGTTTTTCTCTTTGGGGAATTGATTAATTTAGGTACAAACGTAATGCATGTTATTCTGCAAGTGCAGTTCATTTTAGCTTTATCTCAAGATACAGATGTTGGGCAACTTACAATATGAATCATAAAAGGCTGCTATGGAGAAAATTATAAAATAGAAATTATTTTATTTTATTTGTTTTTTTAAATGTAATTTTTTTTATTTATTTAAAAATTTTTAAATTTTATTTAAATCCAAGTTAGTTACCATATAATGTAATAACGATTTCAGGAGTAGAATTTAATGATTCATCACTCACATAAACCTCCCAGTGTTCATCCCAACAAATGCCCTCCTTAATGCCCATTACCCATTTAGCCCATCCTCCCACCCAACAGCTCTCTAGCAACCCTCAGTTTGTTCTCTGTATTAAAGTCTCTTATAGTTTACCTCCCTCTCTCTTTTTATCTTATTTTTTCCTTTCCCCTTTGTCCACCTGTTTTGTTTCTTAAATACACATATGAGTGAAATCACATGATATTTATCTTTCTCTGATTTTACTTAGCATAATACATTCGAGTTCCATCCATGTTGTTGCAAATGGCAAGATTTCATCCTCTTTGATTGCTGCTGGGTAATATTCCATTGTATATATATATATACCACATCTTCTTTATCCATTCATCACTCAGTGGATATTTGGGCTCTTTTCATAATTTGGCTATTGTTGGTAGTGCTGCTATAAACATTGGGGTACATGAGCCCCTTCAAATCAGCATTTTTGTATCCTTTGGATACATACCTAGTAGTGCAATTTCTGGGTCATGGGTTAGTTCTCTTTTTACTTTTTTGAGGAACTTCCATACTGTTTTTCAGAATGGTTGCACCAGTTTGCATTCTCACTAAGTGTTCCCGTATCTCCGCATCCTGGCCAACATCTGTTGTTTCCTGTGTTGTTAATTTTAGCCATTCTGACAAGTGTGAGGTGATACCTCATTGTGGTTTTGATTTGTGTTTCCCTAATAATAAATGATGTTGAGCATCTTTTCATGTGTCTGTTAGCCATCTGGATGTCTTCTTTGGAAAAGTGTGTTCATGTCTTTTGCCCATTTCTTCACTGGATTGTTTTTTGGGTGTCGAGTTTGATAGGTTCTTTATAGATTTTGGATACTAACCCTTTTTCTGATATGTCATTTGCAAATATTTTCTCCCATTCCGTCAGTTGCCTTTTTGTTTTGTTGATTGTTTCCTTTGCTGTGCAGAAGCTTTTTATCTTGATGAGGTCCCAATAGTTGATTTTTGCTTCTGTTTTGTTTCCCTTGCCTCCAGAGACATGTCTAGTAAAAAGTTGCTGCAGCCAAGGTTAAAATAGAAATTATTTTAAAGTAAAAATTCTCCTTGATACCAATTGCTTGTTAATGTCTTCCTTGGGGCAGAACTATTTTCTTTTTTTAAGTTTTTTTTTTGTTTATTCGTTCATTTTCAGAGAGAGGGAGAGGGTCGGGGGGCGGGCAGGGTGAGAAAATCCCAAATAGGTTCCGCGTTGTCAGCGCAGAGCCTGACATCATCAGCCTTCATTGGTGAGAAATTGATCTGATGCCAATATTTTGTTTGGGTCATAAAATTCATTGTCTCATGTTACATTCACCTTATTAGTTTATTCTGTTAGGATGAATAAATTGAGATAGTTTAAAGTTAATTTCACATGATATTTAAAGTGTTTTTAGTTGTGTGTGTGTGTGTGTGTGTGTGTGTGTAAGGGTATAAAAGAAAGAATATGGGTATACTTTGTGAATTTAGTACCGCAATGGTAACTTAATGCCATGTCATCTCTAGTAATTCATCTAACCAAAACCAAAAAGTATAAATATTATGTAATTTAATAGTGTATCATTTTTTTTCAGGAAATACTTTGGACTCAACATTAGAAAGCAGAAGTAGTACAGCAACACAGTACCTTCAAATTTGTGATAGCATTAATACAAATAAAGTACTTAAACAAAAAGCCAAGAAGAGGAGAAGGGGAGAAACCAGGCAGTGGCAAACAGGTAAAAATACTAATACTTTATGAATATTATAATGATTTGAAACGTGGAAACATTTTTTGATAAACAAAGGAAAAGGAGTCCATTGTTACAGAATAGTCCTATTCCCATATACCTGTTTGCATTTGATTTAAATAGTTGGTTTTTTTTTAAGTGCTTGACATTTAGTAAAACTACACTTGTATGCTCTTTACCCAAATGTTGTTTTCAAAGAGAATTTTCAGGTTGGTTTCACAGAGGTTGCCTATTTCTGGTTTACAAAATGTATATAACATTTTGACAGGTGAATGGTCTATACTATGGTGATGCTCATTACTTTTTAATGAGGTATTTTATCACAAATCACTTTTAATGTGCATTTTATTCTACAGGATTTTATTCTACTAGTATAGTTCTCACATTGTGAATGTCAGCTAATTTTGGCACCTTTGTTGTAAAACCCTTTAAAACAATCTGGCCAACTGTTATAACTTCCTTTTTTTTTATCTAGCTGTTATAATAGGCCCTGATGGACAGCCCCTGACAGTATACCCTTGCCATATTTGCACAAAAAAGTTTAAATCCAGGGGATTCTTGAAAAGACACATGAAGAATCATCCTGATCATTTGATGAGAAAAAAATACCAGTGTACAGATTGTGACTTCACAACTAACAAGAAAGTGAGTTTCCATAACCACCTGGAAAGCCATAAGCTTATAAACAAAGTTGACAAAACCCATGAATTTACAGAATACACACGAAGATACAGAGAGGCTAGTCCACTGAGTTCAAATAAACTTATATTAAGAGACAAGGAGCCGAAGATGCACAAGTGCAAATACTGTGACTATGAAACTGCAGAACAAGGACTGTTAAACAGACATTTACTGGCTGTTCATAGCAAAAATTTTCCTCATGTTTGTGTTGAGTGTGGTAAGGGCTTTCGACATCCTTCTGAACTCAAGAAACACATGAGAACCCATACTGGTGAGAAGCCATATCAGTGTCAGTATTGTGTCTTCAGGTGTGCAGATCAGTCAAATCTGAAAACTCACATTAAATCTAAACATGGTAACAATTTGCCATATAAATGTGAGCATTGTCCTCAAGCATTTGGTGATGAGAGGGAGCTTCAACGCCATCTGGATTTGTTTCAAGGACATAAGACACACCAGTGTCCTCATTGTGACCATAAGAGCACCAACTCAAGTGACCTTAAGCGGCACATCATATCTGTCCATACTAAGGATTTTCCTCACAAATGTGAGGTCTGTGAAAAAGGTTTCCATCGTCCTTCTGAGCTCAAAAAGCATAGTGATATCCATAAGGGTAGGAAGATTCATCAGTGTAGGCACTGTGACTTTAAAACATCAGATCCATTTATTCTTAGTGGTCATATCCTTTCAGTTCATACTAAGGATCAGTCATTGAAGTGTAAAAGGTGCAAGAGAGGGTTCAGGCAACAAAATGAACTCAAAAAACATATGAAGACCCACACTGGAAGGAAGATTTACCAATGTGAGTATTGCGAATACAGCACTACAGATGCATCGGGCTTTAAACGACATGTGATATCAATACATACAAAAGACTATCCACACAGGTGTGAATTCTGCAAGAAGGGATTCCGAAGACCATCAGAAAAAAATCAACATATTATGAGGCACCACAAGGAGGCTCTTATGTAATAAGATCAATATAAAGAAAATATGATACACTACATGGGATGAAAATTTCACGAACTGTTTCATCTAGTTCCAAAGCTTGATAGTAAATCATAACTTTACATTCTTTGTATTAGAGATCTTGAAATATTTGAAATGACAGGGGATCTTATACCCCTTTGAAAATTACTTAAAGAATTTAAGAAGCACCATAGAATGGTTGCAGAAAAACTCTTAAGTGTCTATTTAATAGTATTATATGCATAAACTACAGAAGGGAAGAGCAAAGACAATGACTTTATTGGCTGATCATACTAGAGATCAATATTTCTGAAAAGATCATACATAATTGAGTTTAACAATGCTTTTCTATGGCAAGCAAGCCTCACTTTTATGTGATTTTAGAAATGAAGTGGGGAAATAAAATTTAGTCATGCATCAGTCACTTAGTCATTGGGCCTTTTTTATGGTACCTGAAAATTGAATTCCAGAAATGGCAAAAGTTTTATGTATCCATTAAAAGAAATTCCACTGGAAAACAGCTTATATTAATTCAGTACTATTAAAAAGAATTTCAGAGCTGCTAAGATTTTACCACAGGATAGGATGTTTAAAATATAGCATTCTTTCCTGAAGTCTAAAGTGAAGTTTAGGATTACAGTTCCCTTTTTTCTGATGTTCAGGTTGATTTTTCAGTATGGCATATATGACAAAAGTATGTTTGAGTCAAATGTGGCTTTCTAAAACAGATGCAACAGTAGTGTTGCAAATAAAGTTAGCACTATATTTCTTAATGATCTAAAGTTTAAACTGGGAGAACAGTTTTCTTAAATACTATGTTTAAAAGTTTCTTTTTAGGGCAGTCTTAGCAAGTATGATTGTTCTATTTGTACTTGCTCTAATGTTTAAAGGTGCAATTTTATGCTATTATTGGAAATTTTGATTTTTTTAAATCTATATACCATATTGTTAACATGAATTTTCAATATGATGCAGTATATATGCAGTATTTAACAAAACACCATGCTGCCAGTAGAGTTTGGAGGTGGATATTCAGTTTACAGTGTATAAACTTAAAATATGCATCCCTTTAACAATGCTTTGTGTTAGCATGCTGCAAATCAAAATGGCGCTTAATATAAAAAGCTGGTTTAGGGAAATTTAATGAAAATCCTGTTCATAAATGTAATGCATATGATGTGTACTTTTAAGTTATAGTTGCTTCATGTTTACACTCAGCTGTTCAACGTAATTTTACTTTATGCTATATTGTGACTTTGTGTTTTAAATAATGTTCATCTTTCTGTTTTTGCACCAGATAAGGATCTGTTCCTTGAGAATAAATTTTTTATCTTTCTTAACTTCAGAATATTAAATTTGGAAAATCTAAAATAGTGTGTTATGTGGCTGTAAATGATGTACACGCTGTAAAATAAGATTGTCATTGTTATGTGGGATTATTATTTCTAAATGTTACTCATTGAAATGAGCATACAATAAAAAGCATTTATTGCACTTCAGGGTTTTATGAATTTATTTAAAGTATGTTGTAATGTTCACTCTTTATTAAAAGACTTTTTACTTAAAATTGTTATAGGTAATTTGGTCCATAATGTAATGTCTAATAGATTTTGTGCATTAAAAACAACACGAGCTAGGAACTTAGATAATTATGATGACTATGGCATGATTACTCCTTAAAAATGTATATTTCTGCTAAAACCATGATGAAATGCTATAAAGGTATTCATCTTAAGACTTGAGATTAGAGAAAACTGTGAAAATTCCTAACCTGCTTAAGTAACACAATCCTGAGAAAAGAATTTAACTATGTTCCAAATAGACCAATATACATTCAAAAGGAAAAGCATTAAATCAAGTATTTGGGAAAGATTTTTGCAAATGACACTTAACCTGCTATATTTAAAGCAGTCAACATTTAATAGAATTCATGTACCTAGATATATAGCCCTATTGCTTAAAACTGTCAACTGGGTTAATTATTCTTTAATGATCACTAACAGAAAAAGAAGAAATCATTTAGTCATTACATGTTAGACCAGTGCTTTTTAAGCTTTAATTTTTATGGGGTTCACCTAGGGATCTTGTTAAAATACATGTTCTGATTTAGTAGGTGTGGGATGGGACATACAATTCTGCATTTCTAGTAAGCTCCCATGTGTTACCACCATAGGATTAATAATGTGGTAGACAAAATCCTCCAGTGTAATTCTGGTATGCTTTGGCAAATTTGCTTAAATAGATAGCTGTGCATGAGTGGATAGAGGCAATCTGTACTGAAGACATGGCTTTTCAGCTGAGACATGAGTGACAAGAAGGAACGAGTCATTAAGATCTTGTGGAAGAGCATACAAGGCAGAGAAGCATGCAAATACAAATAACCTGAGATAGAACAAGCTTTGGCTGGACCACAGTGAGGGAGACTGACTGATAAGAGATGAGAAATTGATATGGGAAACCATTAGAGGATTTTACGGGATTAATATGATTTACATTTTGAAGATCACTCTGGAGGTTATGTGAGGAAGGCATTGTAGAGAAGCTGAAAGAAGCAGAGAGCCATGTGAAGAGGTTATTCCAGTTCATAGTTACAGTGTAGCTGGAGAAAAATAGATGCATTTTCTTTCTTTCACTTATGAATTTGGTCTAGAAAACTTCAGTCAAGCTACAACAGATAAGAATTCAGAGCATTTGTTGGGATGAACACTGGGTACTGTATGTAAGCCAATTTGACAATAAATTATATCAAAAAAAGAAAAAAAATACTTAAGCATATAGTTAAAAATTAAAAAAAATATTTAGTCCATGTTACAAACAAGATTTTCTTAAAAAATACACATTTAAAAAAAATACACATTTTACCAGCAAGGCCCACCTTATATGGTAAAACAGATTTCATCTAAAAATGCAGGTCAAAGTATCTTTAGAGAAGGAGAAATAATTTGGGAATTGCCACAAAATAATTCTTCCAGAACAGTTCACAGTCATTATGTGGAGATGGATTTGTATGATTGTCACTTCTAAATGACCTATACCATGATGCAGAGGAAATTGTTACTCAGGTAGGGCTTTCAAATTCAACTCGTGTCTCATACAGGACAACCACCAGTTTGTACTTTGAACTTCCCTTAGAGATATGTATTATATATGTGTATATGTATAATATATGTATAGATATGTGTACATATATATATGTATATATATATATACATATATATATGATATGATAGCTTTTATTGCAGAAAACTTTCAACCATTTGCAAAGATAGAATATAATGAAGCCCTAGATAGCTATCAACCAGCTTCAGCAATCATCACTTCATGGCCAGTTTTGTCTCATTTATATTCTTCCTCACCCTTCCCCTCACCTACCTACCTACCTACCCCTCACTGGTTTAATTTAAGATCCCCTTTTCCCAGTGGTTTAATTTGAACTAAATCCCTGACATCTTTTTAAAAGTTTTTGAAGGAAAATATAGCACAATTCTTAAATATGCCTACTTCCAGGGGAAAAAAAATTACGTCTCATGAGGGTGGAGGAACAAAAGAATCCTCTTATTCAGATCTTTCTATTCCCCTTGTGAGAATCAAGGGAAAAAAAAACTAGCTAGACTTGGAATTCTATTCAATAATGTTCTTGGGACTAATAAGGCTTCTCTTAGAGAAAACACAGAACTAAAAACCCTAGAATATCATTGGATTAGAGAATTTTACCAACTTTGTTCAGGTTCACCCTGTCCTTCCAAAAGAATTAGCTTTGTAAAGTTGATACTGTTTAAGAAAGGTCTAAGAACCTTGGATCCTAGAATGAGAAGTGGATATTGTTATTTGGAATTTGGAGGCTTCACAGAAGAAATTGTATAATTTGTAGAGTCAATGGTCTAGCACTAGGTACCCTAAACTAAAAATGTTTTCCTATGCCTTGTTCTAGTTGCTATCCCTTTCTATTGAGCATTATCTGAGTATTCCAAAGAGAACGCTACTCTGTTTTAAAATCTGGACCAATTGGCAATATTGAAACTATCCTTTTTAACCCATAATGTATGTCCCAGTCACCTCCTGAGTCCAAAACCCTGTCATCCTAGATTCCAGCACCACCTCCTTATCATAACATGGCTGGGTCATCAGAACCCTTTAGGGAACCATCTCAAAAAGCTTATATATTCTCCCATTTTAATAAATTGATCTGTTTCATCTGGGCACACACAAGCTAGGAGTGTTCAACACTATGTTAGCGTACCAATTACTGAGGCAAAGCATATTGTAAAGGCTATCCCTTAACATAAAGGATCTCTGGAACATAAACTTTAATAACAAAATTATTTTAACGTAATGGGATGGATACCAAACATAAAGACTCTGGACTTAACGACATTTCATTTACAAGAGACCAATTCAAGATTACCAAGACTGCCTGGTTATCATTTAATTATGTTATAAAACAATTCCAGTGTTCTTTTGCAGACTCAAAAGAGGTATGTGTTATTTTGTCACTAAATGTTAAAGGTTTTATTAAGATGAATGTAATTATTACATTCCTTACTTTTAAAAAGATTATATTTATTATTTTATATATTCTAGGATGAGCATGAAATACTTTATATTTTTATTGAAAAAAGTATTATGGAAATCCAATAAATTTAATAATGGTGTGTTGTGGGGGAGAGGTACCTTGTAGAGAAAAGTATTTTCACAGCTTATTATTTACTTTCAAAAGAATTATGTCTACATGTCATCTGTAGATTACAATAATGGAAATAAGTGAGAATGGTTTTTTGTTAGGGAGAAACATAAAACATTTGAAACAATGAGTTATGGAACTTGAAAGACTAAGTTTGTAAGCAAAGAAATTCTCATTTAAAGCAGAAACTTGCATCAACCACAGGTCCAACTATGTTACAGTGTTGTCTCTAGTAGTTCACATTAAGTGTTTTTTCAAAAAAAAATTAAGGTTGTGCTTATTAGTTCTAATATAAACATTCACATGATAATAACTTTGTGATGAAAATATACAGCTAAGCTAAAAATATGTTTCCTGCTAGGACTTCCACAAGAACCATACAGATACTTAACATATTTTTTATGTTTTTTTTAAATTATTTTTGAGAGAGAGAGAGAGAGAGAGAGAGACAGAGCATGAGCAGGGGAGGGTTAGAGAGGGAGACACAGAATCTGAAGCAGGATCCAGGATCTGAGCTGTCAGCACAGAGTCTGACATGGAACACCAACTCACAAACTGTGAGATCATGACCTGAGCTGAAGTTGGATGCTTAACCAACTGAGACACCCAGGTGCCCCTTAACATATTTTTTAATGTTTATTTTTAAGAGAGAGACAGAGACAGAGAGAGAGGGAGAGAGAGCAAGCAGGGGAGGGGCAGAAATAGACAATCTGAAGCAGGCTCTGAGTGGACAACAGTCAGCCTGATGCAGGGCTCAGGGCTCAAACTCATGAATGCTGAGATCCTGACCTAAGCCAAAGTCAGACGCTTAACCAACAGCCACCCAGGTGCCTCAACATATTTTATTTAGACACTTAAACAAATTGCCTTGCATGTGGTTGCACAGTCTCCATTTTATTTGATATCTAAAGCAAAACATACTGGAATAGAAATTAGATAAACAGGTATTTCTCACTTGACAATGTGCAATTTTCAAAGATAAGCTGTGTGAAACTTGTGAGAGGAAAAATATCACTACTATTTCTATTAATCTTAACCACAAATTGGAAAAGGAATACATACATTTAAGTTTGTTAAGTATAATGAGCACCTCATTATAATACCCATCCATTGTGCATGGATCGAGTCACTGAACTGTTGATTTCTTAACTGCCCCAAATTTTGGACATTGTGATGTTTATTTAAGAACATTTTAGGAAAATCACACTTGTTCTAATTTTCATATGTCATGGTAGCATGACTACCATATCTATCAGGCTACTAAAAACTTCCATTTTATCATATGTAATGGGTAGATAACAAGGCGTAATTTTGTTGTAGTTACATGTATGTGTGGTTAGCAGAAGAGAAACTGTTCTGTTGTTCCTACACCAAGGAAAAAAAATTAACGACTATATAGCTCATGAAGAATATTAACATTTAATATCACAAAATAGTGATAAAATTGGAATTGTATTAATCCACATTATAAAGCTTAACATTTTACTCAAAGTATTAAGATAATACAATAAGGTTCTTAGTTTCATATCAAGACCTATTTAAATATTATATAAGAATTTTAAAATCATTTATCTCATTTATGGTTTGATTTAGTGTAATTCCTCATCTGTTCCTACCTTAATGGTTTCTTAGTATAATGAGTAATTATTAGCATATAATTGTCAGGCATGGCAATTCTATATAGATATATACAAAGATATTTCATTGCAAAACCTCATTCACATGTAACCCAAATATATTTACTGCCTTAATCTATACTTTGTCAAATGTAAACATTTTAATTTTTGCCAATTCTTAACTTTAACCAGAGGGGTTGAAATTAAGATTTAGTTTTCATCTACTAATGTATTTGGAAAATACTTTCTTTCACTTTGTAAAGTCATTAGAACCCAATTAATCAACTTCTAAATGCATTAAATACTCTACTATAAAATCTTTTTCTCCCAAATAGGATATAGATAGCAAGTATTTGTTCTTGCTCTTTGTATTCCCTAAACCTTTATACAATTCAATGTTACATGTTTTATACTTCTGTAAAAATGCCTGCCTGCCTTCTTCCCACTACTACAATATGGTATTACATATTTTTCAAGAAGTGGGGTAGGCTCATTTGGGGACAATATGCTTTGAAAGAACAGATTTGCCAAATCAAGACACTGATATGTTCTTAGAACTATAATAGTATAATGACTAATGTAGTGGATTTAGTTTTTTAAAAAAGATATTATCCTACTTCTCTGCTAAATGAAATTAACCATCACCTTTGATTTAGTTGTTTCCAAGAGGTATAAATAGCATGTAATAGAGTATCTCTTTTAGTCACAAGGTTTAATGTGATGAAAGCAAATATATGCTGTATATACCATATACTAGTTAAACTTTTTTTAACACAGTATTTTTTTCTTTTTTTGGTTAAAAACAATATTTTGTAGCTGAATTGCACATCTAATAACAGAGAAAATCTTCTGACAATAACTTGTAAAGTCTCTACCCCAACAAATTAATTCAGTGTCTAGAAAGCACCCTATTGAAAACCAGTGGATTATGTTCTACAGTATCTGGAATTGAAGTTTAAACAAACAACATGTTGCTATATTGAATACAAAAATGTGATAGAAAGCATTCAGGCTTCATAAGTGGCTGAAGAAACTGTCATTTGCAGAATTAATTTATTCCATTAAATTCACTGGGTAGTAGCATGGTTCAAAATTTTGATTGGCCTTTAGTTATGGGAAATAACAAAGTACTAATGTAGACACATACAAAAAAAAAAAAACTCTTATGAGTTGGAGATCCATTCATGGCTAGAAAATGAAAAAAAAGTTAGTTTACAATTGGTTCATAATTCATTTAAGATATTCTTATTGTATGTATACAGTTATGGACAATGATTTAAATTGATATATATATATATATATATATATATATATATATATATATAACCAAAAGAAATGTACTGCACTTTTGTGGTAACATTTTATATGTATATTCAGTGAAACAATGGTCTCTCTGACTTTTTTCAAGGTATGTGTTTCAATAACTGAAGGGAGGATTGAATAGATTTCTTCCTTGGTGTCTTATTTACAGGTGAAATATGTTCAAACATATCTGTTAATAAATATAGATCTATCATCTGTGAAGTTACTAAAATATATTTTGAATTTTCTCTCACTATCTAATCCCCTTCAAATATCAGTTTGATGTAGATGTAGATCTTTTATTTGGCAAGTCCTCATATTGATGCTACCTCTTGGGCACATGTGGTTAGTAGCAGAGGTTGCTTTCCAATCTTAAATTTCAGTATCAAATAATCTCTGAGTGACAAATTTTAAATCCTATGCTGACTTTCTCTTGCTACTGGTTCTTGGGCCATCAAGTAGCCTTTATCATTTAATTAGTAATAAATAGTTCTCAGCTAACTAATGGACTGAGAAACACAATATATGTCAAAGCTCAAACTATTATTTGGTGGGGGGGTCTACCAAATATTGGTTGCTTTCACTGATGATAGACAACCATATAATCAAGATTGATGGCTGATTGTACTTAAGAGATGGGCTTCAAGGCTAAAAACTTTTTGAATTTTTTTATTCAAATATTTGAGCTTATTCATCTAAAAGATCATTTTTAGTGTGTGTTATTTAACAGAGACTTAATTTTATTAACTATATATTAGCAGTAATTTATAATATTTCTGCAATATTTTGTTGACTATAACTCTGCAATTTTAAAATTTCTTTAAAAGGTTCTGCAGAATAATTGACATTTGTGTATTTATCTATTGCTTATCATTGTATATATAGTTAGGCATTTTAAAACTTATTCAAGTATAATAAGTCTATAGAAAAAGTACATATATATGTCTACAACTAAATTAATTTTTCCAAACTGAACACATATATGCAACCATTATGCAGATCAAGTAACAGCACATTAAGACCCTAGTAATCCTCCTTATGCTCCCTTCCAATCAGTACCTTCCCTCACGGATAACCATTTCCTGATTTTAATAACCATAACTTAGTTTTATCTGCTTTTGGTATTTAAGCAGTTTTTAATATAATAACACAAAGGTTGTCATTTTCAGTGTTAAAGTTAGAGTCTGTGTGTTTTAAAGCTATGATCCTCAGTGTTATTTTCTGTCCATTATACTTGAGGGATATCATACATTCCCATCATTATCATTGGTTTACTTTTAGTCTCTCTTGGCAGTAATGTAGAGTATACAATTAGGAAGAAAACCCCCATGATGATTCTGTCATGTTAGCAGGTTTCTCAGCCCTCAGCAGTATTAGCATTTTGGGCTGGACAATTCTTTGTTGTGAGAGACTGTTCTGCTCATTGTATGATCCTTAGCAGCATCCTTAGCTTTCACCCACCAGATGCCAATAGTACCCAATCCCTAGTTGTGAAAACCAAAAATGTCTCCAAACATTGCTAAATGCCCCCTAGGGGGAAAAATTGTCCCTGATAGCCACTGCACTAGGGTAAATATATCCCTTGTTTGATGTTCACTACTTTAAAAGTTAACAGAACAAAAAGTAAAAGTTTTAGGAAAATAGCTTCAGTCCTTTATAAGAACAGGGTTTTAGTAATCAGCCAACTTAGCAATGCATTGGACTACTTAGAAAGATGCTAAGGTCCATGTCACTTGGTCATCTTGGAGGATGTTATAAAAGGTAGGTTTTAGAGTACATGACTTATAAAGTATTCTTCATCAGCACCACTATAACTGGGATTTAAAGCTGGGGGTTCTTACAATCTATTGACAAAGACAGACACACCTCCTTTCAAAGTATTAAAAATTTCTATCTACAAGAATAAGTAGCATATTCAAGACTGCAAGACAAATGCTATTAAAACATGTCTCTTCTCCATCTGTCATTCTTCATAACTGTCTACCTGCTTTAGAAAAAAGGAGGGGTTTTTTTTTTGAAAATTTGAATGGAATTAGTTCAATAACAATTATATTATCCATGTATGAATCATCCCAAAGTTTCTTAATTCACATTATTTATCAGTAAGGAAAACATGGAAAAGTCTTTAAGAGAAAATCAAACTGGAATATTTTAGTTTGCTTTGGTATTTTACCACAATTTTTGAAGGCTATTTGTTATATTTAGGATATATATAAATTTCTACAACTAATATGACTATAAATACCCAAGTGAACTTACACAAGTCCATTTGTCTTCTGTTTTCTCAATCACAATAGTCTGTGTGTCACTACCTGGTGGTATATATTCATAGTCATCATAAAGGAGTCCTAGGATTGGATATTGTGTCCTGTACCTATACAAAAAAAAGTTAATTTACCAGCTGCAAAAAAAATGACTCTCCTTCCTTTTTAGTCACTCCTAGTTCAAAACCCCTTATTAGACTAACATGGCTCTGAATGCCTTTTAACTCTAAAAAGAAAATCCCCTCTTACTGTAAAAAGCTTTACTACTATTATTTTAAAAGGGTAAAAGGGAAGTACTTCTGCTTCTGGCAATGATGGACCACTGGCAGCACAAGACAATGATCCTACAGAAGGGAACCAAATGATATGAACCATACAAGTGCCTAGTTCACTGCCTAGAGAGTTTCTTGGTCACGGGACAGGGAAAAGGAAGCCAAATAGATCCCTGCAGTCTCACAAAGTTGAAGTGACTGAATTTCAAGTAAAGGTGTGCCAAAGCAGCCAGTGTGGGGTAGAACACCAGACAGGAGAGAACTATATAGCTAGAGGTCAAGAGACCTGTAGAGGGTTTTCTACAAGTCTTTGGATGAGTACTGATTAGTGGAGGCATGTGAAAAAGTTACTGAACCTGGGGAAAGAACTAGGAAAGAGAAGCTTAGAAATCCCTGGAGCTCACACAGTAAAGGGAATAGTTTGTGTGTCACTAACAAGAGTAGAAAGACCTTCCTAATATGGTGGGCATCAGGAAGAAACTACAGAAAAAATATTGCCTTAGTAGTGGGATGACATTAGTCCCAGACTATAGGTTTTAACAGTTTAAAAGAAGTACTTAAAAACAAAGTTAAAGAATAGAATTCAATACACAAAAATCAATTTTAATCTTGTGTACTTGCAATAAGTGATCTGAAAATGAAATTAAGAAAAACAATTCTACCACATGGTAACCACAAACACAAAACCTATAATAAATATACAACAAAATAAAGAGAAAGAAAGCCAAACACACCATTACAGAAACTTACCAATCACAAAGAAAGAACATGAGGTGAAGAAAAGACAAGAACTACAAAAAAAGAAAGAAAACAAACAACAAAATGGCAATAAGTTATTTTATCAATAGTTACCTATCAATAGTTATTGTAAATGTAAATGACTTAAATTCTCCAATCAAAAGCCATAGGTGGTAAAATGGCTACTACAGAAATTAATACACATCTATATGCTGCCTACAAGAGACTCACCTCCGACCTAAAGACACATAAAGACTGAAAGTGAAGGTATGGAAAAACATTTGCCTTGCAAATGGAAGCCAAAAAATAAAAAACAAAAAAGCTAAGGTGGCAATACTTATATCAGACAAAACAGACTTAAAGACTGTAACAAGAGAAAGAGAAGGGAATTGCATGATGATAAAAGGATTGATCCAACCAAAGAATATGACAACTGTAAATATCTATGCAACCAGCATTAGAGAACTTAAATTACATAAAAGCAAATGTTAGCAGACATAAAGACAGAAATTGATAGTAATAGCAAAGAACTTTAACACCCCACTTACATCAAGGAATAGACCATTCAGACAGAAAATCAATAAGAAAACAGTGTCCTTGGCACATTAGAGCAGATGGATATAACAGATATATTCAGAACATTCCCTCACAAAGGAAAATATGCAAATTCTTTTCAAGTGTACATGGAATGGTCTCCAGAATAGATCACATGTTAGGCCACTAAACAAGTCTCAATAAATTCAAGCAGATTGAAATACCATGCATCTTTTCCAACCACATTAGTATAAACCTAGGAATCAATCACAAGGGGAAAAAACTGGAAAAACACAAACACATGGAGGCCAACCAAAATGATACTAAACAACCAACAAGTCAAAGAATAAATTTAAAAAAAAACATGAAGACAAATGAAAATGGAAACACAATGGTCCAAAATCTTTCAGATGCAATGAAAGCAGTTCTTAGAGGGACATAATATAATGATGACAGGCCTAAATCAAGAAATAAGAAAAATTCAAATAAACAATCTAATCTTAACACCTAAAGGAACTAGAAAAAGAAGAAGAACAACAAAAAAAAGCCCAAGGTGAGTAGAGGCAAGGATATAATAAAGATTAGAGAAGAAATAAATGACATAAAGACTAAAAAAAAAAAAGAAAGAAAAAGAAAAAATACATAAAACCAAGAGATGGCTCTTTGAAGAGATAAGCAGAATTAATAAATCCTTAGCCAGACTCATCAAAAAAAAAAAAAAAAGAGAAAGGACTTAAATAAAAACATCAGAAAAGAAATAAGTAACAACTGACACCACAGAAATAGAAAGCATTATGAGAATATTATGAAAAATTATAACCAAAAAATTGTACAACCTAGAAGAAGAGGATAAATACCTAGAAACATACAATCTTCCAAAACTGGATGAAGAAATAGAAAATCTGAACAGACTGGTTACAAGTAACAAAACTGAATTAGTTGAAAAAAAAACTATCAAAAAATACAAGTTTAGGACCAATGGATTCATAGGTGAATTCTACCAGTTAAAGAAGAATTCATACTTATTCTCTTCAAACTATTCCTAAAATAAAAGAGGAAGAAAAGCTTCCAAATATGTTCTATGAGACCAGCATTACCCTGATACCAAAACCAGACAAAGATAACTACACTCAACAATACATTAAAAGGACCATTCACCACGATCCAGTGGGATTTATTCACGGGATGCAAGGAGAGTTCAATATTCCCAAATCAATCAAAGTGATGCACCACATCAGCAAAGGAAGGATAAAAATCATATGATCATCTCAACCAATGCTTTTGACAAAATTCAACTCTGTTCATGATAAAAACTCCCAACAAAGAGGGTTCAGAGGAACAATACCTTAACATAATAAAGGTCACATATGAAAAACCCACAGCTAACATCATACTCAATGGTGAAAAACAGAGCTTTTCCTCTAAGATCAGAAACAAGATAAAGATATCCACTCTCACCATTTTTGTTCAGTATAGTACTGAAAGTCTTACCCACAGATATCAGGTAAGAAAAGGAAATACAAGGCATCCATATTGGTAAGGAAGAAGTAAAACGTTTATTATTTGTAGATGACATAATACTATACATAGAAAATCCTACAGACTCTATAAAAAACAATTGGAAGTAATAAATGAATTCAGTAAAGTCACAGGATACAAAACCAAAGTACAGAAATCTATTAAATTCCTATAAACTAATAGTCAAGCAGCAGAAAGTGAAAATTAAAAAAACAATCCCATTTACATTGCACCAAAAAGAACAAAATTCCTACAAATAAACTTAACCAAGAGGTCAAAGACCTATACTCTGAAAACTATAAAACATTGATGAAAGAAATTGAAGACAACAAACAAATGGAAACATATACAATGCTTATGGGTTGGAAGTCTTACTATTGTTAAAATGTTTATACTACCCAAGCAATCTACAGATATAATGAAATCCCTTTAAAAAAAAAAAACCAACATTTTTCAGAGAACTAGAACAAACAATCCTAAAATATTTATGGAACCACAACAGACCCTGAATAGCCAAAGCAATCTTGAGAAATGGGTAAGGGGCATTAAGGAATCTACTCCTGAAATCATTGTTTCACTATATGCTACCTAATTTGGATGTAAATTTTAAAAAATAAAAAATAAAAAAAAACAAAACATGTGAATATTATATTCATCTCTAATAGGAAAAAAAGAAAGAAAAACAAAGTAGCAGGTGTCACAATTCCAAATTTCAAGATATACTGCAAATCTGAATTTATTAATACATTATGGTACTGGCACAAAAACTAGACATATATGTCAATGGAACAAAATAGAAAGTCCAGAAAGAAACCCAAACATATATGGTCTATTAGTCTATAACAGAACAGGCAAGAACATACCGGGGAAAAGATAGTCTTTTCCACAAATGATGTTGGTAAAACTGGGCAGCAACATGCAAAGAATGAAGCTGGACCACTTTCTTATACCACACACAAAAATAAACTCAAAATAGATTGAAGACCTAAATGTGAGACCTGAAGCCATAAAAATCCTAAAGGAATCACAGGTAATAACTTCTCTGACATTGGCCTTGGCCGCCATTTTCTAGATTGCACAGCTAAGGAACCGTCAACAAAACAAAAAGGCAATCTACTGAATGGAAGAAGATATTTGCAAAGATATATCTGATAAGGGGTTAACATCCAAAATATATAAAGACTGTTTATACCTCAAAACCAAAAAAAAAAAAAAAAACAAACCAAACCAACAATATGTTCAAAACAAGGTCGAAGAACCTGAGTAGACATTTTTCCAAAATAGACATATAGATATCCAATAGACACATGGAAAGATGCTCAACATCATTAATCATCAGAAAATGCAAATCAAAGCTACCATAAGATATCACCTTACAACTTTCAGAATAGCGAAAATAAAAAGTGTCAAGCTATAGCAAGTGTTGGTGAGGATGTGGAGAAAAAGGAAACTTAGTGTACTATTCATGGGAATGAAAATTGGTACAGCCACTCTGGAAATCAGCATGAACTTTCCTTAAAAAATTAAAAATAGAAATACCATATGGTCTAATATTTCTACTCTTGAGTACTTAACCAAGAAAACAAAAATACTAGTTTGAAATGATATATGAAATGGATAAGGAAGATATATATCTATATATCTATATCTATATCTATATATCTGTATATGTATCTATCTATATCTATCTATATCTATACGTATAGATATAGATAGATATGTAAAATGGAATACTATTCAGCCATAAAAAGATCAGATCTTGCCTTTTGTAACAACATGGATAGAACTAGAGGGCATTATGCAAAGTGAAATAAGTCAGACCAAGAAAGAAAAATACTATAGCATTTCATTCATATGAAGCCTAAAAAAACAAATACACAAACATGATGCAGAATCAGGCCTGTAAATAGAGAACAAACTGATGGTTGACAGAAGGAAGTATTGTGACAGTATGGACAAAATGGTAAAGGGAATTGGGAGATACAGCCTTCTAATTATGGAAAAAGTAAGTACAGGAATAAAAGGCACAGCATAGGAAATACAGTCAATTATACTCTAATAGTGTTGCATGGTGACTAATGGTAGCTACACTTGTGATAAATGTAGCATAACATATAGAGAAGTTGAATCATTACATTATACACCTGAAATTAATGTAACATTGTGTGTCAACTATACTCAAATAAAAGCACTGGGTGTTATATGTAAGTGATTCATCACTAAATTCTACTGCTGAAAGTAATATTACACTATATGTTAACTAACTAGAATTTAAATAAAAAACTTAAAACATAAAAAAAGAAAAAGAAAACAATTCTATTTACAGTAACATAAAAAATATAGTATACTTAGCAATAACATAAAAAATATAGTGTACTTAGAAATAAATTTAACAAAAAAGAAGGGTAAGACTTATGCAGTGAAATTATCAAATACTATTTTAAGAAATTAAAGAGAATCTAAATGGAAAAGGACTCCATGCTCATGGATAAAAAGACTTAATACTGTTAGCATGGCAATAATACCCAAAGTTTTCTACATATTTATTTAATCTCTTAACAAGCTTATCCTAAAACACATATGGAAAAGCAAAGGACCAAAAATAGCCAAATCAGTCTTGAAAAGAAGTTTAAAAACTCATACCCCTGGTTTCAAACTGAAAAGCTATAGTAATCAAAGCAGTGTGGTACTTGCATAAACAGACAAATAGATCAGTACTTATATAAATACAAGTAGATCAATGGAGTAAAACTGAGTTTATAAATTTAGCCTTACATTTATGATCTTTTGATTACTGACAAAGATGCCAAGTTAATTTATTGGGGCGGGGGAGGAAAAATAGTATATTCCACAAAAGATATTGGAACAACTGTATAGCCCCATGCACAAGAATGAACTTGGAACCCTACTTAACACCATATAAAAAATTAACTCAAAATAGTTCATAGATCTAAATGTAATAGGTAAAAGTATAAAACTCTTAGAAGAAAGCTTGGGTATAAACCTTCATGACTTTGGGTTAGGCAATGGTTTCTTAATATATATTTGAGTACCCAATATACCCAAAGTACAAGTAAGAAAAGAAAAAAGTAGATGAATTGGACTTCCTCAAAATTAAAAACTTGTGTTTCAAATGATACTATCAAGACAGTAAAAAGATAACCCATAGAATGGAAGAAAATATTTAGAAATCATATCTCTGATAAGGGAATTGTATCCAGAATATATAATATTTCTTGCAATCCAACAGTAAAAAAGCAAGTAGTCCAGTTTAAAAATGGAGAAAGAATTTGTATAGTCATTTCTCCAAAGAAGATATACAAATGGCCAATAAGCACATGAAAAAATACTAAACATTAATTATTAGAGAAATGCAAGTGAAAACCACAATAAGATGCCACCTCCCATCCTTAGCATGGCTATAATCCAAGAGACAAACAGTAACAAGTTCTGAGGAGGATGGAGAGAAATTGGAACACTCAATACACTGCTGGTGGGAATGTAAAATTGTACAGCTGCTTTGGAAAACAGTTTAGCCATTCCTCAAAAAGTTAAATGTAGAGTTACCATGTGCCCCAGCAATGCCACTCCTAGGTATATACTCAAAAGAAATGAACACATGTGTCCACACAAATCTGCACACAGATATTCACAATAGCATTATTCTTAATAGTCAAAAATTGAAAACAACCCAAATGTCCATCAATTTATGAATGGATAAATGTTGTATATCCATATAATGTAATATTATTTAGTAACAACAAGCAACGAAGTATTGACACATGCTAAAACATGGATGAATCTTGAAAACATTATGCAAGGTGAAAGAATCCAGTCACAAAAGACCACATTTTATATTATTCCATTTATATGAAATATCCAAAATAGACTTTTGCTGAAACTGTTCTTAAAGTGTCACTTTCTATTTGATTTTGCTAAATTTCTGGGATGTAAGCTGTGGTCAAATTGCTATTATGAGAGGAGATGCCTAAGAATGATGTCTACATAGGAAAAGGCAGAGCCAAGAGATAAAGAAAGACATATTTCTGAAGACATGTTTTGAGCATACAAATCCATCTGGACACCAAGCAATTCCAATTAAGTGAATTAACTAATTTCCATGTTAAGTTGAATTTTTGGCATGTGCAACTAAAAGAATATTGACTAATATGGTTGGTTAAACAACAAATTTTGTTTTTCACTTACATTGTATTTGATATATTATAAATACAGGAAAGGTGCTACAGAATTTTATTTACTATAATTGCTATGCCCTTGTGCAAATATCCGTTCTTCAGTAGATTTACTGCCCTGCAGAAAAGAAACTCTGTCTAGGGGTGTGCATGTATATATATACATATATATATATATATATGTATATATATACATATGTATATACACACACACACATATATATATACATATATATACTTATATATATGCTATAACTTGGATTGTATATATATATATATATATATATATATATATATATATATATAAATTAAACATGCTATAACTTGGATTATATAATAACCAAATTTGCATTCAAATTTCATTTAAAAATACATTACTTTTTTTTGATAATAGTAGTCTTTCCACCACTGGAGGGTTGGTTATGAGATGAATGCATTTCTTGTCTCAATTTTGAGAGTTCCTTACAAATAAAAGAAAATATAATTATTTGAAAAAAGTAGAAACATGAGGTAAGAAGCATGTTTGATCATTTAATAAGGTTAGTAAGAATAATTACTTTTTTTCCTCCCCCTTTAGCTTGGACATAAGAGTGTTTTAATCCCATCTGTTAAATACCTTATATTATTGCTTTGTGTTGCCAAATAAGTTGTGTTATATGCCTGTGCAGGAATTCACTAACTGGTGTAGGATCTCTTTATTTGAGGGATTACATGATATTGAATGGACATGGTTCTCAAAGATGTGAAAGTTTTTGTCCTAAAAAGTTTGAAAAGAATAGTCATAGCAGAAAAGCACTAAAACTTCAATATGGAAGCAGGTATTCTTTCCTAACTGAAAATCTATCACTGATCATTATTACAAACACCGTTAGTTCAATAACAACAATATAACATCAGCCACCGTTTTTGGTAGTTCCTTCCTTCAATATAAACTATTTTATAACAGATCCTGGACCACATGCTACAGATACAGAGAGGAATATAACACAGCCCTTTGCTGAAGCAGCTAATATTCTAGTAAAGAGCTCACAGTCTTCCTGGAAGTTTCACTGCTAATGAGATATAAAAGTAGAAATATTAAATGCACAATAGCACTCTTTTTGCTTTAATTCTTGCTTTCATTTGAATTATATCTCTTCAAATACGAATGTTGCTCTTCTTCGTAGTTACATTCTACTTAATGAATAAAGTGAGTCTTGGAAACGTGCCCTTGTCTAATTCATGGGAAGTATTTATCATACCTAACTGAGTTCCTCTCCACCTCTATCACTTCCCTTCTTACCTCTGACTGACGTTTTATGAGGGAGTCCTTCTCTTCCAGCAAGCTTGTCAGTTCATGAAGCTTGAATTGGAAGTCACTGCAAGTTCCTTCTCTTCTTGAAACATCTTTTTGGTACTGATTTAATTGAGTCTAGTGATTTAAAAGAAATAAGAATTATTATACATATGATTTACAAAATAGCTAATTGAGTTCCAAGAGGTTAAGTGGCATAAAGTCATACAGGAAGTTATGAAATGAAGAGCAAAGTGCCAATAGTTGTAAACATTTGTAGAGTTTGATGAATAAAAAATGTGAATTAAAATGTCAACAAGAGTTTCTCATTTTTTAAAGGTGTCTTTCCTATATAGGGCTAAGCATTACTTAAGTAGCAGTCCTAGGCCACAAAGATTAAAATAAAGCTAAGAAATAGGTACTTTAGATTCCTTCAGATATTAATTAAAGAAAACTCACTAATAATAACTAATTTTGTATTGTGATTTATAGTTCACAAAGTATTCCTCTGGCATGATTTATCTGCTCAGAGCCTGGAGCCTGCTTTGGATTCGGTGTCTCCCTCTCTCTCTGTGCCTCCCCCACTTATGCTCTCCCTCTCTCTCTCTCTCTCTCTCTCTCTCAAAAATCGATAAACATTAAGAAAATTAAAAAAAAAATCCTATTCACAAAATAGTTAAATGAGATTACCAGAGAGGTTATATGACATAAAGTCCCACAGCTAGTAAGCAACATAGCTGCAATTCCAAAACAGGTATTCTGACTCCAAACCCCACCCATTTTCTTCTGCACTACATTATGTGCACATAGACGGATGTTAAGTTGAAGTGTTATTAGTTATGTTAGGATGAAAAAGAAACAAGTGAAGGTAATCTTCTAGAAAAATTGGTAGGCTTTTGAACAAACTACATTTTGTTTCATTTTTGTTTGTGGAAAAAATTCTACGGTGGTATTTGGAGAGAAAAACCTATGGTCTGTTTTTCCATTAAATATTTAAGTATATTTAACTATTTTATGAATCATTAAATTAAGAATTAGTCAATTTGATGTAGAATTGCAAGATAAGGTAACATATACTTATTCTCACAAATATAATCCTAATTTTGAAGCCAATTAAAGGTACATAATTCCACACTGTTTTTATCCTTGTGCCTGACAAAGTTCTTGCTATGTATCATCCTTCAAAGTCTAGTGAGGATTTTTAAAAATCAAACTGTGGTTTTGCTGGATAATCTCAAATGTTGCTTTTGACTGCACAAGCATGCTGTAAGCAAAATCATAACGGGTTCCTCCCAACCACTAAAAGTAAATGAATAAAAATAAAAAACCAAAACACTGAACTTAATGTTTTATTTTGCTTTTCTAGAGAAGGTTAACATGATAAAATTAAGGTGATTAAATTTAAGAAGATTAAATTAGAAAACAATTTAGCAATATCTATACACAGTAATATATATTTAAAAAAGGTTCTATGCCATATTCCTGACTCTACCTTTAGTAGGTTTTTTTGTAGCTTTAAACTTGAAACCATCATAATCTTGTTAGAAACTTTGTGCTGACCTGTGTATTTATGCACTGGAGGATCGACATACCCTTAACTTGCAGATCTCTCTATCTTTCTCCATTCGTAAGTTTTTTACCATCTCCATATAATGATTGCCAATCTCATCCATTTTCACCTGCAGCATCGGGCCTATGCAAGTCTCAGAAACCTACAGAAGGCGAAATAACTTTCCGTAGTTGGATTGTTATGAAGGAAATACATATTATAAGACTTATTATAAGATGAAAACCACACGATTAAACAAAGCATTTAAATGACAAGAGTGGAATTGCATTATATAGTTCAAATGGCAGTGAGATGATACATAACCACATATGAAATCATCAGAAAGCAGTCCATATATTTTCTCAAGAGGAATGGGATATGTACACATGTAAGATATGCATATATTTACTGTTGGAAATTCTAGGATTACAATGATATAACTAAGGCAATAATGTGTATTTAAAACAAAATTTTAATACCTGTATTCTGAGATTTTTATTCTCTTGCTCTAAATTACGCTTACAGTAGTCCAGTTCTTTTAGTTTATATTCCATGTCTGATAATGTATGTCGAAGAGAGAGATTGTTTTCTTCCAATGCTTGGCATTTTGAGGTTGAGTCTTGAAGTCCTTGCTATAAAAAAGACGCAAGTAAATAAGACAAAAGGATTCTACTTTTTTGGAGGAGAGTACTCTCTTAGTTGATTAATTCAATGAAATAAAGCAATATTTTTCCATTATATATTTACCCTTACATGGTAAATTAGATCAGCCATAAAATAGATTCTTGCCCCTAGTGTGATATGCTTATCTTGAATGAGAAGGAATTAAGACTGAACAAATTTTCAGTGTTCCAATTTAGCAATCTGACTCTTGCTACTCTTTGACAATATTCTGCTTTCTAATAGGCACCAAAATGATGATATACCTGATTATTTATGTGGAAACTGATAAAAAATGTGAGACTGTCATAGGAGTGAAGATTAGGAAGGGATGAGCCTTAGGGACTCATAACAATTTCTTAGAATCGTCTCTGCTCAGACATCTGGATAATACTTCCAGAGTTTATTCATTTATTCACTGCACAAACATGTGTTGAGACTACAGAACCTTTTTAATCAACATATTAGTAGATTAAATGAATGAGTGTACTTAGCTCTTCAATATTTATACAATTTTTGTCACCCAGCAGCACAGATAATTGTGGATTGTATATACTTTATATCTATATCATACAAGGTTATCTGTTCTTATGAGAAGTCTTTCAGTCATTGTAAATAACCAAAGCCACTCAAGTCTCATATGAATAAATTGTTCCATCATATTTTAATTCTGTCTGTATTATATGTCATAACTACAAGGTGTCAATAATTGTGCATATGAAAATCTATCAATCTACTTTATCATCAATGAAAATATCAACTTACCTGCTGCTGGCGATTATTTGCTCTCACTGATGCCAAGAGTTCTTCATACTCTTTTATTTGAGTTTCTTTGAATGCCAAGTCTTTCTCAAGTCTTATCTTGTCATTTTCCAGTGCCTAGAAGCAAAATTATTTGTTATAATTCAGAAATTGTCAACAATCACATAATACAAAGATTTGTTTATATTTGAAGCCTTAAATAAGCACTTGGTTCATTTGCAGCTGTCTAATAAAACATAATTCTAAAAAATCAAGCAAAATATAGGATACAAATGGATGAAACTTTAAAAACTTGCATTCTAAGAGACATTTGATGAACCAATTCTAAGTTCAATGAAGCAGAACCTTCAAATTATTTTAATGTTTTGCCCAATCTACAAAGACTTTTTGTTAATCCCAGCAGATGGTTAATTTTCAAATTATAATCTAAATGTGTTCATCAGAATCCAGGAATGAAATAACCCACTCCAGGCTTCATTGTATGCAAGATATTCTAAATATATTTAGATAATGCCACAAAGAATGCCAACTAAAAAGGCTCAAGGCATTCTAAATATATTTAGATAATGGCACCAAAACCACCAACTAAAAAGGTTAAGTTCTTGGAGAAAGGAGTTTTCAAGTATTCTAAGAAATTCAAAGTATGCTTTATTATTACAGAAAAAAAGGGGAAATTCTCATTCAATGGCTTAGACTATTCTAATTTTGGAAGCTACTTCCTGGCTCTAGGTATCAAATTACCTTTGTGTCAAACTAAATAATAAGTGTATACCCAACTTTTTTCATTTTGACATTGGGGATCTTTTATTTCCTCTCTCAACCCCAAGTAACTGTTTCAAGAATATATGTCTGGATGAGCATAATATTGTTGCATTGTATTGAATTTTGCAAGGTAGATTAAATGACTTCATTTCTACATTAGAAAGGTAAGAACTAGTAAGACTTTGGAAAGAAAAATTAAAATAAGTGTTACTGTCAAGTCATTTTGAAGATGTCCAAGCTCTTCCCGTATGTTGCTGAAGGTGGACAGCACTAGCCGGAGTGATTTATCAGACATACCCCTCATCTGGAGGAAGAAAACGATTGATGGTTTGTATTTACTAGTATTTACAAAGAGGCAATATAAGTAATAGTAGTCTTATTTTTCTATTCCCATAAACAAACTTATTTAAAGTTTTATTTTTTATATAACAATATTAGAATAGTGATAGAAGGCATTTTGTCAATAACATGCACAAGTAATCCAATCAGCATTCCTGAAGAGATCATAGCTATGTGATTAGAACAAGGGTCTATTATTTTTTCCATGAAGTTTCATCTTTCTCACAAGACAGAAATCTATCAGCAAATTTGCTTTTATACTTTATTTAAAGATTAGAAAAGATGATGCATTCAAACTTCAAATAATAAAATGCATATATCCCTAAGTTGCTTCCAAATGCATGGATTTTTCCTGAAGTGAGAAGAATATAATATTAATTTAGTTTAACCTTGAAGTATAGAAACATCTCAATTTTTAAAGAAGATGGAGAAAATCCCTTTCACTAGATTAAACTCACTTATTTTTTAAAAAATGGTTTAAAAAACAAACAACTTCCATTTTTGGTAAGCTAGAGTAAAAATAATTTTCTTTATTCCTTCCGCTAAGTATAACTAAAACCCCTGGACATTACTATGTATAAAAAAAAAGACTTGGAAAGGTGGAAAGAAGGAAGTCTGGTTAGGAAGATTTGTACCCAAAAAATAACACAGAAGTGAGTTCCTGTTTTTTTTTTTTTCTTGCTTCATGTATCACTGACTGGTGTTGGAGAAACAGCACTGGAAACAGACAACAAAAGTCTTTAGAAAAGCCTGCTTTATCTAGACAAAGGACCATGAAAAGAGCAGCCTAGCAAGGCAGAGAACTTTTAGATAATATCCAGTTATTCCAGTCAAACACCACAGAAAATAATTTTTAAATTTACTGCCACCCAAACTATCAAATGTCAAGAAGGGAACGCAGACTTTCTCCCTTACTAGGTTCTAAAAAGGTCCATCAACACCGCTTACCAGGTTGGTGTTAGAGAAGGCAAGGTGGAGAGATGGGACCTTCATCCCTGCTGGGAACAAAATGAGACCCTCAGCACTGTGGTTCAGTTGAGAGTATGAAAGGAGCCTAGGCTTTCACTTTATCCAGTATTAATACTGCTTGCCTCCCTGCTAAGGTGATGTCAGAGATTTCTCAATGAAGAGTCAGGACTTTCATCACTGCCCAACAGAAATAAAGCCACTCACCTTACAATGTTAGTGGCAGCCAACTGGGGAACAGTTATGAGGCACTTCTCTACATCCAAACCAGAGTGAAATCAGTGGGGGCTTAGTAGAGAACCACAATTTCTACCCTGGCCTAGGAGGAACAAGGAGTTCCTCCCCTGATAAGTGTCAACAGAGGCTGAGTGGGGAACCTGGACATCCACCCACAGCTGATAGTAACAGGCAGTTCTCCCATGTCCTCTGTTGTTTCAGTTTAAAGGAAGCCTACTATGTGGATCTTGATAAGTTTAACAGAAGACCATGGGGGAGGTGAAGGGGGAAAAAAACTTACAGAGAGGGAGGGAGGCAAACCATAAAAGACTCTTAAGTACTGAGAACAAGCTGGGGGTTGATGGGGGTAGGGAGAGGGGAAAGTAGGTGATGGGCATTGAGGAGGGCACTTGTTGGGATGAGCACTGAGTGTTGTATGGAAACCAATTTGACAATAAATTATATTAAAAATAATAAAAAATAAGGGAAGCCTACTAAAACAGAAGATATGAATAAGATTCAGAGTCATAACATAATATTCAAAATGTCCAAGTTTCAATTTAAAAAATTACTAGTCATTCTAAGAACCAGAAAATTTTAGCTTGATAAGAAAAACAATTAACAGATACCAACATCAAGATAACAGAAATGTTAGACTTGTCTGACAAGGATTTTAAAGCAGTCATTATAAACATACTTTAATAAAAATTTACAAAGAGACTTAAAACAAAAATAAAGTCTCAGCAACAAAACAGAAAATCTCAGAAAATAAATAGAAGGTATAAAGAATAACTAAACAGTAATTTTAGAATTATAAAACTCAATAACTAAAAAAAAAAAACCAAAAACTTTAACGTATGGACTAAAAAGCAAAATGGAAACAACAGAGCAAAGAATCAGATAGAAAAATAAAAACGTGCTTAATCACAACATCAGAGAAAAAATAGATTGGAAAATAATTGAACAGAGGCTCAGAGACCTGTGGGAGTATAAGACATATCTTATATACATGTCATAAGAGTCCTCGAAGGAAAGAAAAAAGAGGGGTAGTTGAAAAAGTATTCGAAGAAATAAAGGCTGTAAACTTCCCCAAATTAGCAAAAATCGTAAGTATAAGTTCAAGAAGTTGGGCAAATTCCAAATCGGATAAATCCAAAGAAATCCAAAGAAACTTCTTAGAACTAAAGATAAATTTTAAATCTTTAAAGCAGCAAGAGAAACCTTAACTATTGGTAATAACAACTCAAATGACAGCATATTTTTCATCAGAAATCCTAATGGCCAGAGGGAAATAGCATACCATTTTTGAAGTGCTGAAAGAAAAGAACTGTCAACTACAAATTCTGTATCTAATGAAAATATCCTTTAAGAATTAAGAGGGAATCACAAAATTAGGAGATGAAGAAAACGGAAAAAAAATTTGTCACTAACAGACCTACCCTAAAAACTGGCTGAAGGAAGTTCTCTGAAGAGAAAGAAAATGATGATGAAATTTGGAACATCAAAAAGGAAGAAATAACATCTTAAGTAATAATATGAGTAAACAGAGTAAGTTTGCCTTCTTTTGCATTTTCTAAATTATATTGGTGTTTGAAGCAAAATTATAACACTGTATGATGTGGATCTCAATGCATGCTGAGAAAATATTTAAGACAATTATGTTATAAATGTGGAGAGTAAAGAGAGATAAAGGAAGCAACTTTTCTATAATTCACTGAAACTGACAAATTGTTGACAACAATAACTAGGATAAATTATGGATATATAATGTAATTCTTAGAGCAACCACTAAAAAGGCTATACTAAAAGATATAATCAAAAGAAACAGAGACAAATAAAAATTAAGTTATAAAACATGTTCAGCTAATCCACAGGAAAGCAAGACAACGAAAACAAGGAAACAAAAAAGCAGAACAAACAGAAAACAAAAAATAAAAATAGGAAATCTAGCCCTAACGTTTAAATAATTGCAACGTGGTCTAAATACACCAATCAAAAGACAGAGATTTGCAGTGTGAAAAAACCTTTACCCAACTACGTGATTTCTACAAGAAATTAACTTCAAATATAATGAAAATTTAAAAATATATAATGAAAGTAAAAAGTTGGGGAAAAAAGATATACCATGCAAACATTAATCAAAAGAAAACAAGAGTGTTATGTTGATATTAGATAAAAATGACTTCAGAGCAAAGAAAATTACCAGAAACAGAGAGGGACCATTACATAATGATAAAAGGGTCAATTCACCAAGAATACATAGTAAATCCTAAATGTTTATGCACCAAACAACAGAGCTGCAAAATGTATAGTACTTCAAAAACTGATAGAACTGAAAGAAAAAAGACAAGCTCACAGTTATAACTGAAGATTTCTATATGCCTCTCTCAGCAACTGGTAAGAACTACTTGGCAGAAAATGAGAAAAAATAAATAAGAACTCAACAACCCCGTCAATCAAAGTATCTAACCCTTTCATGTACCCATGGAATATATACAATATCCTTGACCATAAAACAAAACTTAACCATTTCAAAACAATTAATTTCATATGGAATATATTTTCTGGGCATAGTGGAATCAAACTAAAAATCAATACCAGAAAGACAACAGGAAAATCTCTCAGCACTCTGAAACTAAATAATATACTTCAAAATAATCCACAAGTCAATGCAGAAGTCTAAAGGTAGCTAAAAAGTACATAAAGCTGAGAGAAAATGAAAATACATATCATAATTTGTGGGACACAGCTAGAGCCATGCTGAGAGGCTGTTTATAGCACTAAATGCTTACTTTAGAGAACACAAAAGGTCTCAAATCAATAATCTAACTTTCTATATCAAGAAACTAGACAAAGAAGAGAAAAACAAATCAAAAACAAGCAAAAGAAGGAAATATATAGACAGGGGCAAAAATTAGTGGAAGTATAAACAGGAAAACAATAAAGAAGATCAATAAAACTAAAGTCTAGTTTTATGAAAAAAACGATAAAATTGATAAACCTCTAGCAAGACTGACAAAGAAAAAAAGGAGAAGACACAAATTACTAGTATCAAGAATTAAGTAAGGGATAGTAATACAGACCCTGCAGACATCAAGATAATAAGGGAATACTATGAACAACTATACACTATAAATTTGACAATTTAGACGAAATAGACTACTTCATTGGAAAATACAAGTTACCACAACACACCCAATATGAAATAGATCATTTGAATAGACCTATAACTATTAAGGATTTGAATTTAGAATTTTTTAAACTCCCCAGAAGACAAATCTACAGGCCCACATATTTTTACTGAATGATTCTACTAAATGTTTAAAGAATTAATACAGAGTCTATATAGTCTCTTCTAGAAAACAGACAATGATGAAACACGTCCCAGTTCATTTTATGCAGCTAGTATTATCCTGATAGCAAAACCAAAGGGAACACAAGAAAACTATAGACAAATGTTTCTCATGAACTTAGATGCAAAAATCCTCCAAAACAGTTTTTCAAAGAAATAGGTCTTGAATTCACTTTCAATAGACATCCGACCACCAGAGATAATATCAAGAATGCCTCCAAGATTCAGATTCTGCAGAGCACATGTGTTCTCTATACCACTGTCTCTTTATAATACAGACTGTTTGCCACTAAAATTATTTTATTTTAGTTTCACAAAAATGACATCAGGTCCAATATTTGGATGACCAAAAAAGGTTTAAGAACAAACTTAGAAATTGGCCTCACTTAGACAATGCTAGGTTATCTCTAGAATCTTGCAAACAGATGTACTCTTTAGCCATATTCTTTTATTTATTTATTTATTTATTTATTTATTTATTTATTTATTTAATTTATTTTAAATTTATGTGAAATTTGTTTCCATACAACACCCAGTGCTCATCCCAAAAGGTGCCCCCCTCAATACCCATCACCCACCCTCCCCTCCCTCCCACCCCCCATCAGCCCTCAGTTTGTTCTCAGTTTTTAAGAGTCTCTTATGCTTTGGCTCTCTCCCACTCTAACCTCTTTTTTTTGTTTTTTGTTTTTTCCCTTCCCCTCCACCATGGGTTTCTGTTAAGTTTCTCAGGATCCACATAAGAGTGAAAATATATGGTATCTGTCTTTCTTTGTACGGCTTTTTTCACTTAGCATCACACTCTCCAGTTCCATCCACGTTGCTACAAAGGGCCATATTTCATTCATTCTCATTTCCAAGTAGTATTCCATTGTGTACATAAACCACAATTTCTTTATCCATTCATCAGTTGATGGACATTTAGCCATAATTTGGCTATTGTTGAGAGTGATGCTATAAACATTGGGGTACAAGTGCCCTATGGGTCAGCACTCTTGTATCCCTTGGGTAAATTCCTAGCACTGCTACTGCTGGGTTATAGGGTAGGTCTATTTTTAATTTTTTGAGGAACCTCCACACTGTTTTCCAGAGTGGCTGCACCAATTTGCATTCCCACCAACAGTGCAAGAGGGTTCCCGTTTCTCCACATCCTCTCCAGCATCTATAGTCTCCTGATGTGTTCATTTTGGCCACTCTGACTGGCATGAGGTGATATCTGAGTGTGGTTTTGATTTGTTTTTCCCTGATGAGGAGCGATGTTGAGCATCTTTTCATGTGCCTGTTGGCCATCTGGATGTCTTCTTTAGAGAAGTGTCTGTTCATGTTTTCTCCACATTTCCTCACTGGGTTATTTGTTTTTCGGGTGTGGAGTTTGGGGAGCTCTTTATAGATTTTGGATACTAGCCCTTTGTCCCATATGTCATTTGCAAATATTTTTTCCCATTCCATTGGTTGCCTTTTAGTTTTGTTGGTTGTTTCCTTTCCTGTGCAGAAGCTTTTTATCTTCATGAGGTCCCAGCAGTTCATTTTTGCTTTTAATTCCCTTGCCTTTGGGGATGTGTCAAGAAAAAAATTGCTACGGCTGAGGTCAGAGAGGTTTTTTCCTGCTTTCTCCTCTAGGGTTTTGATGGTTTCCTGTCTCACATTCAGGTCCTTTATCCATTTTGAGTTTATTTTTGTGAATGGTGTGAGAAAGTGGTCTAGTTTCAACCTTCTGCATGTTGCTGTCCAGTTCTCCCAGCACCATTTGTTAAAGAGACTGTCTTTTTTCCATTGGATGTTCTTTCCTGCTCTGTCAAAGATTAGTTGGCCATACGTTTGTGGGTCTAGTTCTGGGGTTTCTATTCTATTCCATTGTTCTATGTGTCTGTTTTTGTGCCAATACCATGCTGTCTTGATGATTATAGCTTTGCAGTAGAGGCTAAAGTCTGGGATTGTGATGCCTCCTGCTTTGGTCTTCTTCTTCAAAATTACTTTGGCTATTCGGGGACTTTTGTGGTTCCATATGAATTTTAGAATTGCTTGTTCTAGTTTCGAGAAGAATGCTGGTGCAATTTTGATTGGGATTGCATTGAATGTGTAGATAGCTTTGGGTAGTATTGACATTTTGACAATATTTATTCTTCCAATCCATGAGAATGGAATGGTTTTCCATTTCTTTATATCTTCTTCAGTTTCCTTCATAAGCTTTCTATAGTTTTTACCATACAGATCTTTTACATCTTTGGTTAGATTGATTCCTAGGTATTTTATGCTTCTTGGTGCAATTGTGAATGGGATCAGTTTCTTTATTTGTCTTTCTGTTGCTTCATTGTTAGTGTATAAGAATGCAACTGATTTCTGTACATTGATTTTGTATCCTGCGGCTTTGCTGAATTCATGTATCAGTTCTAGCAGACTTGGTGGAGTCTATCGGATTTTCCATGTATATCATGTCATCTGCAAAAAGTGAAAGCTTGACTTCATCTTTGCCAATTTTGATGCCTTTGATTTCCTTTTGTTGTCTGATTGCTGATGCTAGAACTTCCAGCACTATGTTAAACAACACCGGTGAGAGTGGACATCCCTGTCATGTTCCTGATCTCAGGGAAAAAGCTCTCAGTTTTTCCCCATTGAGGATGATGTTAGCTGTGGGCTTTTCATAAGTGGCTTTGATGATGTTTAAGTATGTTCCTTCTATCCCGACTTTCTCGAGGGTTTTTATTAAGAAAGTGGCTGAATTTTGTCAAAGGCCTTTTCTGCATCGATTGACAGGATCATATGGTTCTTCTCTTTTTTTTTGTTAATGTGATGTATCACGTTGATTGATTTGTGAATGTTGAACCAGCCCTGCAGCCCAGGAATGATTCCCACTTGATCATGTTGGGTAATTCTTTTTATATGCTGTTGAATTCGATTTGGTAGTATCTTATTGAGAATTTTTGCATCCATATTCATCAGGGATATTGGCCTGTAGTTCTCTTTTTTTACTGGGTCTCTGTCTGGTTTAGGAATCAAAGTAATACTGGCTTCATAGAATGAGTCTGGAAGTTTTCCTTCCCTTTCTATTTCTTGGAATAGCTTGAGAAGGATAGGTATTATCTCTGCTTTAAATGTCTAGTAGAACTCCCCTGGGAAGCCATCTGATCCTGGACTCTTATTTCTTGGGAGATTTTTGATGACTGATTCAATTTCTTCGCTGGTTATGGGTCTGTTCAAGCTTTCTATTTCCTCCTGATTGAGTTTTGGAAGTGTGTGGGTGTTTAGGAATTTGCCCATTTCTTCCAGGTTGTCCAGTTTGTTGGCATATAATTTTTCAAAGTATTCCCTGATAATTTCTTGTATCTCTGAGGGATTGGTTGTAATAATTCCATTGGTGGAGAACAAAGGCACTCACCAGCACCATCTCCCTCGCCCATCCCCCAGCACGGGGAGGGAGTCAGACCCGCCAATGGAGGGATGGATCCGCAGAAGCACAGCGTGGAGTGTTTGCGCGGTGCAAGCAAGTTCCCTGGCAAGAACTGGTTCCTTCTGGGATTTTGGCTGGGGGATAGGTGAGGGAGATGGCAGTGGCAAGCACCTTTGTTCCCCGCCAAGCTGAGCTCTGTTGTCCGGGGCTCAACAAATCTCCCTCCCGTTGTCCTCCTACCCTCCTGCTCTCCGAGCAGAGCTGTTAATTTATAACCTTCCAGATGTTAAGTCCCGCTTGCTGTCAGAACACACTCCGTTCAACCCCTCCACTTTTGCAAGCCAGACTCAGGGGGCTCTGCTTGGCTGGTGGGCCTCCCTCCCACCAGTCCGTGTAGCATGCACCCCCTCTTCGCCCTTCCTACCCTCTTCTGTGGGCCTCCCATCTGTGCTTGGCTCCAGAGAACCCATTCTGCTAGTCTTCTGGTGGTTTTCTGGGTTACTTAGGCAGGTGTAGGTGGAATCTAAGTGATCAGCAGGACACAGTGAGCCCAGCATCCTCCTACGCCACCATCTTCCCGACCAATCCCTCCAAATGAGAATCTAGCCATATTGTTTTAGCATCTATCTTCTGTTTCTCATTTCATTGTAGGGGAACTTACTACTCCAGTAGTCTCTACCCTTCCGTAAATCAGAAAAAGCAAGGCACTGGCCTTTCTCATCTCTTACTGCAAGGATACGGTGGGGAGGGCTAGAATAGAAAATGGAAAAGATGAGGACAAAGACTACAAGTTAGAATCAGGTTTTGCTATAGGAGTGAGGAGAGAATAAGGGCATTACTATTTCTATAATGCTTTCCTGAATGCTAATTATTTAATATAAGTGTATGCAACCCTTTTTAAATCAAAGTATAATCAACTATAATGCAACCCTTTTTTAATCAAAGTATAATAAACTCTTGTAAAACAGGATTTTTATTTAGAACTTTCTGTTCTTAATTAAGGGAAGCATCCTTGGCTAGTGGTTTGTCACTGTTGATTTCACATCCACTCTTGACCTCATCTTACCTGCAGAATATAGCAAATTTGCTGTTTTGTAAACTCTGACAATCCTCTGGGAATCAAGGATTCAATGTCTTCTGACTGTAAGAAAAGAGGCTTATACATTGAAAAGATAGAAATGAGTATTGTAATTTTAGGGTCTGCAGTTCACAGACTTTTGTGCAGCAGAGCATATTTTTAGGAACATCAAAAGATTATTTCAGTTTTGGGCGATAGTTGCTTCCAACTTCCTTTCTACCCTGATAGTTCTTACTTTAAAAAAAATCGACTATAGAGGCACCTGGGTGGCTCAGTCGGTTAAGTGTCCAACTCCTGGTTTCAGCTCAGATCATTATTTCACAGTTTGGTGTGCTCGAGCCCTGCACTGGGATCTGTGCTGACAGGGCAGAGCCTGCTTGGGATTCTCTCTCTCTCTCTCTCTCTCTCTCTCTCTCTCTCTCACTATCTCTGCCCCTTCCCCACTCATGCAGTCTCTGTCTTTTTCAAAATAAATAAACTGAAACAAATTATTTAAATTTTTTTTAAAAAAATGATTATACTACAGACACTATGGAAAGTACCTTGAATTCTAGGCATTTTAGGGAAAAACTTTATGCAACCAATCAGATGTTCCATTTCTACATTTTTTAAGAGTAATTTAAAAAACAAAAAGATGGTCTCTCAAGTCCCACTAAATATTCTCAGTGTATCTTTCAACAATTGGAAGCTTTGATGAGTGGTAAATATGACATTTTAGAGGCTTATTTTTTAAATAATGAAAATTGAGGATTTACATTGAGCTATGATGACTTCTGAAAAAGTAAATGTTGACACAGCAACATTGAAAAGCTTTAACTGATTTTTTTTTTTAGTTGAAGCAATGCAAATTTATTATCTAGTAGTTTTGGAGGTTGGAATCAATGGGGCAAAATTAATGAGTCAGCAGAACTGCATTCTTTTGGTGGGCTCTAGGGGAGAATCTATTTCATTGCCTTTTTGTTTCTACAGGCTGCCTGAATTCCTTGGCTGGTGGCCTCATCACTCCCATCTCTGCTTCCATTGGCAGATCTCCTGACTCTGACCTCCTGCCTCCCTCTTTTAAGGACCGTTAGTGTTAACATTGGGCCCACCCACATAATCCAGGATAAACTCCTCACTTTAAGATTCTTAACTTAGTCACATTTGCAAAGTTTATTTTACCATGTTAAGGTAACATATTCAAAAGTTTCAGGGATTAGGGTGTGGACATCTTTGGGGGGCCATTATTCTGTCTTCCACATAATCTTATTGCCCTTCTTCTGAAGCTCATATCCATACAGTTTCCCTCTGTGAGGTCTAGATCCAAGAGAGGGAGATTCTAATAGAGGAAGGGTCTTCTCTTCCACCTGCTCAAGACCCTCCTTGGATGACTAACCAAGAATCCACCTCCTCAGAAGACATCTTTCCCTCTTCCTCAGGGGGTGATTTTTCTCTATGGCTGCTGCAAGACAAGTTAGTTAGAATACCATCCAGTACCTCTAACTTCAGTACCCTTATCCCAAACCATAGAAGGATGATGTCCTTACAAAAAACAAAAACAAAAACAAAAACAAAAACAAAAAACAAAAACAGATAGCCAAGGACTGAAGTTAAGACATCACAGCAGATACTTATCTTGCCAAATCCTATGCCCAGCCCAACATGTATCATTGTCTTCTTTTATTTTATTCAAATATAATTAACATACAGTGTTATATTAGTTTCAGGTGTACAATATAATGATTCAGCAATTCTATACATTTCTCAGTGCTTATCAAAATAAGTATACTCTTAAGCCCAGTTATTTATTTTACCCATATCCCCACTGACATCCCCTTTTGTGAGAAGCTTCAACTAATTTTAAGTGAAAATCACTGTAATGAATGCAGTATATCAATACATTGCAAATAAAGAAAAAAATTGGGGCACCTGGGTGGCGGTTAAGCATCCAACTTTGGCTCAGGTCATGATCTCATGGTTTGTGAGTTCGAGCCCTGCAACGGGCTTTGTGCTGACAGCTCGCAGCCTGGACCCTGCTTTGGATTCTGTGTCTCCTTCTCTCTCTGCCCCTCCCCCACTTGTGTTCTGTCTCTCTCTATTAAAAAATAAATAAATGTAAGCAAAAAAATTTTTATAAAAAAGAAAAAAACACAAAAGAGGCCACTGTGCTTTTTTATTACATTGAAATCAGTTCTTTCTCTATCTGATTACTTAGTCCATTTGAAGTAATACTTAACAAAATGTGCATATATAATAGAATTAAAAATTGAAAAAAACTTAAGTTGATTTCTGTTTGGCATGGGTCATAAGGTTCAAAATACATTAAAACTAACTTTGCTACTTAGTTAATGTAGGTCTTAATTTTCTAAAGCAGAGAGTATGTGGTAAATGAAATTTTAAATGTTTTGATAAGCAAAGACAAAGTCATAAACAATGGTTGATGAAATATTTTTCACAATAATTATTACCTTTATGATTATTACTTTTATAGCCATTAGAAAAATATAAAAAAATTAACATTTTTATTTATTTTTGAGAGACACAGAGAGATGGAGTGTGAGCACGGGAAAGGTAGAGAGGGAGACACAGAATCTGAAACAGGCTCCAGGATCTGCATGGTCAGCACAGAGCCCAACCTGGGGCTTGAACCCACCAACTGTAAGATCATGACCTCAACTGAAGTCGGATGCTTCCCCAACTGAGCCACCCAAGTGTCCTGTAATTACAAACATAAACAGTTCTATCATTTTAAAGACAAAATAATCATTATATCTTTCACTAAGCTGTGTTTCTAGTCTAATAAAGGTACCAAACTAAAACAGTATTATTGCTGCAAATATCAGAATCTGCTTTGTTATCACCTATATTTGATTTTCAACTATTTTTGCACTTACCTCATCTGTAGCCTCAAAGTCTTCTTTGCTGCAAGAGTGAAAATAAAAAGATAGACAACCTTAAGAAAATGTATGTATTGATCATATATAAATGCTAGTGTTTCTAATTCTTTTATCTTATGTTTTAATATATCATAATAACAGCAATTCAATTTACAATTCAAGTAAGAAATTTTAAGCTAACTAAAATGGCACTTATCAAAAATAAAGATAATTTTCCTGAAACTAGTTAATCTACTAAAAATGACCAATATTGATTAGGGAGAGGAAGAGGCCAACATGGCAGAGAAGTAGGGGGATCCAAACTTCCCACATCTTTCAAACAAAGAATGCTGAAGCCAAAGGACTTTGAACCCCCAAGAGTCTGGGAGGAAAAGAGACTGAGTCTAAAAGGGAGTCACCGGAACATCCTTGACGGGCTATAGGTAGGTGATTGAGAACTGGGGGAGATAAAATGGGCCACGTAAGCACAGAGGGGAGTGATCCCCTTTTGTGGAGAGACAAAGGGAAGAGAAACAGTGGCTGGGGAAGCATAGGACTGTATCTGAACAAAAGATAAACCTCGGGCTGGGACTGAGAGCGATACCATCTCTAACTGCAGGGCTTTCTTGAACTGGGGCCAGCTGACCCATTCGCACACCTGGGGAGGAGGAAAGCCAGCCCCGGGTTCGGTGGTAGGTCAGGGGTGCATTCCACAGTAGAAGAAACCAGTCCCCTCCTTGGAGTGCTGTGGGAAAGGACAAAGCCTGCCTGCCTCTGCCATCCCGGGGCCCAGAGGGGATGTCAGCAACACAGTCTGCAGCAGGAAAAGATGGTCCTCCCTGAAGTGCTGAGGCACAGACAAAGCCAGCTGGGAGCACATATCAGGCTGCACAGAGAGGCACTTCCTCAGTGCCAGAGCAGACAGAGTGGGACTTTGAATCCTAGCCAAGCGCTGGTCAGGGGAGTCAGGGGAGCGAGAAGGACCACCCCATCTGCGCCTGCTGCAGTGAGGATGACTCAGATGGAGTCCACCAAGCCCCATGGAGAAGAGAATGGGGGATCGCCATCTTCCCCCACCCCCTGCACCACCAAGGCAAGACCTCAGGGATCTGTCTGGGGCCCATAGTGGAGGCAGAACCAGCCTACACCAAACCACGCCCCTCCATGCCTGGTCACTGCATATCTGCTGGAGCAGGACAGATGCTGTGGAACCAAAGGGCTCTATCATCCAAACCAGTGCTGCTGCAGAGCCTGGATTAATTCTCGGGCAATTCTTGTTATTTAGATAGATATTCCCTTCTTATCTCTTCCCTCATCTAGGCTGGTTACTCTGGTTGTTGGTTTGTTTAAGCAGACATATTTAATCCATTCTCTTCATACATATTTTACACCACTTTCTCTACTTTCCTTTCTCTCTCTTTGGAATAATCAAGCCATAGTTTCTCTGTCTGGGTAACTTTATCTTTTATTTTTCCCCCACCTCCTTCTTTATTTTCTTTCTTTCTCTCTTTCTGTATAAGGCCATTTAGACTCTCTGCCCAGTCAATGTTTATTTTCTCTTTGTCCCCACCCCTGTCATTTCTCTCTTTGTATATGATCTTCCATCAGCACTGCCTCCACCCTGTTCTTTACTTGTAGCTGGTGTTTCTGCTTTTTTGCTTTTGGATTAGTTTGTTTGTTTTATATGTGTGTGTGTCTGGTCTGTCTGTTTGTTTGTTTTATTTGTCTGTGTGTTTGCCTGTCTTTGTTTCCTGTTGGTTTTTCTGTTTGTTTTCCTTTCCAGGGATAATTCAAATAATAACTCAAAGCAGATCTTGTGGAGGGTCCAAAACATCACTACAAGTAGAGAAATAAAATGACCAAAATCAGGACAACACAGAGCAAGTAACACTCTCCAAAAAAACACCTACTGAAGGACCAGGTCCTGAACAGTGTATGACCCCCCTTTAATATAAGAGTGCTCACAGGTACAGAGCACATAACAAGCTTTTAAAACTCATAAGGGACAGAAAAGTAGCCAAAATGATGAAATGGAAGAATTCCACGCAAAAGAAAATCCAGAAAGAACTGAAAACTAAAGAATTGATCTAAACAGATATAAGCAATATAACTGAATAAGAATTTAGAATAATAGTCATAACATTAATCACTGGGCTTGAAGAAGGCATAGAAGACAGTAGAGAATCTATTACTGCAGAGATTAAGGAACTAAAAATCAGTCACGATGAATTAATAAATGCTATAAATGAGGTGCAAAATAAAATGGAGGCGGCCACAGCACAGATTGAAGAGGCAGAGGGGAGAATAGGTGAATTAGAAGATAAAATTATGGAAAAAGAGGAAGCTGAGAAAAAGAGAGATTAAAAAATCCAGGATCAAGAGGGGAAAATTAGAGAAGTAAGTGATGCAATCAACTGGAACAATATCTGTATCATAGGAATTCCAGAAGAAGAAAAGAGAGAGAAAGGGTCTGAAAATGCACTTGAATGAATCATAGCTGAGAACTTCCCTGATCTGGGGAAGGAAAAAGGCAGTGAAATACAAGAGGCACAGAGAACTCCTTTCAGACATAACTTGATTCGATCTTCTGCATGACATATCATAGTGAAACTGGCAAAATACAAGGATAAAGAGAAAATTCTGAAAGCAGCTAGGGATAAACACGCTCTAACTTACAAAAGTAAACCCATAAGAGTAGTGGCAGACCTATATACTGAAACTTGGCATGCCAGAAAGGAATGGCAGGAAATCTTCAATGTGATGAACAGGAAAAACATGCAGCCAAGAATTCTCTATCCAGAAGGTCTGTCATTCAGAATAGGACAGATAAAGGTTTTCCCAAACAAACAAAAATTGAAGGAATTCATCACCACTAAACCAGCCCTACAAGAGATCCAAAGGAGGATTCTGTGAGTGAAATGTTGCAAGGACCACAAAGTACCAGAGACATCACTACAAGCGTGAAAGGTACAGACATCACAATGACTAAACCCATATCTTTCAATAATAACATTGAATGTAAATGGACTAACTACTCTAATCAAAAGACATAGGGTATCAGTATGGATAAAAAGAAGAACCATCTATTTTCTGTCTACAAGAGACTCATTTTAGACCTGAGGACACCTTCAGATTGAAAATGAGGGGATGGAGAACTATCTATCATGCTACTCAAAGTCATAGGCAAGCTGGAGTAGCCATACTTATATCAGACAAACTAGACTTTAAATTAAAGGCTGTAACAAGAGATGAAGAAGGGCACTAGGTAATAATTACAAGATCTATCCATCAGGAAGAGCTAACAATTATAAATGTCTATGCACCAAATTCGAAGGCACCCAAATATTTAAAACAATTAATCACAAATATAAGCAATATTATTGATAAGAATGTGGTAATTGCAGGGGACTTTAATACTCCACTTACAACAATAGACAGATCATCTAGACACAGAATCAGTAAAGAAACAATGGTTTTGAATGATACATTGGACCAGATGGACTTGACAGCTATATTTAGAACTCTACATCCAAAAGCAGCAGAATATACTTTCTTCTTGAGTGTACATGGAACATTCTCCAAGATAGATCATGTACTGGGTCACAAACGGCCCCTCAATAAATATAAAAGAATTGAGATCATACCATGCACACTTTCAGATCACAATGCTATGAAACTGAAATCAACCGCAGGAAAAGGTCTGGAAAACCTCCAAAGGCATGGAGGTTAAAGAACACCCTACTAAAGAACAAATGGGTCAACCAGGCAATTAGAAAAGAAATTTGAAAATGTATGCAAACATATTAAAATGAAAAGACAACAATCTAAATGCTTTCGGATGCAGCGAAGGCAGTCCTGAGAGAAAAATACATTGCAATCCAGGCCTATCTCAAGTAACAAGAAAAATCCTAAATACAAAATCTAAGAGCACACCTAAAGGAAAGAAAAGCAGAAAGAGACCCCAAAGCCAGCAGAAGAGAAATAATAAAGAACATAGCAGAAATAAACAATATAGAATCAAAAACACACTAGAGCAGATCAGTGAAACCAAAAGTTGGTTTTTTGAAAAAATAAACAAAATTAATAAACCTCTAGCCAAGTTTCTCAAAAAGAAAAGAGAGGACCCAAATAAAATCACAAATGAAAATGGAATTATGACAACCAATTCCTCAGAAATACAGTAATTATCAAGGAATACTATGAAAAATTATATGCTAACAAACTGGACAACCTGGAAGAAATGGACAAATTCCTAAGCACCCACCCACTTCCAAAACTCAAATGGATCATACAGAAATAGAAAATTTGAACAGGTCCATAATTAGTGAAGAAATTAAATCAGTCACCAAAAATCTCTCAACAAATAAGAGTCCTGCCCAGATGGCTTCACTGGGGAATTCTACCAGACATTTAAAGCAGAGTTAATACCTATCCTTCTCAAGCTGTTCCAAAAAATAGAAAGGGAAGGAAAACTTCCAGACTCATTCTATGAAGCCAGCATTACTTTGATTCCCAAACCAGACAGAGACCCAGGAAAAAAAGAGAACTACAGGCCAATATCCCTGATGAACATGGATGCAAAAATTCTCAACAAGATACTAACCAAGTGAAGTCAACAGCATATAAAGAGAATTATTCATCATGATCAAGTGGGATTCATTCCTGGGCTGCAGGACTGGTTCAATATTTGGAAATCAATCAATTTGATACATCATATTAATAAAAGAAAAGATAAGAACCACATGATCCTGTCAATGGATGCAGAAAAAGCATTTGACAAAATACAGCATCATTTCTTGATGAAAACCCTCAAGAAAGTCAGAATAGAAGGAACATACTTAAATGTCATAGAGGCCATTTATGAAAAGCCCACAGATAATATCATCCTCAATGAGGAAAAACTGAGAACTTTCCCCCTGGGATCAGGAACATGACAGGGATGTCCACTCCCTGTGATGTCCACTATGTGTAACATAGTGCTGTAAGTCCTAGTATCAGCAATCAGACAACTAAATGGAAAAAAAAAAGCATCAACATCAGCAAAGATTAAATCAAACTTTCACTTTTTGCAGAGGACATGATACACTACCTGGAAAACCCGACAGACTCCACCAAAAGTCTGCTAGAATTGATACATAAATTCAGCAAAGTCACAGGGTACAAAATTAATGTACAGAAATTGTTTGCATTTTTATACACCAATAATGAAGCAACAGAAAGAGAAATAAAGAAACTGATCTCATTCACAATTACACCAAGAACCATAAAATACCTAGGAATAAACCTAACCAAAGATTTAAAGGATCTTTATGCTGAAAACTATAGAATGCTTATGAAGGAAATTGAAGAAGAGACAAAGAAATGGAAAAACATTCCGTGCTCATGCATTGGAATAAATATTGTTAAAATGTCAATACTACCCAAAACAGTCTACACATTCAATACAATCCCAATCAAAATTACACCAGTATTGTTCTCAAAGTAGATCAAACAATCCTAAAATTTGTATGGAACCACAAAGTGCTCGTGTAGCCAAAGTACTATCAAGGAAGAAAACCAAAGCAAGAGGCATCACAATCCCAGACTTTAGCCTCTACTACCAACTATAATCATCAAGACAACATGGTATTGACACAAAAAAAGACACATAAACCAATGGAATAGAAAAGAAAACTCAGATTTGGACCCACAAAAGTATGGCCAACTAATCTTTGACATAGCAAGAAAGAGTATCCAATGGAAACAAAGACTGTCTCTTTAACAAATGGTGCTGGGACAACTGGACAGCAACATGCAGAAAAATGAAACTAGATTACTTTCTGATACCATTCACAAAAATAAACTCAAAATGGATGAAAGACCTGAATGTGAGATAGGAAACCATCAAAATCCTAGAGCCAAGAGCAGGAAAATATCTCTTTGAGTGTAGCTGCAACAATTTCTCAATCAACACATCTCCAAAGGCAAGGGAATTAAAAGCAAAAATTAACTATTGGGACCTCATCAAGACAAAAACTTTGGCACTGCAAAGGAAACAATCAACAAAACTAAAAGGCAACCAACAGAATGGGAAATGATATTTGCAAATGACATATCAGATAAAGAGCTAGTATCCAAAATCTCTAAAGACCTCACCAAACTCCACACTCGAAAAGCAAATAATCCAGTGAAGAAATGGGCAGAATACATGAATAGACACTTCTCTAAAGAAGACATCCAGATGGCCAACAGGCACATGAAAAGATGCTCAACATCGCTCCTCATCAGGGAAATACAAATCAAAACCACACTCAGATACCACCTCATGGCAGTCAGAGTGGCTAAAGTGAACAAATCAGGAGACTATAGATGCTGGCAAGAATGTGGAGAAATGGGAACCCTCTTGCACTGCTGGTGGGAATGCAAACTGGTGGAGCAGCTCTGGAAAACAGTGTGGAGGTTCCTCAAAAAATTAAAAATAAAACTACCCTATGACCCAGCAATAAGGCTGCTAGGAATTTACCCAAAGGATACAGTAGTGCTGATGCATAGGGACACTTGTACCCCAGTGTTTACAGCAGCACTTTCAACAATAGCCAAATTATGGAAAGAGCCTAAATGTCCATCAACTGATGAATGGATAAAGAGGATGTGCTTTATATATACAATGGAATACTACTTGGCAATGAGAAAGAATGAAATATGGCCATTTGCAGCAACGTGGATGGAGCTGGAGTGTATTATGCTAAGTGAAATAAGTCAGGCAGAGGAAGACAGATACCATATGTTTTAACTCATACGTGGATCCTGGGAAACTTAGCAGAAGATCATGGGGGAGGGGAAGGGGAAAAAAGTTATAGGGAGGGAGGGAGGCAAACCATAAAAGACTCTTAAGGACTGAGAACAAACTGAGGTTTGATGGGGGGTGGGGGAGAGTGGAAAATGGATGTTGGGCATGGAACAGGGCACTTGGGATGAGCAGTGGGTGTTGTATGAAAAACAATTTGACAATAAATTTTATTTAAATAAAAAATGAACAATATCAAAATAACAAGCCAAAAGAATATACAGAATCAGTTACAGCCATGCACTAGCATTAATCTGTTTATGACTAGATAGATGATGTACAAGTCCTTGGTGCTTTGTAATAAATGCTGCCTGAGTGAATGAATAACAATAATAGTTGTTCTCTCTCTCCACCCACATTTTCTCCTGTATCATTCACTTTCAGTGCTGAGTCCAACTTCTCTCTATAGTCTTCAAGTTATTCCATACCCTTTCATCAAAATCAAAACTTGCAGTATAAATTCATTCAATCTACACTACAGTATATATGGCAGTGACAAAACCTTACACATACCTGGATGTTTACATAGAGACAGAGCTTTAAGCAACATGACCAAAATTCTAGTGGGATGATAAAACTTCCAACATCAAAATGAGGATATGAGCACCAGGGTTAGAAGACCCTTTGTGAAGCCATGTTAGGTAGGCAAATACCACAAAAGAATTCTTAGTGATTATACCAGTCTGGCACTTGCTTCTTTGGGGAGTGATGAAAGTGGAAAAGGATACAGTTTCGGTGTCAGTGGCAACAGACAGGTCTTTATTTCTGACTACTTGTTTTATCTATGCTTCATTGAAGAATTCGGCACAAAATATATGGTGAATGTACTTCTCAAACAAAAACACACTACACATGTTCTGACAACAAGGCAGAATATTTTAAAGGTGCTTGTATATTTTAATGATGCTTGTATAAAACAAGAGGTATATGAGTGACATATCTTTGATATAAAAGAAAAATATATTAGAGATATGTTAGGACATTATCTCCTACCTTTACCTTCTAAGTAACTGCTTATGGTAATATATTGCTTGGAGAGATAAGAAGGTCTCTCACTGTGCAAAACCTCTTGCATATATTTATAAAAATATATATGTTAATGTGGAGGAAGAAAACTGAAGGTTCAATTTACCCGAGGCATGACTACATATTTGCAATCATCTGTATGTATGTATGTGGCATTTCCTATATTGCCCAAAATAGAAATTGTGGGGAAGCCCTAGTAAAATAAATAAATAAAATATTCTGTACTTTTTAAATGTTTTACTAAAGAAACTGCATGCATATACTGGGAGTTACAACAAGTTAAAAATATGAATCAATACTTTAGTCATACTCCATTACTATTAGCTGAAATAATCACAGTTATTAATGGACCTTTATGCTAAAAATTCCACTGCCCAAGCCAACCTAGTACACATGTCCCTAATCATTTCTTTCTACAGATAAGAAAACAAAACAGAAATAGAGCAATTAACAATCAACAGGACTTAATACTGCATTTTTTTAAAGTAACCAGAATAGTTTCATGAGACAACCTTCTTTAATTCTGACCCTGCATCCACTCATTGCTAAATTGTAACATGGAAAAAGGAGATTAAGGGGGAAAAAAGAAGAGGGAAAGAGAGAAAGAGAGTGGAAACAGAGATAAGAGCAGAGAGTTGGAGAGACCAATGTGAATTACACTTCCATCCAGCCATGGGGAGTGGTAGTTGGAATTACAATGGGCAGAAAAAAACAGGGGCAGGAGAAAGAACAATATGGCTTCAGAGTAGGAGGACCCTAGGCTCCCCTCTTCCCACAAACACAACTAGATAACTATAAAATCATACTAAATACTCCAGAAATTGACCTGAAGAGTGATAAAACAAACTCCACAATTAAACATAGAGAAGAGGTGAACCTGGGTGGCTCAGTCAGTTAAGCATCCAACTTTGGCTCAGGTCACGATCTCACGGTTTGTGAGTTCAAGACCCATGTCAGGTTCTGTGCTGATGGCTCGGAGCCTTGAGACTGCTTCAGATTCTGTGTCTCTCTCTCTTCCCCTCCCCTGCTTGTTCTCTATGTCTCTCTCTCAAAAATAAATATTAAAAGAAAAAAAATGTTAAAAAAAGGAGGGGGGAGAACAGGCCACATCAAAGAAGGTAGGAAGTGCAGATATGTGGTTTAGGGGAGAAATAGATCCTAGGTACTTTGGGGGGAAAACCAGGGTCACAGAGAAGAGACAGAGAGAGATAGAGAAAGAGAGGAAGAGAGAGAAGCACAGAAGGAAACTCTGAAGGAGAATGTTTCCGCAAAGCCACTGACTTGGAAAATGAGAGGGGCAAAATTTAGTCAGAACTTGCAGTCAACAGGGCTTAAAGCCTAGAATTTTAAAAGGTAGCAGGCTTGGCTGGGATAGAGCCCTGAAGGCACTGCCCTGCTCATAGAGAGAAGGCAGGCAAACAACATGGGAGCAGATGGCATGGCAACAAAGATCTGAAGCATGCTTGAGGCAAACAGTGGGGAGATTATTCACTCTTCTCAGAGCAAACTGAAGTCAGCTTTCACAGAGACACCTCTCTGAGAAGAAAGGAGCTGGCTGGCACCACTTCCCACCCTGATACTCAGCAAAAACACAGTGCCACTTGTAGTAAGCAGCTCAGCAGGGACACAGGCTGCCAAACGTGCTTATACCAAGCCCAATCCCTGCACCCCAGGGAGACTGTCCTTCTAAGTCAAAATTAGCTTAATACCAGCCTGGCGGGCCCCTCCTCCAGAAGACTGGCACAAACCCTTGTTGACACCACATCTCCTGACCAGAGAGTTCTGCAGGGCCATGGCTCTGGTGGAGTTGGTGTCAGGTCTCATTTCACAAGCACACCAGAGCACACCTAGTTAAAACTCACCATATTCAGGCCAGGGACAAAAACCTGCCCACAGTAGGCAAGGAGAACATCTGCAGATAACTTTCTTGAACGATAGAGCAGTGAAAACACCACAGTAGAGTGCACACAGTACACACCTGAGATACTCCCTGAAGTGCCAGGCCCTGAGCACTACATGACCTCTTCTTCATAAAGCTATTACTTTTAGCAGCAGTATGCATAACTGGCTTTTCCAACACAGAAAAGAAGGCAGAGACTTACACAAAATGCTGACAGAAGAATTTATGCCAAATGAAAGAACAAGATAAGGCCAATACCAAAGATGTAAGCAAAACAGATATAAGTAATCTGTTTGATGGAGAATTTAAAGCAACAATCATAAGCATACCCACTGGACTTGAGAGAAGAATAGAAGACATCAGGGATACCCTTAAACACAGATAAAATAGTTAACAATGAAGCAATCAGAGATGAATAATGCAATAAATGAGATTGGAAACAAGCTTGATGCAATGAACAGCAGGCTAGAAGAAGCAGAAGAATGAATTAGTGACCCTGAAGACAAAATAATGGAAAATAATGAGGCTTAACAAAAGAGAGAAGAATTCATGGAATATGAGAATAGATTTAAGGATCTGAATGACTATATCAAATGTAATAATATTCATATTATAGAAGTCCCAGATGAAGGAGAGAAAGGGGGACATAAAATTTATTTGAAGAAATAGATGAAAACTTCCTTAATCTAGGGAAGGAAACAGACATCCATATCCAGGAGGCACAGATAAGTCTCATCAAAACCAACAAAAGCAGGCCAACACTAAGACATATTATAATTAAATTTGCAAAATATAGTGAAAAAGAAAAAAATAAAAGCGGCAAGACAAGAGAAGTCCTTAACTTACAATGGAAGACTCATAAGGCTAGCTGGAGATTTCTCAACAGAAACTTGGCAAGCCAGAAGGGAGTGACATGATATATTCAAAGTGCTAATTGGGAAAAATCTTCAGTCAAGAATACTCCATCCAACAAGGCTAACATGCAGAATAGAAAGAGAGATCGTTTCCCAAAAAAACAAAAACTGAAGGAATTCATGACCACAAAACTAGCTGTGCATGAAATATTCAAAGGGACTCTTTGATACAAAGGAGAGGCCAACAGTGACAAATATAAGAAAAGATCAGAAAATATCTCCAGACAACGACAAAGTAAAATGGCAACAAATACATTTAAATTAATAATTATTTTGGGGCGCCTGGGTGGCTCAGTCGGTTAAGCGGCCGACTTCGGCTCAGGTCACGATCTCGTGTTCCATGAGTTCGAGCCCCGCGTCCGGCTCTGTGCTGACAGCTCAGAGCCTGGAGCCTGTTTCAGATTCTGTGTCTCCCTCTCTCTCTGCCCCTCCCCTGTTCATGCTCTGTCTCTCTCTCTGTCTCAAAAATAAATAAACGTTAAAAAAAAATAATAATTATTATTTTGAATTATAAATGGACTAAATGCTCCAATCCAAAGACATAGCATGTCAGAATTAATAAAAAAAAAAAAGAGTCATCTATATAGTGCTTAGAAGAGACTCACTTTAGACCTAAAAACACTTGCAGATTGAAAAGGGAATAATCCAACAAGAAGATATAACAATTATAAATATTTATGCATCCGACATGGGAGCACCCAAATACATAAAATATTTAATAACAAACATAAAAGAATTAATGGATAATAATATAATAATAGTAGGGGACTTTAATGCCTTGCTTACATAAATGGACAGATCATCCAAACAGAAAATCAACAAGAAAACAATGGCCTTGAATGACACACAAGACCACATGGACTTAACCAATATATTCAGAACATTTCCTCATAAAACAGGAGAATACACATTGTTTTCAAGAGCATGTGGAACATTCTCAGAATAGATCAAATACTAGGTTACAAAACAGGCCTCAACAAATACATAAAGATTGATATCATACCATGCACCTTTTGTGACCACAACACTATGAAACTAGAAGTCATTCACAAGAAAAAACTTGGAAAGACCACAAATACATCGAGCTTAAACCACATGCTACTAAACAATGAATTGGTTAAACAGGAAATCAAAGAAGAAATAAAAAATATATGGAAGCAAATGAAAATGAAAACACAACAGTCTAAAACCTTTGGTATCCACCAAAAGCAGTCCAAAGAGGGAAATATATAGCTATATAGGCCTACCTCAAGAAGGAAGAAAAATCTTACATAAACAACATAACCTTATACCTAAAGGAGCAAGAAAAAGAAGAACAGACAAAACCCAAACACAGGAAAAGGAAGGAGTTAATAAAGAGTACAATAGAAATCAATGATATAGAAACAAATAAAAACAATAGAACAGATCAATGAAACCAGGAGATGGTTCTTTGAAAAACTTAATAAAATTGATAAATCTCTAGTGAGAGTTATCAACTAGAAAAGATAATGCACCCTAATAAATGAAATCAGAAGTGAGATAGAAGAATTAATACCCAACATAACAGAAACACAAGCAAATATAAGAGAACATTATGAAAAATTATATGCCAACTAATTGGACAACCTAGAAGAAATGGATAAATTTCTAAAAACATATAAATTCCAAAACAGGAACAGGAAGAAATAGAAAACTTGAACAGAGCAATAACCAGCAAAGAAATTGAATCTGTAATCAAAAAGTCCCCAAAAAGACCTGTGTCAGATGAGTTCACAGGCAAATTCTACCAAACATTTAAAGAAGACCTAATACCTATTATTTTCAAATTATCACAAAATATAGAAAAGGAAAGAAAACTCACAAATTCATTCTATGAGGCCAGCATTACCCTGATACCAAAACTAGATAAAAACTCCACTAAAAAAGAGAATTACAGGGAAATATCCCTGATTAACATGAACACAAAAATTCTCAATAAAACACTAACAAACCAAATCCAACAATACATTAACAAATTCATTCATCATGTTCAAGTGGGATTTATTTCTAGGCTGCAAGGGTCATTAAATATTCACAAATGAATCAAGGTGATGCATCACATTAATAAAAGAAAGGATAAGAAATGTATGATCATTTCAATAAATGCAAATAAAGGATTTGATGAACTACAACAATGATTCATGATAAAAATCTTCAACAAAATAAATTTAGAGGGAACATACCTCAACATCGTAAAGGGCATATATGAAAAATCCACAGCTGACATCATCCTCAATGGGAAAAAAACCTGAAAGCATTTTTCCCTACGGTCACAAAAAAGGCAGGGATGTCTACTCACACTGCCATTGTTTTACATAATACTGGAAGTCCTAGCCACAGCAATCAGACAAGAAAAACAAATAGATGGCATACAAGTTGGCAAGGAAGAAGTAAAGTTTCACTATTTGCAGATGACATGATGCTATGTATAGAAAACCCAAAAACTCCACCAAAAACTCCTAGAGCTGATACAGGAATTCAGTAAATTCACAGCACAAAAAAAGCAACATACAGAAATCTGTTGCATTTATATACACCAGTAATGAAGCAGCAGAAAGAGAAACCAAGGAATCAATCCCACTTACAATTACATCAAAAACCATAAGATACCTAGGAATAAACATAACCAAAGAAGTGAAATACATGTACTCTGAAAATTATCAAACACTGACGACAGAAATTGAACACAAAAAATGTAAAGGCATTCCATGCTCATGGATGGGAAGAACAAATATCGTTAAAATGTCCTTACCACCCAAAGCAATCTGCACATTTAATACAATTCCTATAAAAATACCACCAGCATTTTTCACATACCTACAAAAACAATCCTCAAATTTGTAGAGAAACACAAAAGATCTGGAACAGCCAAAGCAATCTTGAAAAACAAAAACAAAGCTGGAGACATCACAATTCTTTTTTTTTTTTGATATAAGTACACTTTAATCATGGGTGGGCATGTAATTGTTCATTATACTATATTCAGTATTTTTTATATTTTAAAATATTTTACAGTTACAAAAGACTTAGAATACATATATTGCACTACTTATCAAAATATACGGTAAACAGGACTCTGAAAATTATTTTTCTACTATCTTGGACATTGATGAAATCCTTTTAAGTCATTATATTTAATTTTGGTCTCACATTTCACAATGAAAAAATACGCTCATCAAGGAAATATAAAAACTGTATTTTAATGTGTCGTATGAAATAAGATTAATGATTTAGGAAAGCCTTAGGATGTGATCAATATCTTATACAAGTCTTAAAAAGGTAATTTCATTTGATTTTCTTTTTTTTAATTTAATTTAATTTCTTATTTTTAAAAATTTACATCCAAATTAGCATATAGTGAAACAATGATTTCAGGAGTAGATTCCTTAGTGCCCCTCACCCATTTAGCCCATCCCCCCTCCCAGAACCCCTCCAGTAACCCTCTGTTTGTTCTTCACATTTATGAGTGTCTTACACTTTGTACCCCTCCCTGTTTTTATATTATTTTCATTTCCCTTCCCTTATGTTCATCTGTTTTGCCTCTTAAAGTCCTCATATGAGTGAAGTCATGTGGTTTTTGTCTTTCTCTCCCTGACTAGTTTCACTTAGCATAATACCCTCCACTTCCATCCACATAGTTGCAAATGGCAAGATTTCATTCTTTTTGATTGCAGAGTAATACTCCATTGTATATATATACAACACTTCTTTATCCATTCATCCATTGACGGACATTTGGGCTCTTTCCATACTTTGGCTATTGTTGATAGTGCTGCTATAAACATGGGGGTGCATGTGTCCCTTCGAAACAGCACACCTGTATCCTGTGGATAAATGCCTAGTAGTGCAATTGCTGGGTCGTAGGGTAGTTCTATTTTTAGTTTTTTGAGGAACTTCCATATAGTTTTCCAGAGTGGCTGCACCAGTGTCATTGCCACCAACAATGCAAAAGAGATCGTCTTTCTCTGCATCCTTGCCAATATATGATGTTGCCTGAGTTGTTACTGTTAGCCACTCTGACAGGTATCAGGTGGTATCTCATTGTGGTTTTGATTTGTATTTCCCTGATGATGAGTGATGTTGACCATTGTCTCATGTGTTGGTTGGCCATCTGATGTCTTCCTTGGAGAAGTCTCTATTCATGTCTTTTTCCCATTTCTTCACTGGATTGTTTGTTTTTTGGATGTTGAGTTTGATAAGTTCTTTATAGATTTTGGATACTAACCCTTTATCTGATATGTCATTTCAAATATCTTCTCCTATTCCATTGGTTGCCTTTTAGTTTTGCTGATTGTTTCCTTGGCTGTGCAGAAGCTTTTTATTTTGATGAGGTCCCAGGAGTTCATTTTTGCTTTTGTTTCCCTTGCCTCTAGAGACGTGTTCAGTAAGAAGTTGCTGCAGACGGGGCGCCTGGGTGGCTCAGTTGGTTAAGCGGCCGACTTCGGCCCAGGTCATGATCTCGCGGTCCGTGAGTTCGAGCCCCGCGTCGGGCTGTGTGCTGACAACTCAGAGCCTGGAGCCTGTTTCAGATTCTGTGTCTCCCTCTCTCTGACCCTCCCCCATTCATGCTCTGTCTCTCTCTGTCTTAAAAATAAATAAACATTAAAAAAAAAGAAGTTGCTGCAGGCAAGATCAAAGAGGTTTGTGCCCACTTTCTCCTCGAGGATTTTGATGGCTTCCTGTCTTCAATTTAGGCCTTTCACCCATTTTGAGCTTATTTTTGTGTATAGTGTAAGAGAGTGGTCCAGGTTCATACTTCTGCATATTGCTGTCCAGTTTTCCCAGCACCACTTGCTGAAGATACTGTCTTTATTCCATTGGACATTCTTTCCTGCTTTGTCATAGATTAGTTGGCTGTACGTTTGTGGGTCCATTTGTGGGTTCTTTATTCTGTTCCATTGATCTGAGTGTCTGTTCTTGTGCCAGTACCATACTGTCTTGATGATTATAGCTTTGATGGTATAGCTTGAAGTCTGGGATTGTGATGTCTCCTCTCCTGCTTTGGTTTTCTTTTTCAAGACTTCTTGTTATTTGGGGTATTTTCCGGTTCCATACAAATTTTAGGATTATTTGTTCTAGCTCTGTAAAAAATGCTGGTGTAACTTTGATAGGATTGCATTGAATATGTAGGTTGCTTTGGGTAGTATAGACATTTTAACAATATTTGTTCCTCCTATCCAGAAGCATGGAATCTTTTTCCATTTTTTTTTGTGTTTTCTTCAATTTATTTCATAAGCTTTCTATAGTTTTCAGTGTATAGATTTTTCACCTCTTTGGTTAGATTTATTCCTAGGTGCTTTATGGTTATTGGTGCAACTGTAAATGGGATCAATTCCTTGATTATTCTTTCTGTCACTTCATTGTTGGTGTATAGGAATGCAACCAATTTCTGTGCATTGATTTTTTATCCTACAAGTTTGCTGAATTCATGAATCACTTCTAGCAGTTTTTTGGTGGAATCTTTTGGGTTTTCCATATAGAGTATCATGTCATCTGTGAAGAGTGAAAGTTTGACCCCTTCCTGGCTGATTTGGATGCATTTTATTTCTTTGTGTTGTCTGATTGCAGAGGCTAAGACTTCCAATACCATGTTGAATAACAGTGGTGAGAGTGGACATCCTTGTGTTTTTTCCTGACCTTAGGGGAAAGCTCTCAGTTTTTCCCGATTGAGGATGATATTAGCATTAGGTCATTCATATATGGCTTTTATGACCTCGAAGTATGATCCTTCTATCACTACTTTCTTGACAGTTTTAATCAAGAAAGGATGCTGTATAATGTCAAACGCTTTCCATGCATCTATTGAGATGATCCTATGGTTCTTGTCCTTTCTTTTATTGATGTGATGAATCACGTTATTTATTTTGTGGATATTGAACCAGGCTTGCATCCCAGGTATAAATCCCAATTGGTCATGGTGAATAATTTTTTAAATGTATTGTTGTATCCAGTTGGCTAATACCTTGTTGACGATTTTTGCATCCATGTTCATCAGGGAAATTGGTCATTAGTTCTCCTTTATAGTGGGGTCTAGGTCTGCTTTTGGAATTAAGGTAATGTTGGCTTCATAGAAAGAGTTTGGAAGTTTTCCTTCCATTTCTATTTTTTGGAACAGCTTCAAAAGAAGAGGTGTTGAATAACACTAAGAGAGAGTTCCGGAAGATGGCGGCGTAGGAGGACGCTGGGCTCACCGCGCGTCCTGCTGATCACTTAGATTCCACCTACACCTGCCTAAAGAACCCAGAAAACCGCCAGAGGATTAGCAGAACGGAGTCTCTGGAGCCAAGCGCAGACGAGAGGCCCACGGAAGAGGGTAGGAAGGGCGGCGAGGCGGTGCGCGCTCCACGGACTGGCGGGAGGGAGCCGGGGCGGAGGGGCGGCTCGCCGGCCAAGCAGAGCCCCCGAGTCGGGCTGGCAAAAGCGGAGGGGCCGGACGGACTGTGTTCCGACAGCAAGCGCGACTTAGCGTCTGGGAGGTCAGAAGTTAACAGCTCTGCTCAGAAAGCGGGAAGGCTGGAGGACAAAGGGAGGGAGAGCTGCTGAGCCCCCGGACGGCAGAGCTCAGCTTGGCGGGGAACAAAGGCGCTCGCCAGCGCCATCTCCCCCGCCCATCCCCCAGCCAAAATCCCCAAAGAGAACCAGTTCCTGCCAGGGAACTTGCTCGCTCCGCGCAAACACCCAACTCTGTGCTTCTGCGGAGCCAAACCTCCGGCAGCGGATCTGACTCCCTCCCGCTGCCACAGGGCCCCTCATGAAGTGGATCACCTAAGGAGAAGCGAGCTAAGCCTGCCCCTCCCGCCCCCGTGCACCTTGCCTACCCACCCCAGCTAATACGCCAGCTCCCCAGCACCACAAGCCTGGCAGTGTGCAAGTAGACCAGACGGGCCACACCACCCCACAGTGAATCCCGCCCCTAGGAGAGGGGAAGAGAAGGCACACACCAATCTGACTGTGGCCCCAGCGGTGGGCTGGGGGCAGACATCAGGTCGGACTGCGGCCCCGCCCACCAACTCCAGTTATACACCACAGCATGGGGGAAGTGCCCTGCGGGTCCTCACCACTCCAGGGACTGTCCAAAATGACCAAACGGAAGAATTCCCCTCAGAAGAATCTCCAGGAAATAACAACAGCTAATGAACTGATCAAAAAGGATTTAAATAATATAACAGAAAGTGAATTTAGAATAATAGTCATAAAATTAATCGCTGGGCTTGAAAACAGTATACAGGACAGCAGAGAATCTCTTGCTACAGAGATCAAGGGACTAAGGAACAGTCACGAGGAGCTGAAAAACGCTTTAAACGAAATGCAAAACAAAATGGAAACCACGACGGCTCGGATTGAAGAGGCAGAGGAGAGAATAGGTGAACTAGAAGATAAAGTTATGGAGAAAGAGGAAGCTGAAAGAAAGAGAGATAAAAAAATCCAGGAGTATGAGGGGAAAATTAGAGAACTAAGTGATACACTAAAAAGAAATAATATACGCATAATTGGTATCCCAGAGGAGGAAGAGAGAGGGAAAGGTGCTGAAGGGGTACTTGAAGAAATTATAGCTGAGAACTTCCCTGAACTGGGGAAGGAAAAAGGCATTGAAATCCAAGAGGCACAGAGAACTCCCTTCAGACGTAACTTGAATCGATCTTCTGCACGACATATCATAGTGAAACTGGCAAAATACAAGGATAAAGAGAAAATTCTGAAAGCAGCAAGGGATAAACGTGCCCTCACATATAAAGGGAGACCTATAAGACTCGTGACTGATCTCTCCTTTGAAACTTGGCAGGCCAGAAAGGCTTGGCACGATATCTTCAGTGTGCTAAACAGAAAAAATATGCAGCCGAGAATCCTTTATCCAGCAAGTCTGTCATTTAGAATAGAAGGAGAGATAAAGGTCTTCCCAAACAAACAAAAACTGAAGGAATTTGTCACCACGAAACCAGCCCTACAAGAGATCCTAAGGGGGATCCTGTGAGACAAAGTACCAGAGACATCACTACAAGCATAAAACATACAGACATCACAATGACTCTAAACCCGTATCTTTCTATAATAACACTGAATGTAAATGGACTAAATGCGCCAACCAAAAGACATAGGGTATCAGAATGGATAAAAAAACAAGACCCATCTATTTGCTGTCTACAAGAGACTCATTTGAGATCTGAGGACACCTTTAGATTGAGAGTGAGGGGATGGAGAACTATTTATCATGCTACTGGAAGCCAAAAGAAAGCTGGAGTAGCCATACTTATATCAGACAAACTAGACTTTAAATTAAAGGCTGTAACAAGAGATGAAGAAGGGCATTATATAATAATTACAGGGTCTATCCATCAGGAAGAGCTAACAATTATAAATGTCTATGCGCCAAATACCGGAGCCCCCAGATATATAAAACAGTTACTCATAAACATAAGCAACCTTATTGATAAGAATGTGGTCATTGCAGGGGACTTTAACACCCCACTTACAGCAATGGGTAGATCATCTAGACACACAGTCAATAAGGAAACAAGGGCCCTGAATGATACATTGGATCAGATGGACTTGACAGATATATTTAGAACTCTGCATCCCAAAGCAACAGAATATACTTTCTTCTCGAGTGCACATGGAACATTCTCCAAGATAGATCATATACTGGGTCACAAAACAGCCCTTCATAAGTTTACAAGAATTGAAATTATACCATGCATACTTTCAGACCACAATGCTATGAAGCTTGAAATCAACCACAGGAAAAAGTCTGGAAAACCTCCAAAAGCATGGAGGTTAAAGAACACCCTACTCACGAATGAGTGGGTCAACCAGGCAATTAGAGAAGAAATTAAAAAATATATGGAAACAAACGAAAATGAAAATACAACAAGCCAAACGCTTTGGGACGCAGCGAAGGCAGTCCTGAGAGGAAAATACATTGCAATCCAGGCCTATCTCAAGAAACAAGAAAAATCCCAAATACAAAATCTAACAGCACACCTAAAGGAAATAGAAGCAGAACAGCAAAGGCAGCCTAAACCCAGCAGAAGAAGAGAAATCATAAAGATCAGAGCAGAAATAAACAATATAGAATCTAAAAAAACTGTAGAGCAGATCAACGAAACCAAGAGTTGGTTTTTTGAAAAAATAAACAAAATTGACAAACCTCTAGCCAGGCTTCTCAAAAAGAAAAGGGAGATGACCCAAATAGATAAAATCATGAATGAAAATGGAATGATTACAACCATTCCCTCAGAGATACAATTATCAGGGAATACTATGAAAAATTATATGCCAACAAATTGGACAACCTTGAAGAAATGGACGAATTCCCAAACACCCACACTCTTCCAAAACTCAATCAGGAGGAAATAGAAAGCTTGAACAGACCCATAACCAGCGAAGAAATTGAATCGGTTATCAAAAATCTCCCAACAAATAAGAGTCCAGGACCAGATGGCTTCCCAGGGGAGTTCTACCAGACGTTTAAAGCAGAGATAATACCTATCCTTCTCAAGCTATTCCAAGAAATAGAAAGGGAAGGAAAACTTCCAGACTCATTCTATGAAGCCAGTATTACTTTGATTCCTAAACCAGACAGAGACTCAGTAAAAAAAGAGAACTACAGGTCAATATCCCTGATGAATATGGATGCAAAAATTCTCAATAAGATACTAGCAAATCGAATTCAACAGCATATAAAAAGAATTATTCACCATGTTCAAGTGGGATTCATTCCTGGGATGCAGGGCTGGTTCAACATTCGCAAATCGATCAACGTGATACATCACATTAACAAAAAAAAAGAGAAGAACCATATGATCCTGTCAATCGATGCAGAAAAGGCCTTTGACAAAATCCAGCACCCTTTCTTAATAAAAACCCTTGAGAAAGTCGGGATAGAAGGAACATACTTAAACATCATAAAAGCCATTTATGAAAAGCCCACAGCTAACATCATCCTCAATGGGGAAAAACTGAGAGCTTTTTCCCTGAGATCAGGAACACGACAGGGATGCCCACTCTCACCGCTGCTGTTTAATATAGTGCTGGAAGTTCTAGCATCAGCAATCAGACAACAAAAGGAAATCAAAGGCATCCAAATTGGCAAAGATGAAGTCAAGCTTTCGCTTTTTGCAGATGACATGATATTATACATGGAAAATCCGATAGACTCCACCAAAAGTCTGCTAGAACTGATACATGAATTCAGCAAAGTTGCCGGATACAAAATCAATGTACAGAAATCAGTTGCATTCTTATACACTAACAATGAAGCAACAGAAAGACAAATAAAGAAACTGATCCCATTCACAATTGCACCAAGAAGCATAAAATACCTAGGAATAAATCTAACCAAAGATGTAAAAGATCTGTATGCTGAAAACTATAGAAAGCTTATGCAGGTAATTGAAGAAGATATAAAGAAATGGAAAGACATTCCCTGCTCATGGATTGGAAGAATAAATATTGTCAAAATGTCAATACTACCCAAAGCTATCTACACATTCAATGCAATCCCAATCAAAATTGCACCAGCATTCTTCTTGAAACTAGAACAAGCAATCCTAAAATTCATATGGAACCACAAAAGGCCCCGAATAGCCAAAGTAATTTTGAAGAAGAAGACCAAAGCAGGAGGCATCACAATCCCAGACTTTAGCCTCTACTACAAAGCTGTCATCATCAAGACAGCATGGTATTGGCATAAAAACAGACACATAGACCAATGGAATCGAATAGAAACCCCAGAACTAGACCCACAAACGTATGGCCAACTCATTTTTGACAAAGCAGGAAAGAACATCCAATGGAAAAAAGACAGTCTCTTTAACAAATGGTGCTGGGAGAACTGGACAGCAACATGCAGAAGGTTGAAACTAGACCACTTTCTCACACCATTCACAAAAATAAACTCAAAATGGATAAAGGACCTGAATGTGAGACAGGAAACCATCAAAACCTTAGAGGAGAAAGCAGGAAAAGACCTCTCTGACCTCAGCCGTAGCAATCTCTTACTCGGCACATCCCCAAAGGCAAGGGAATTAAAAGCAAAAGTGAATTACTGGGACCTTATGAAGATAAAAAGCTTCTGCACAGCAAAGGAAACAACCAACAAAACTAAAAGGCAACCAAGGGAATGGGAAAAGATATTTGCAAATGACACATCGGACAAAGGGCTAGTATCCAAAACCTATAAAGAGCTCACCAAACTCCACACCCGAAAAACAAATAACCCAGTGAAGAAATGGGCAGAAAACATGAATAGACACTTCTCTAAAGAAGACATCCGGATGGCCAACAGGCACATGAAAAGATGTTCAACGTCGTTCCTCATCAGGGAAATACAAATCAAAACCACACTCAGATACCACCTCACGCCAGTCAGAGTGGCCAAAATGAAGAAATCAGGAGACTATAGATGCTGGCGAGGATGTGGAGAGACGGGAACCCTCTTGCACTGTTGGTGGGAATGCAAATTGGTGCAGCCGCTCTGGAAAGCAGTGTGGAGGTTCCTCAGAAAATTAAAAATAGACCTACCCTATGACCCAGCAATAGCACTGCTAGGAATTTATCCAAGGGATACAGGAGTACTGATGCATAGGGGCACTTGTACCCCAATGTTTATAGCAGCACTCTCAACAATCGCCAAATTATGGAAAGAGCCTAAATGTCCATCAACTGATGAATGGATAAAGAAATTGTGGTTTATATACACAATGGAATACTACGTGGCAATGAGAAAGAATGAAATATGGCCTTTTGTAGCAACGTGGATGGAACTGGAGAGTGTGATGCTAAGTGAAATAAGCCATACAGAGAAAGACAGATACCATATGGTTTCACTCTTATGTGGATCCTGAGAAACGTAACAGAAACCCATGGGGGAGGGGAAGGGAAAAAAAAAAAAAAGAGGTTAGAGTGGGAGAGAGCCAAAGCATAAGAGACTGTTAAAAACTGAGAACAAACTGAGGGTTGATGGGGGGTGGGAGGGAGGGCAGGGTGGGTGATGGGTATTGAGGAGGGCACCTTTTGGGATGAGCACTGGGTGTTGTATGGAAACCAATTTGACAGTAAATTTCATATATTAAAAAATAAAAAAAAATAATAATAATAATAAAAAAAAATAAAATAATAACACTAAATTGAGAATGCTTATCAGTGGGGCTACTGTATTATTCTATTGTATTTTTCAGTCTTATTATCAATATAATAAAGCATATTTAATCATTTAAAAAAAAAAAAAAAAAAAAGAAGAGGTGTTAACTCTTCCTTAAATTTTTGGGCAGAATTCCCCTGGAAAGCCATTTGGCCCTGGGCTCTTGTTTTTTTGTTTTTCTTTTTGTTTTTTTTAAATATGAAATTTATTGTCAAATTAGGTTCCATACAACACCAGGGCTCATTCCAACAGGTGCCCTCCTCAATATCCAACACCCACCCTCCCCTCCCTCCCACCCCCCAACAACCCTCAGTTTGTTCTAAGTTTTAAGAGTCTCTTATGGTTTGGCTCCCTCCCTCTCTAACCTTTATTTTTTCCTTCACTTCCCCATGGCCTTCTGTTAAGTTTCTCAGTATCCACATAAGAGTGAAAACATATGGTATCTGTTTTTCTCTGTATGACTTATTGCACTAAGCATAACATTCTCCAGTTCCATCCACGTTGCTACAAAAGGCCATATTTCATTCTTCCTTATTGCCATGTAGTATTCCGCTGTTCATATAAACCACAACTTCTTTATCCATTCATCAGTTGATGGACATTTCGGCTCTTTCCATAATTTGGCTATTGTTGATAGCACTGCTATAAACATTGGGGTACAAGTGCCCCTATGCATCAGCACTCCTATATCCGTTGGGGAAATTCTTAGCAGTGCTATTGCTGGGTCATAGGGTAGGTATATTTTTAATTTTTTGAGGAACCTCCACACTGTTTTACAGAGCGACTGCACCAATTTTCATTCCCACCAATAGTGCAAGAGGGTTCCCATTTTTTCACATCCTCTCCAGCATCTATAGTCTCCTGATTTGTTCATTTTAGTCACTCTGACTGGCGTGAGGTGGTATCTGAGTGTGGTTTTGATTTGTATTTCCCTGATGAGGAGTGACATTGAGCATCTTTTCATGTGCCTGTTGGCCATCTGGATGTCTTCTTTAGAGAAGTGTCTATCTTTCTCTGTATGGCTTATTTCACTTAGCATCACACTCTCCAGTTCCATCCTGGTTTCACTCTTATGTGGATCCTGAGAAACGTAACAGAAACCCATGGGGGAGGGGAAGGGAAAAAAAAAAAAGAGGTTAGAGTGGGAGAGAGCCAAAGCATAAGAGACCGTTAAAAACTGAGAACAAACTGAGGGTTGATGGGGGGTGGGAGGGAGGGCAGGGTGGGTGATGGGTATTGAGGAGGGCACCTTTTGGGATGAGCACTGGGTGTTGTATGGAAACCAATTTGACAGTAAATTTCATATATTAAAAAAAAAAAAAGAAGTGTCTATTCATGTTTTCTGCCCATTTATTCACTGGGTTATTTGTTTTTTGGGTGTGAAGTTTGGTGCACTCTTTATAGATTTTGTATACTAGCCCTTTTTCCCATATGTCATTTGCAAATATCCTTTCCCATTCCATCACTTGACTTTTAGTTTTGTTGATTGTTTCCTTTGCAGAGCGGAAGATTTTTATCTTCATGAGGTCCCAGTAGTTCATTTTTGCTTTTAATTCCTTTGCTGTTAGAGATGTGTCAAGTATGAAATTTCTGCTGCTGAGGTCAGAGAGGGTTTTTTCTGCTTTCTCCTCTAGGGTTTTGATGGTTTCCTGTCTCACATTCAGGTCCTTTATCCACTTTGAGTTTATTTTTGTGAATGGTGTGAGAAAGTGGTCTAGTTTCAACCTTCTGCATGTTGCTGTCCAGTTCTCCCAGCACCATTTGTTAAAGAGACCGTCTTTTTTCCATTGGATGTTCTTTCCTGTTTTGTCAAAGATTAGTTGGCCATACGTTTGTGGGTCTAATTCTGGAGTTTCTATTCTATTCCATTGGTCTATGTGTCTGTTTTTGTGCCAATACCATGCTGTCTTGATGATGACAGATTTGTAGTAGAGGCTAAAGTCTGGGATTGTGATGCCTCCTGCTTTGGTCTTCTTCAAAATTACTTTGGCTATTCGGGGCCTTTTGTGGTTCCATACAAATTTTAGGATTGCTTGTTCTAGCTTAGAGAAGAATGCTGGTGCAATTTTGATTGGGATTGCATTGAATGTGTAGATTGCTTTGGGTAGTAATGACATTTTAACAATACTTATTCTTCCAATCCATGAGCACGGAATGTTTTTCCATTTCTTTATGTCTTCTACAATTTCCTTCATAAGCTTTCTATAGTTTTCAGCATACAGATCTTTTACATTTTTGGTTAGGTTTATTCATAGGTATTTTATGCTTCTTGGTGCAATTGTGAATGGGATCAGTTTCTTTATTTGTCTTTCTGTTGCTTCATTATTAGTGTATAAGACTGCAACTGATTTCTGTACATTGATTTTATATCCTATGACTTTGCTGAATTCATTTATCAGTTCTAGTAGACTTTTGGTGGAGTTTATTGGGTTTTCCATGTATAATATCTTGTCATCTGTAAAAAGAGAAAGCTTGACATCATCCTTGCCAATTTTCATGCTTTGATTTCCTTTTGTTGTCTGATTGCTGATGCTAACTTCCAACACTATGTTAAACAACAGCAGTAAGAGTGGACATCCCTGTCATGTTCCTGATCTCAGGGGGAAAGCTCTCAGTTTTTCCCCATTGAGGATGAAGTTAGCTGTGGGCTTTTCATAAATGGCTTCTATGATGTTTAAATATGTTCCTTCTATCCTGACGTTCTCAAGGGTTTTTATTAAGAAGGGATGCTGAATTTTGTCAAATGCTTTTTCTGCATTGATAGGATCATGTGGTTCTTTTCGTTTCTTTGATTAATGTGATGTATCACATTGATTTGCGAATCAATGCGAAAATCAATGCGAATCAATGCGAACCAGCCCTGCAGCACTGGAATAAATCCCACCTGATCGTGGTGTATAATTCTTTTTATATGCTGTTGAATTCGATTTGCTAGTATCTTATTGATAATTTTTGCATCTATGTTCATCAGGGATATTGGCCTATAGTTCTCTTTTTGCTGGGTGTCTGTCTAGTTTAGGAATCAAAGTAATGCTGGCTTCATAGAATGAGTCTGGAAGTTTTCCTTCCCTTTCTATTGTTTGGAACAGCTTCAGAAAGATAGGTATTAACTCTGCTTTAAATGTCTGGTAGAATTCCCCAGGGAAGCCATCTGGTCCTGGACTCCTATTTGTTGGGAGATTTTTGATAACTTATTCAACTTCTTCACTGGTTATGGGTATGTTTAAATTTTCTATTTTTTCCTTTTGGAGTTTGGAAAGTGTGTGGGTGCTTAGGAATTTGTCCATTTTTTCCAGGTTGTCCACTTTGTTGGCATGTAATTTTTCATAGTATTCCCTGATAATTGCTTGTATTTCTGAGGTATTGGTTGTCATAATTCCATTTTCATTCATGATCTTGTCTATGTGGGTCATCTCACTTTTCTTTTTGAGAAGACTGGCTAGAGGTTTATTAATTTTGTTTATTTTTTCAAAAAACCAACTCTTGGTTTCATTGATCTGCTCTACAGTTTTTTTTAGATTCTATATTGTTTGTTTCTGCTCTGACGTTTGTTATTTCTCTTCTTCTGCTGGGTTTGGGGTGTATTTGCTGTTCTGCCTGTATTTCCTTTAGGTGTGCTGTTAGATTTTGTATTTGGGATTTTTCTTGTTTCTTGAGCTAGGCCTGCGTTGCAATTTGTTTTCCTCTCAGGACTACCTTTGCTGCATCCCAAAGCATTTACATTGTTGTATTTTCATTTTCATTTGTTTCCATATATTTCTTAATTTCTTTTCTAATTGCATGGTTGATCCATTCCTTCTTTAGTAGGGTGTTCTTTAACCTCCATGCTTTTGGAGGTTTTCCAGACTTTTTCCTGTGGTTGATTTCAAGCTTCATAGCATTGTGGTCTGAAAGTGTGCATGGTATGATCTCAATTCTTGTATACTTACAAAGGGCTGTTTTGTGACCCAGTATGTGATCTATCTTGGAGAATGTTCCATATGCACTCGAGAAGAAAGTATATTCTGTTGCTTTGGGATGCAGAGTTCTAAATATATCTGTCAAGTCCATCTGATCCAGTGTATCATTCAGGGCCCTTGTTTCTATATTGATCCTGTGTCTAGATGATCTATCCAATGTTGTATGTGGAGTATTAAAGTCGCCTGCAATTACCACATTCTTACCAATAAGGTTGTTTATGTTTGTGATTAATTGTTTTATATATTTGGGGGCTCCCGTATTTGGCGCATCGACATTTATAATTGTTAGGTCTTCCTGATGGATAGACCCCATAATTATTATATAATGCCCTTCTTCATCTCTTGTTACAGCCTTTAATTTAAAGTCTAGTTTGTCTGATATAAATATGGCTACTCCAGCTTTCTTTTGACTTCTAGTAGCATGATAGATAGTTCTCCATCCCCTCACTTTCAATCTGAAGGTGTCTTCAGGTCTGAAATGAGTGTCTTGTAGACAGCAAATAGATGGGTCTTGTTTTTTTTTATCCATTCTGATACCTTGTGTCTTTTGGTTGGCACATTTAATCCATTTACATTCAGTGTTATTATGGAAAGATATGGGTTTAGAGTCACTGTGATGTCTGTAGCTTTCATGCTTGTAGTGATGTCTCTGGCACTTTGTTGTCCATACAACATTTTACTCACAGAATCTCCCTTAGGATCTCTTTTACAGCTGGTTTAGTGGTGATGAATTCCTTCAGTTTTTGTTTGTTTGGCAAGACCTTTATCTCTCCTTCTATTCTGAATGACAGACTTTCTGGATAAGGGATTCTCAGCTGCATATTTATTCTGTTCAGCACATTGAAGATTCCTGCCATACCTTTCTGGACCGCCAAGTTTCATTAGATAGGTCTGCCACTACTTTTATGGGTCTCCTTTTATAGGTTAGAGCCTGTTTATCCCTAGCTGCTTTCAGAATTTTCTCTTTATCCTTTTATTTTGCCAGTTTCACTATGATATGTCATGCAGAAGATCAATTCAAGTTATATATGAAGGGAGTTCTCTGTGCCTCTTGGATTTCAATGCCTGTTTCCCCAGATCAGGGAAGTTCTCAGCTATAATTTGTTCAAGTACACCTTCAGCCCCTTTCTCTCTCTCTTCCCATTCTGGAATCTCTATTATACATATATTGTTACGTTTGATTGCATCACTTAGTTTTCAAATTCTCCCCTCATACTCCTGGATTTTTTTTATCTCTCTTTTTCTCAGCTTCATCTTTGTCCACAATTTTATCTTCTAATTCACCTATTCTCTCCTCTGCCTCTTCAATCCATGCTATGGCTGCCTCCATTTTATTTTGCACCTCATTTATAGCATTTTTTAGCTTCTCTTGGCTGTTTCTTATTCCCTTGTTCTCTGTGGTAATAGATTCTCTGCTGTCCTGTATACTTTTCTCAAGCCCAGCGATTAATTTTATGAATATTATTCTAACTCTATGGTCCATTATATTGCTTAAATCGTTTTTGATGAATTCATTAGCTGTCTCTACTTCCTGGAGTTTCTTTTGAGGAGAGTTCTTCAGTTTCATCATTTTGGGTAGTCCCTGGAGTGGTGCAGAACTGCAGGGCACGTCCCCTGTGTTGTCTGGAGTAACTTGTGTTGGTGGGAGGGGCCACAGTCAGACCCGATATCTGTCCCCAGCCCGCAGCTGGGGCCACAGTCAGACTGGTGTGCACCTTATCTTCCCCCCTCCCACGGTCAAGACCCACTGTGGAGTGGTGTGGCCCCTGTCTGGGCTACTTGCATACTGCCAGGCTTGTGGTGCTACTTTGATGGTATTTGCCGTATTAGCCGGGGTGTATCCGCGAGGTACACAGGGGCAGGAGGTGCTGGCCTAGCTCACTTTGTCTTCAGTGGTCCCCTCGGGAGGAGCCCTGCACCACCAGGAGTGAGGCAGGCCCATCAGAGGGATGGATCCACAGAAGCAGTGTTGGGTGTGTGTGTGGTGCAAGCAAGTTCGGTGACGGGAACTGGTTCCCTTTGGTATTTTGGCTGAGGGATGGGAGAGGGAGATGGCACTGGCCATCGCCTTTGTTCCCCACTGAGCTGAGGTCTGTCTTCTGGGGCTCAACAACTCTGCCTCCCGGTGTCTTCTCACCCTCCTGCTCTCTAAGCAGAGCTGCTGATTTTTAACATTCCAGATGTTAAGTCCCGCTGGTTGTCAGAACTCACGCAGTGAGGCCCCTCTGATTTTGCAAATCAGAGTCAGTGGCTCTGTCTTGCTAGGCGGGCTGCCCCTCCACCGCCCTGGCTCCCTCCCGCCAGTATGTGTAGTGCGTATTGCCCCTCTGCCCTTCCTACTCCCTTCTGTGGGCCTCTTGTCTATGCTTGCCTCTGGAGAGTCTATTCTGCTAGTCTTCTGGTGGTTTTCTGGGTTATTTAGGTAGATGTGGGTGGAATCTAAGTGATCTGCAGGACGCTGTGAGCCCAGCATCCTCCTATGCCTCCCTCTTCTCCTTCTTCCTGGACTCTTGTTTTTTTGGCAGATTTTTGATTACTGATTCAATTTCCTTACTGGTTATGGGTCTGTTCAAATTTTCTATTTCTTCCTGTTTCAGTTTTGGTAGTGTGTGTGTTTCTAGTAATTTGTCCATTTCTTACAGATTACTCATTTTATTGGCATATAATTGATCATAATATTCTCTTATTATTGTTGTTATTTCTGTTGTGTTGGTCGTAATCTCTCGTCTTTCATTCTTGACTTTATTTATTTGGGTCCTTTCCTTTTCCTTTTTGATCTTACTGGTTAGTGGTTGATCAATTTAGTTAATTCTTTCAAAAAACCAACTTCTGGTTTCATTTACCTGTTCACTATTTTTTTTTCTTTTGGTTTCAATAGCATTAATTTCTGCTCTAATGCTTATTATTTCCTGTCTTCTGTTGTTTTGGGGTTTTATTTGCTGTTCTTTTTCTAGCTCCTTAAGGCGTAAGGTTAGGTTGTGTATCTGAGGTCCTTTTTCCTTCTTTAGGAAGGCCTGGATTGTTATATACTCCTTATGCCCACATATGCTGTGTCCCAGAGGTTTTGGGTTGTTGTGTTATTGTTTTCCTTGATTTCCATATACTTTTAAATTTCCTCTTTAACTGCTTTGTTAGCCCATTCATTCTTTAGTAGGATGTTCTTCAGTCTCCAAGTATTTGTTACCTTTCCCAAATTTTTCTTGTGGTTGATTTCAAGTTTCATAGCGTTGTGGTCTGAAAATATGCACGGTGTGATCTCGATCTTTCTTACTTCCTTAGGGCTGATTTGTGTCCCAGTATATGGTCTATTCTGGAGAACGTTCCATGTGCACTGTAGAAGAATGTATATTCTGATGCTTTAGGATGTAATGTTCTGAATATATCTGTGAAGTCCATCTGGTCCAGTGTGTCATTCAAAGATGTTTTCTTGTTGATTTTTTGATTAGATGATCTGTCTATTGCTGTGAGTGGGGTGTTGAAGTCTCCTACTATTATGGTATTACTATCAATGAATTTCTTTATGTTTGTGATTAATTGATTTATATATTTGGGTGTTTTCACATTTGGTGCATAAATGTTTACAATTGTTAGGTCTTCTTGATCTATAGACCCCTTGATTATGATATAATGCCCTTCTGCATCTCTGGATACAGTCTTCATTTTAAAGTCTAGATTGTCTGATATAATTATGGCTACTCCGGCTTTCTTTTATTGACCATTAGCATGATAGATGGCTCTCCATCCCCTTATTTACAATCCGAAGGTGTCTTTAGGCCTAAAGTGGGTCTCTTGTAAACAGCAAATATATGGATCTTGTTTTCTTATTCATTCTGTTACCCTATGTCTTTTGCTTGGAGCATTGAGTCCATTGACGTTTAAAGTGAGCACTGAAAGATATGATTTTATTGCCTTTATGATGCTTGTAGAGTTGGAGTTTCTGGTCTATTCTCTGGTCTTTTCTAATCTTTGTTGCTTTTGGTATTTATTTTTATATGTATATTTTCATCTATTCTCCCCTCAGAAAGTCCCTCTTAAAATTTCTTGCAGTGCTGGTTTAGTGGTACAAACTCCTTTAATTTTTTTTGTATGGGAAACTTTTTATCTCTCCTATTTTGAATGACAGCCTTTCTGGATAAAGAATTCTTGGCTGTATATTTTTCTGATTCAGCACACTGAATATATCCTGCCACTCCTTTCTGGCCTGCCAGGTTTCTATGGATGGGTCTGCTGCAAACCTGATCTGTCTTCCCTTGTATGTTAGGGACTTTTTTTCCCTTGCTGCTTTCATGATTCCTTCCTTGCCTGAGTCTTTTGTGAATTTGACTATGATATGCCTTGTTGATGGTCGGTTTTTGTTGAATCTAATGGGGGTCCTCTGTGCTTCCTGGAGACATCACACTTCTGGACTTCAAGTTATATTACAAAGCTGTAGTCATCAAGGCAGTATGGTACTGGCACAAAAACAGACTCATAGTTAAAGCCAGAAATGAACTCACAACTATAAGGTCAATTAATCTTCAACAATCAGAAAAGAATATCCAATGGGAAAAAGAATGTTTCTTCAACAAGTGTGTTGGGAAAACTGGATAGCAACATGCAAAAGAATGAAAGTGGACCACTTTCTTAAACCAAATACAGAAGTAAGTTCAAAATAGATTAAAGACATAAGTGTGAGACCTGAAACCATAAAAATCATAGAAGAGAATACAAGCAGTAACCTCTTTGATACTGCCTTAGCAACTTCTTTCTAGATGTTTCCTGAGGCAAGGGAAACAAAAATAAAATTAAACTATTGGAACTTCATCAAAATAAAAAGCGTCTGCACAGTGAAGGAAACAATCAACCAAAGAAGGCAACCTACTGAATTGGAGAAGATATTTGAAAATTATATATCTGATAAAGGTTTAGTATATAAAGAACTATATGAAGAACTTATAAAATTCGACACCCTAAAATTGAATAATCTAATTAAAATGGGCAGAAGACATGAATAGATATTTTTCCAAGAAGACAGAGTTGGACAACAGGCACATGAAAAGATGCTCAGCATCAGGGATCATCAGGGAAATAGAAATCAAAACAAAAATGAGATATTATCTTTTTCCTGTCAGAATGGCTAAAATCAACAACACAAGAAACAACAGGTGTTGGAAAAGATGTGGAGAAAAAGGAACCCTCTTGAACTATTGGTGGGAATGCAAACTGGTGCAGCCCCTCTGGAAAACAGTATGGAGGTTCCTCAAAAAGTAAAAATAGAGCTACCCTAGGATCCAGCAATTGCATGACTAGGTATTTACCCAAAGAATACAAAATTACTAATTCAAAGGGATATATGTACTCTGATGTTTGTAGCAGCATTATCTACAAACACCAAACTATGGGAACAGCCCAAATTTCCATCCACTGATGAGTAGATAAAGAAGAGGTGGTATACACACACACACACTCACACACACACAATGGAATATTACTCAGCCATAAAAAAGAATTAAATCTTGCCATTTGCAATGACATTGGTGGAGCCAGGGAGTATTATGCAAAGGGAAATAAGTCTGTCAGAAAAAGACAAATACCATATGCTTTCACTTATATGTGGAATTTAAGAAACAAAACAAGTGAGCAAAAGGGGAGAAAAAGAGAGGTAGAGGCAAATGAAAAAAAAAAAAGACTCTTAATTACAGAGAACAAACTGATGGTTACCAGAGTGGAAGTGAGGGAGGGATGGGTTAAATAGGTGATAGGGATTAAGGAGTCGACTTGTGATGAGCACCACTGTTGTACGGTAGTGTTGGATCACTATAGTGTGCACCTAAAACTAATATTACACTGTATGTTAACTAACTGGAATTAAAAAATATATATCCTTTAAAAAATTTTTTTAAATATTTTTAAAAAATCATGGCACTTACTATATGCTATCTCACCTCCTAGAAAGGGCGGAATATATTAAGGAAAAACAAAAAAAGGAAAGAAAGGTGGAAATGGGGGAAGTAATAAAAGAAACTCACAAAACTTCTGACAGTCTTAAGCACCAAAATTTTATGAGGCCCTCTCCAAATGGACTTTTTACTAATGTGGAGACACTACCTTTCTATTTCGTTTGTGTGTGTCGTATTTTATGTACTCTAGGAATTAAGTTCAAGGCTTTATATTGCTTAATAACACATTTAAGTCATCCATGTAAATTTATCAAAACTCCTCAAAGAAAGAGCTGTTCTGAAGCCCTGATTACACCTTTTCTGGAATAATCATTTTGAAATAATATAACTCCATTTGCTCAGTTACTTTGTCTGCTTCTAAATAGTATGAAACTAATAAATTTAGAATATATTTAACTCTCATTCTGTATCCCTTTATTGAGAAATGACATTGTCAAAGTCATGTGCTCTGAACTATTTTGGGGCAATACAAAGTACAAATATTATCTTACTTCATACAAACATAATTTTCCCAAGGCAAAATTTGAACAATGTAAAACCAGTCTAAATTATGTGAACTTTTCAAGTTCAATGAATCCAAAAAGTTGATAGTTTATTCGTCTATAATATCTTTAAAAATTTGGAAATATATGCCTAGCATTGAAAGTTTAGCCATAAAAGACTCTTAAATACAGAGAACAAACTGAGGGTTGCTGGAGTTGAAGTTGGGGGGGTGGGTTAAATGGGTGATGGGCATTAAGGAGGACACTTTTCAGGATGAACACTGGATGTCCAATGTAAGAGATGAATCACTGGGTTCTACTCCTGTATGTTAACTAACTTGAATTTAAATTAAAAAAAATATTATAGCCATCAAAAGCAAAGATAAAGTTTAAATAATTTGCTTAAGGAGAAAAGTTTCTCAGATTATGGGTTCTAGTCCAGGTTGTTCCACTTTTGTGGCCTTAGGTAAATGGTTCTCAAACTTGAGCATGTGTCAGAATCCTCTGGAGGGTTTGTTGCTGACCCGTACCCCCTGAGTTTCTGAGTCTGTAGGTTTATTTTCAAGTTCTTACATGATGCTGATGTTGTTTGTAAGTGTACATCTTAAATCATTTATTGCTTATAACTAATCTAGAAGTATTGTTATTATAATTCCTATTTTATAGATGAAGAAACTGAGGTACAGAGAAGTTAAGCAAGTTGCCTGACATTACACATCAAGTATGTAACTAAAGCTGAAACATAAACCAAGGATATGAATTCTGAATATAGAATCAGGGTACTTAAGACTAAGTCTCTATATACTCTTATTTATTTATTTATTTATTTATTTATTTATTTATTTATTTTTGAGAGAGACAGAGAGTACAAGCGAGGGAGAGGCAGAGAAAAAGACTGAGAGAGAGAGAGAGAGAGAGAGAGACAGAGAGAGAATCCCAAGCAGAGAGAGAGAGAGAGAGAGAGAGAGAGAGAGAGAGAGGGAGAGAATCCTAAGCAGGTTCCACACTACTGTCAGTGCAGAGCCTGACCTGGGGCTCAAACACACGAACCGTGAGATCATGATTTCAGCTGAACTCAAGAGTCAGATGTTCAACCTACTGAGCCACCCAGGCACCCCTCTATATACTCTTGATTACACAATGCAATACTTTGATAGAAATATTCACAGGGAATAATTAATTCACAGAAGAGGAACACTTAGACCAAGCTAAATATCTAAGGGACGCTTTGCAGAAAAGCTGAATCACAATTTATAGGTAAAAATAGTTCTCAGAAATGTTGAATCCATCTCAAGCACTTAGTAGCTGTTGTGACCTTGATAACTTACTCTCTTTGGGTCTCTATTTGAAACTTTATAGTGTTACTGTGCAAATAAGACAATACAGGAAAAGCACTTAGCACAGTGTCTCTGGCACATAGTGGACACTCAATAAATAATTGACTACTCAGAGGGGGAAGATTTTAAGCTAGTGACCTTATGCACATGGATACTTGTGTGAAATAGTTGTTTGGGTAATGGGAGAAAGTGTTGATTAGTATAAAATAATAGAAGATGGAAATCATACATTTATAATGACATCAATTCAAATAAATGCTTGTGCTTTCCTCTAACAGTGCTTAACTGCATGGATGTAGCAGTAAAGAAGGCATTCATTGTAGTTTTGATTTGCCTTTCCTTGATGATCAGTGATGTTGAGCATCTTTTCATTTGTCTGTTGGCGATCTGTATGTTTCTTTGGGAAAATGTCTGTTCATGTCTTCTGCCCACTTTGAATTGGATTATATGTTTTTTGGGTGTTGAGATTTATAAGTTAACTATAGAGAACAAACTGATAGCTACCAGAAGGGAAGTGGTGGGGGGATGTGTTAAATATGTGATGGGGATTAAGGAGGGCACTTGTGATGAGCACCAGGTGATACATGGAAGTGTTAAATTACTATATTGCATACCTGAAACTAATATTACACTATATGTTAACTAACGGGAATTAAAAAACTTAAATAAAAAAAATAAAGCATTCATATATTCACCAAATGTTTATTGAGCACCACACTAAACTAGTCACCATGCTAAGCACTAAGGAAATCAGGGTAAATAAAATAGCCCCCATAGAGTCCTCTGAATTCTAGGGGTAGTGCATGTTAGGTATTATAAAGAGGAGATGGTGGTAAAAAGAAACAATATATAAACAGAGATAGCCTACTCCAGAGATGGGATTTTGCTAAGTGGGAGGGACAATAAGATAAGGAGGTAAAGCAATTGAGGATAATAGTAACAGAATGGTTGCAGTTACGAATATTGAAGCAAGAAGTTAGAGAGGATGGAGCTAAAAATGGAGAGAAAGGGATGTAATAAGTGGAGAGGAAAAAAGATGGATAAGAGATTAAAGATCTCTAAGAGGCAGAAGAATCCAGTTACTGAAGTTTGAACTAGAAAAAAAATTATACCAACACTCCTTTATCCTACATATTTTTCTGAATTTGTGAAGCTTTCCTAGACTTTGATAGTTGACCATATATATGATGTCACTATGTAGAAGGGGTATAGCTTATGGAATTCATTTAATGACATAATATTCTCTCGTCTGTACATGAATAGTTGATAAATTCCTTATGTGTATATATTTAAATACATACAATTATTATTTAGTATATAGTATAATATACATATTTGTATTTATATTAATTTATAGGTATATAAGTTATGTTTGATATATTATATGTAATATACGTATATTAAATTATGGCCTTGTACATTGAGTGCATAACAATGGAAGATAAACAGTGATGTATTGACAGTGGGATTGTATCTTCCATCATCAATGTAATATCTTACAATGGGCTTGTATCTTACATCATCAATGTAATATCTTAAAACAAGTCACAGTATGCCATGAATTTTTTTAGCTCCTTGTCCAAGAGTTCACATTTGCCATCAAAGTATGTTATAAAAGAAAGTTCACAGAATTCTTTACTGATCTTAAAAGGACTGGTGTGATCTCTTTTGATGATTTTCATAAAGTATGTTAACTCTTAAGACATGTGTTCAGATATGCTCATTAGTTACCGTGTTTCTCCATTAAGAGTACAAGGGTTTTGGGGAACCTGGCTGGTTCAGTCAGTGGGGCATGCAACTCTTGATCTTGAGGTTGTGAGTTTGAGCCCCATTTTGGGTATAGAGATTACTTAAAAATAAAGTCTTTAAAAAAAAGTTCTAGAGTTTCACTGTGAGCTCCAAAGTGCTCTAAACAATAAAGCACATTAAAAATACCAAAGTATCATAGAATGTTTGATAGCTACAACATTGAGGCAAATGATATATTTACAGTACCTTCCTCCAATTCTCTGCAAATGTTCTAATAAGCAGTGATATAGATCTGTATTTTTACGGCTTAGATCAGCAAGTAACTCTCCAAAATATTTGGGGTCCAATTTTGTAGGGCAATCATCTTCAGTTATCACCTGACAAAAACATCAACCACAATTATAAACAACATTAAGTATTTCTAAATTGATAGATGTTTTGATGTCAAATGAAAAAAGTTACATAACCTATTAATACAAGTCACTCATTACAAAGTCATCACATGAATCAACTCACTAAATTTCCTTTGCGTCTAAGGTATACATTTTTCAATATGGGAGGAATTTAAAGGAAAAGCAACATTGCAATAGTATTTTCAATTTTATACCACTAATCTAAGTGACCTAATGAATGCAAGACTTGAATAATTTATATAAAAATTCTTGAATATATATGTTTGCATAAAACTAGTAAATCAAAATCTCTAAATTTCCCATTATCATTGCATGGCTTACTCTTCTATTTCCTATTGGAAAAGAACATATGAATTATTTGAATTATATTGACAGAGAAGAATTACTTTCATTTGGACTTGCATCTTCTCAATGAAAGGCAGCTTAATTTATTAGCATACCTTGAAGATAGATTAAATTAACCTCGATTCAATGTTTTATGTATTTTTTCTTATATTCCCTCCACTTATTGTTTGCACTAAATATCTAGTCAACTGACATGGGAAAGAGTAGCTAAGGGCCAAATGTAGAAAATTCATAGATCTCAAAGACATTTGAAATACTAAACACAAATTATTATGAATAGTGCCCAAAATAAAACCTATTCTGTTGGCCTCATATAATTTGTTATCAATCTTTTCAATAATGTTGACCGCCTTGCCACCCACCTCCAAAATAGCACTATGGGGAGGTTAATAACTTAGGTTGCATTCCATACTACCTTTGATATTGCATGTGGGACCAAAGGTGTCTTATAAATACATTTATTCCTGAGTATATATAGGACAAATGGACTCCAAATTTGACCACTGATACTTCCTTTTCAACCTGTCTTCTGAATACAGACCCTAAAAATATCATGCATTCTAAGGCAAATGGAAGATTTGCAAAGTAAGATTGCAAACTCAGCAAGAAGGACTTTCATAGCAATGTCTGTGTTTTGCTAAGCCATTTGTAATATACAGATAAGTACAAAAAGCCATATTCAAAATACAGTATAGTATCATCACATCTCATTAAGATATATATTTTTCACACTTTTGAAAGTCTTAATGAATACACCACAATGTTATCTTGTCCATTTACCCTTTGAAGTTGCTCCCAGAGAAGTAATGATTGCCTCTGAAAGAGGGTAAAGTCTCCTATGTGAAGGCATGAATAGATAAACTGGTAAAGTCAATATCATCACATAATATGTATAAATGTCATAGAATTACTAAGTTGTGTATATTCAATATAAAAACTTCAAATGCTAACATAAATATAGTAACATTATTTATTTCCCAACATTTTCTCTGTTCTAACCATAGTAGATTTCACTGTCCTGGGCACACATCATGTTATTCCTGTCTCTAGTCTTTAGTCACATTTTTTGCTCTTGGAAAACTCTCTCTCCTTCTGGCTGTGTATCCAAATCTTACCCATACTTTGAACTCCATCTCAGGATTTAATATCACCATTAAAACTGAAAATATGCCAGCCAACAAGCTAATTCAATTTAGCTTTTTGTGCTCAATTATCTTGAATCATTTTCATATTATTTTACATATGTAAATCTTGTTCTGTCAGCATTCTCTCCCTACCCAAAAGAAATAAACTTAAGGATAATGAATGAGTCATACTTTTTGATATATTCCATATTATCTAGCACAATACTGGTTGAACACTGTATAGTTAGTTGCTTAGTAAGTATTTGTTGAATTGAAATAAGTCATGTATCTACCTGGTTAAAAGTGATCCCAAATTCTAGTTGATTCTGGAAAGATTTTTTTACACGTTTCTCTCTTAAAGAAGCTAACCAAGAATGGTTAGAATAAAAAAGAGCATAGATAGCACTTCCTCAAGGATATCGTGGTTATCCCTTATACTTTCTTCCTAAGTTTATGTAAGTCTGATTGTAGCAACTAAACTGAACTCCTTGCAGAGATGGAGACTGGCATTTGAGTCTTACCTATATTTCTAGATCTTGGCAGTCGGGTCCTTAGTGGTAGGCCCCTCTCAGGAAATGAATATCAAAATGAAGCAAGGCTTTATTCAGAATAATCAAAAGAATGCTTTTGATTTCATGTTTTTCTCATGCATTATTCCCTTATCAACCATCTATATATTTACCAAAATCGGAGTGGCTTAAAAACATGTTTTCCAAGGGGTACCTGGGTAGCTCAGTCAGCTAAGCGTCCGACTTCAGCCCAGGTCATGATCTCACAGTTCGTGGGTTTGAGCCCCGCTTTAGGCTCTGTGCTGACAGCTCGGAGACTGAAGCCTGCTTCAGATTGTGTCTCCCTCTCTCTCTGCCCCTCCCTAGCTCATGCTCGCTCTCTCTGTGTGTCAAAAATAAATAAGCTTTAAAAAAATAATAAAAAACATGTTTTCCAATATGATTTTAACATTCAAGGATAACTGGATAAGGGAAAATCTAGCTGTTATGTTAGTGTCATTCTACTGACCTTCAAGTTGTTTCATTGCTGTAACTGGTCAGGTATATAACCTCTTCCTACCTCACCACTCTATGTGTGTCCCTTCCAAACCTGTAACTTTCCCAAGTAAAAGATGACATTTCTTTAGCCAATAATATTCAAGTGCTGAGTTCCCATTAGAATCTCCAAGCAACTATTTGATGTTTAGTATTTTGCATATTTTTTCTTTTAGCTTCTTATAATCCCCTCATAATGCTGTGAAAATCATTTTATTTCCTTTTAGTGTGATTCATTTGACAGAGTAATTTCATGGTTCCAAACTGTCTTAAAATATTTCTTTCTTTCTTATTTTTGCACAAATATTTTGTCATTGCACTTCACACTAGCACACCTTTTAAGTACATAATTCTTTCCCCACATGAATATTTAGTGCCATTACTAAAACTTTTGATCATGTGATTTCTATGTGGTGGATTTAGGCACCCAAATAAAGAATAACAGAGTCCAGTCGGTTAAATATCTGGCTCTTGGTTTTAGCTCAGGTCATGATCTTGTGGTTAGTGGGACCAAGCTCCACATCAGACTCCACACTGACAGCACGAAGCATGTTTGGAATTCTCTCTCTCTCACTCTCTGCCCCTCCCCCATGCTTTCACTCTCTCTATTTCTCTCTCAAAATAAATGAATAAATTAAAAAAAATCACAGAGTCTAGGATAAGGAATGATTTACATCAACATTGTAACTGTGTCCATAGTTATAAAGAGGTGCTAAAAGTTACAAAAGGAAAGTGATTTTATTTTGGGAAATGATAATAATAACTAGTATTTATTTAGTCCTTACTATGTGCCAGACAATGTTATGAACTCTACATAAATATTAAATAAGGTAATGCTTTCTCGTACCCACTAGAAAAATTGCCTCCCCAGATGACCTTTTGTATTTGTCTTCTCAGCTACTTTTGAATTCCACTGTCTCTACTTGCACTATTTTGGAGTTTAGTTGGGCTACAACTTGAAACAGTAAGAGTTTGGGGCACCTTGGTGGCTCAATTGGTTAAGCGTCAGACTTTGGCTCAGGTCATGATCTTATGGTTCGAGCCCTGCATCAGGCTGTGTACTGACAGCTCAGAGCCTGGAGCCTGCTTCCAATTCTGTGTCTCCCTCTCTATCTGCCCCTCTCCCAGGTGCACTCTGTCTCCCTCTCTCTCAAATATAAATAAACATTAAAAAATTTAAAAAATAAACAGTAAGAGTTTGATTTTATTAGTGGAAAACTATGCGAAATATGCCTGAATTTTAGGTAATAAATTTTAATCAGCCAGTGAAAGGGTAAGAGCATTAGAATTGAAGAATGGGTTCTTCTGGCCAAAGAGATGTCAAGATGGAAAATCAAGAAGCAAAACATCACTCCTTTGTGTGTATATTTCTTCTCAGTTTTGTATCGTCTACAATTTATAACATTTGAGTAATACTCAGTAAAAAACAAAGCCAGTTGGGTTCAAAAATTTGGAGGGAGAGGACAGACAGAAGTCAGATTCTCATACACTGTTAAGTCTTTTACAGGACTGAGCTTAACAATAAGATGAAATTTCCTAACCATAAACTGTGATGTGCCAGTTACAAATATTTTCTATTACTAAATCACAGGTTGTTGGAGCTCTTTAACTTTATTGGAACTGTTTTTAGGTATGTTGTGACATATATTTTAGACTTGGCTCAAATCTATGTTCTTGTTGCTTTGAAAAAGCCAAAATAAGGAGTCTCCCAAAAAACCATGAATGTTTGGGTCAGAATAATGGTAGTTCTAATGGATGGAGGTTTTCTCTCTGTGACAAATATTGAATTGATAGGATTGATTGGGATATAGGTGTATCCATATCTACTCTTCTGCCTGATGAATGAGAGGTATCTTAAATGTCAATGGATAATAGCTTTAATTTTTCACATATAAACTGGGAAGGAATGCAAACTATGCTGAAAAATAGTTGTTCCCAGTGACATTTCTCCAAAAATTTACAAAAATCATTAAAAATTGTTTAGCATGCATCAATCAAGTACCTTCAATCAGATCATTATTTAACTATAATAATGGCCAAGCAGTCCAACTCGTTTCTGATTGCAGTTAAAAATTCTTTGTTTAGGGGCGCCTGGGTGGCGCAGTCGGTTAAGCGTCTGACTTCAGCCAGGTCACGATCTCGCGGTCCGTGAGTTCGAGCCCCGCGTCAGGCTCTGGGCTGATGGCTCAGAGCCTGGAGCCTGTTTCCGATTCTGTGTCTCCCTCTCTCTCTGCCCCTCCCCCGTTCATGCTCTGTCTCTCTCTGTCCCAAAAATAAATAAAAAACGTTGAAAAAAAAAATTAAAAAAAAAAAAAATTCTTTGTTTAGAATTGCTGCCATAAACCCAAGACAAGGCAACAATGGTTAGTAGTGAAACCAGAGGCAAATTTGTGGTCATTTTTCAGAAAAATCTATAGAAAGAAATTACCTTCTAAAGGAAAACCATGGGCCTCAACTTACTCCTGCCTTAGAAATTTTTGTCCTGGTTCCAGTCTGGGGTTTTGTTTCCTATGTGTAGTCTATGAGATTCCAGGAGTGGAATTTTCTTGCTAGCATCTACATTAGATATATTTTGATATTTAAAGATCATACTTTTGACCATATTTACAAAGTTCATTGGTAGTTATTATAAAGCCGCTGCAGATAGTAGACATGCAATAGTTATGGATTTCAGCTGAGCCATCTATATTTTCTTGTCTGGTGTCCCTCAAGCTTAATGGCACACATTTGTGAAAATGCTGCTTAGGACTAAGGATAGTTTGTGATCAAGGGATAAATCACAATCTAGCAGTACAGGGTGTTGGCTTAATTAAGTTTATTTCCACTGAGTAACTGGCCTAAGTGTATACATTTTTGGCCTATTTAGAAGGGTTGCTTAGCAGATTATAAAGTGCTTAAAACGCCATGTTATATAAAAGTGATTATACATAAAGGCCTAACCCTCTAAAAAGGTCATGAACATATTAAATAGCAAGTTCTGTTGTGCTTAGACTTTATTGAGTAGTAACTTTGCTACATGATAATGGAAAATATCACTGAAAAGAAGGTTTCAACGTATAGATTATTATCTTGCAAATCTCATAATGATATAGTGACATTTATAGATAAATAATGTTACTGCTTCATTAATTTTGCTTTGATTTGGAACATTTAATAGCTGTCAGACTGATTGAAGCCCTAGTTAATCCTGGGGAAATTAACCCTTATGGAATTTCATGCCTTTTAGGTACAACATCATTTAGCTAATAAGGTAAAAAATATAATTGGTCTCTTCCTATCTTGTACCACAAGAAGAAATCATAGCAGAATACAAAGTGTCAGAATTTTAGGTTTTGAAAATCCTCACTTCTATTTTAATCTCCATAGGTACTTTAATAAAGAAAAGTTGCATTATACAGTACCTGGTACATAGAACATTTTCAATAAATGTTGACACTGAATTGAAATGTATTATACAACAATTGCAATTCTAAACTGAAGACTTTACTCATAACAACAGTTCTGTACTTGAAATAAAGGCCTAATTTAATTTTCTACGTAACTAAACCTAGGCAGCAAAATGTTACAATGAGAAACAATGGAAATTGGAGCAAAAATGGAGATCCCACTTCCTAGTTGAAGGTTAAGTATATTGCTTACCTTTATGAACTTCAACTATAAAATGTAAATAATTTATTACCTATTTGATAAAGTTACTGGAGATATCATATTTTTTTGGTAAATTGTTAAACTATCATATAAATTAGTGGTTTTATTTAACCTAAGGCAAATGGACAATTGGCTATTCAAATAGTGATAGAAGGAATGGAAGACAATTGTAAATTTTCTATAAAAATCTCAACTGCCTGAGAGTAGAAACACAGTCTTTATATCTTTATTTAATTCCACCATCTAGCGTAGTACCTGAGTATTGCAGATGCTAATTAAACATTTGTTGCAAGGTAAGTAGTGAGAAAGTTGTAATAAAAGTTGTAATTGGGGCTAAATGTTAAATATAATAGATGGAAAAGCACTATATGGAAGAGGTGCTTTAACACCTTGAGTGAAACCTAATCAAAGTTGTCCTCATTCCTCATTGGGTGTGTGTGTGTGAATTTTGACATTATGTTATAAAATAAGATGATTTTTCCACTCCCAACCAAGTGAAAAAAGGTAGGTTGTTTGGATTGTCATGTTAGAATGGATACAGGTGATTGAATTTGTAACATTTTGTGAAAGCTTAGATTATTCTTTCTGACTAGAAAAAAATGTATAATATTTTCCTACAATACAAGTGACTATCAAGAATTCATAAAACTTTTTCTCATAATGGACACTTTTCACTAATCATGTTTCCCCTTTTCTTCCCCTATGGTTTCAAGAAAGCTCAAAGTATTTAGCCCAGTTTTACTAGTGACATGGAACTCTGTGGCCTGTTTTTCTGTGTACTCTCTTTTCCTTCTGGTGTTATTACTCCATTATATTTACACTGTCCCTGACATCTATTTGTAGTCTATTACCTCTTATTCTCTTGAGCTACTCAAAATCCTTTTTTTTAAGTTTATTTATTTTGAGAGAGAGAGAGAGAGAGAGAGAGAGAGAGCGAGCGAGCATGAGCTGGGGAGAGAAAGAGAGAAAAGGAGGGAAAGAATCCCTGGAAGGCTCCCATGGAGCCCGACATGGGGGTCGATCTCAGAAACCATGAGATCATGAGCTGAACTGAAATCAAGAATAGGACATTCAACACAAGGAGTCACCCAGGTGCCTCCAAATTCTTTTATTCCTTTTTGTAATGAAGTGGGATATATACAACCGAAATTAAATTAATTTTTTAAAGTTTTATTTATTTAAGTGATCTCTACACCCAACATGGGGCTTGAACTCACAACCCTGAGATAAAGGTTCGGATGCTCTACCGTCTGAGCCAGACAGGTGCCCCTCAAAGAAATTGATTTCAAATGACCATGTATTTTTTAATGCATAACTTCTTGGTAACACCTTTGTCACCACATTTTTCTCTTTTCCACTTCTCTGTCATTTCTATATTCCACCATTCTTTAGTATATAATTTATTCAAGGAATAGAACCACATTTTTATGTAAGGTAAGCCATTGAAGGAACTTACTATGCATATGCAGTAGCTCTTTTAATGCAATTTATCTTATATTCTAACTTTTTTCTTAAACCAAGGTCTAAAATCTATACCCACAAGCCACATTCAGGATTTAAAAGATCTCAGTGGCATGATTCTTTTCACTCATTCAGCACACATTTAGTGAGAACTTACTAAACACTGTCCTAAGGTACACTTCTAAGTGCTACTGGAAAATATACATACATAAGATACTATCTTCTCTCTCAAGGGCTTTATGGTCTTTTAGAAGAGCTAAGACATGTACCTAAATAACTTTAATGTAAGGAATATGTTGACCAATTAGTAAGGGCTATAAAGAGAGTCACAGATCAAATACTAAGGGAGTTATAAGAAAGACACCTAACCTTCAGCTCTATGGGGGGGGGGGGTATAAATAGGAAGAATCTTCAGACTATGACAACTGATTAGGTTTGGAGTGGCAAAGGAAAGGGAAAGTAAAAAATAATGCTGAATTCTAACCTTTGTGATTAGGGCACTGAAGATATTAATATAAATAGGGGACATAGAATGAAAAGCTATTATGTGGTCAGTTGAAGGTGACTGTGGGACAGCCAAGTAGAGATGCAACTAGTCCATTAAAAATGATGAACTAGAGCAGAGGAGAAAAGTTTTGGGACTTGTCTATGTAAAGATAATCATGTGCAGTTGTCCATGTAAATATTGCAGAAGTCAAGATTTTATATCATATAGTCAAGCGAGAGAGGGTAAAGAAAAGAGAAGGAAGCCAAGGACAAGCATGAGGATGGTGGGAAAGATAAGGATTAGATTTTGAAGACTGTGGCAGAAAGTTAATTAGAATTAATTGAAATGAATTTCTAGCAACAGAGGGGGTCCAGCAAGATAGAGACAATCTGTTCTAGACTAAATTGGCCTAGTTTGTGGACTTTCTCTAGATCACAAAAGTCAAAATCTAGGGGCAGAGAAAATGGATGGTAGTCTACCCAAAAGTAAGGGATCAGTAAAATGAGGACAGTAATCAGAGAAGGCAACATAAATTTTAAGGGTTTCTAGCAAAAGCATTGTTGGATGAAAATGGAGTCCAGTCTGGCTTGGAACTGAGGACTGGAGACCTTGATGAGGGTGAAGTTTAGCAGGAATGAGAGTGTAGAAGATGTAGTAAAAAAGTGATGATAAGAAAAACAGACATTAAATAGTTTCAAGTGATGAGGTTCAAAGAGTGGCCAAAATCTGTGAGGGCTGAAGATGTACTGGAAATGAAGAAATTGAGGGTGATAAAGAAACATGAGGACAGAATGTGGGAAATATCACTGATATGAGCGATGAAGTTTTCATTAATGATTCCAGGGCAGGGTTAGCAGGAAGTGGACAGAAGATTGTAAGTGTACCAATGAAGCTGTCAAAATATGGGGAGAGTAACGAGGCCAGTAGATAGTGACAATTCAAGCCAAGAGGTATGCTGTATATAGTTTGCAGGGTTTTAGAGAAAGGAGGTGGCTGATCAAAAATCCCAGAACACAAGAGTGTATAAAATTGTATTGAGAAAAGAATTAGCAATAGATATATAAAAAACAAAACAAATGAAAAAAATAGGGAATTATTAACAACAAAACATAGTTGTGTTGATAAAGAAGCAATTGGTTCTGCAGTAAATAATATTTTCATAGCATTAAGAAACACTGAATACTGTTTTAGCCAGAAAATGGGGATTTAACTATATTAGGATGATGGAAGGGATGGAAACAGATGGATATAGGGGATTAATAGAACTAAATCCTTATGTATCAGAATTATCAACAGATAATATACAACATTGCTACATCACGCAATAGCATAGGAATTTGCATATTATTTAGCTGTACGGAGGTAAATATGAAAAGAAACAGCTAAAATTTGAAGATGGTTGCTTCTGGAACAAGTTTGGCACAGGGAATTGCTATAATATGCCTTTTAGTACTATTTGAACTTCTAAGCTATATACCTGTATTACTTTGATTAAAAAATAAAAACTATTTTTTGAAAGAGCAAATAAGTAACAATTCTTGTTCACCACAACACAAAGAGTACAAAAGGGAACCAGTGCAGGAGGTAGCAGGAGACAGATAAGGGTGGAGTTTGGAAAAGATGGGTCCAGAATAAATATGTATTGAATTTTTGGAAGGGATAAGCAGGGGGTAGAGGTTTGTGCAAAAGAAAATTCATTTTCAATTCACTTATTCGATGAAGAAAACAAAACATACAAAGAGGGACTTAAGCTACATTTTAGTGAGAGAGAAAACAGGAAAAACTGCTGAGTTTATTGAGCTAACCAGCCTAGAGATTCCATCATTAGTGAATGACATGTCAAATAAACATTGTAGCAAGCTTCCTGTATAATTGCCAGAAAAAACCACCTGACATTAAGATTTGTACTGTCTTGATGCTGACAAAAATTGAATTTTCAAGTAATGGGAGAAAGGCATCACAATTTGGAGTATTTTCATTGACAATAGCAATATCCAAGTGAGGGAATGGAAGGAAAAATAAAATAAGATAAAAAACAGGGAGGGAGGCAAACCATAAGAGACTCTTAAATATAGAGGACCAGCTGAGGGTTGCTAGAGGGGAGGTGGGTAGGGGGATGGGCTCAATGGGTGATGGGCATTAAGAGGGCACTTGTTGGGATGCGCACTGGGTATTATATGTAAGAGATGAATCACTGAGTTCTACTCCTGACACCAATACTACACTGTATGTTAACTAACTTGAATTTAAATTAAAAAAAAAGTAATCACCATTAAAAAAATCATCATTACATAAGCACTGGGCGTTATATGTAAGTGATGAATTGCTAAATTCTACTCCTAAGACTAATATTACACTATATGTTAACTAGCTGCAATTTAAATAAAAACTTGAAACAAACGAACAAAATCATCTTAAAAATGTAAAAAAAATGAAAATGAAAATATTACAGTGGGAACCAATTTCTTCTACTGATGTTTTGACAGATTTGGAGCCTGGCATTAGGGAACAAAGAAGATACAGAATCAGACATTTATTTCAGCATCTGCTATGTACTTGACTCTAAGCTGAGTACATTATATATTTTATTGTATCTAATACAATAAATGGGGAAATTGAGTTCTAGTTAAGTCAATTATCTCAGTCTAGTTAGGTCAGTTACCTAAGATCATGCAGCCCAGCAGAGGCAGCTTTTATAAACTAAAATAATTGAATTGAAAGTCTTTATTCTTTTCACATTCTTATGCTACCTCCAAGTTACAATTTAATTCTAAACACAAACTAAAAATGGGCCAACCTTTAGTTTTAAGAAAGTCCAACCTATATCTGCTTTATAACTCACTAAAGAGACTCTTCCACACATATGGACGAGACATTTAAAAATCAAGGAGCCTAGATGGGAGAACTCATTTTCTTCTCTCCTTTGTTTATGGGATCTGTACAACCAGATTATCCCATCTCACTCTGACCAGGGGTGGATCCAATCCTATGAAATCCATACAAGTGAAATTACTAGCTCTATGCTTCCCAGGGCACTATCTTGTTTTCAGCAGCACTGCAACTTTTTCCTCAAAAAATATTGAAAAGTCAGAAAAATTTAATCTATACAAAAAACCTTCGGTCTTTAACAAAATTACATCAGAATCTCAAACCAAAGTATACATAATAAAACAGAAACTAATATATAAGCAATCAAACCCTTCCCATTTTCTAAATAGACAATACCTAGTCTAGTCAAATGTACTATTAGTCGTACTAAGCTAGTAAAAGGATATCATAGTATCACCACTGACACTAGACAAGATTTTTAATCCTGTGGTATTCTTCCCCATCTCTGATAATTATCCCTCACTTTATTCCTACTATTATTATTATAGTTTAAATTTTACACTTGAAATAGCTTCTAATAATCTCTGCAAATCTTTTTCCTTGGCATTTTTCATGTTGTAGACTTTATAGTTTATAAAGCACTTTCAACATATGTTTTTATTTAGACTTTACATCATCAACCCTATGAGGTCGACATTACTACCTGAACTTTTGTGGATGAGGATGTTTCTGAGAGATTTAGTATTTATTAAAAACACACAGTTTGAAAAGTACAAAGCCTGGGGCTGGAACCCAGGTCTTCCTTCTATGAAGCTAGTCCACTTTCTGTTATGTCACCAATACCTCTCTACTGGCAAGCTCTTAATCCAGTGCTCTATTCACATTTCCACTATTGATAAAGAACTCTCCTCTCTATGAATTCTGACTCCACCACATACTAGCTGTGCAAAACTTTGCAAGCAACTTAACCTCTCTGAACCTCAGTTTCCTTACCAAATAAGGGTAACAGTAAGGGCAATAAGGGCAACAATAACACCTTCCTCAACTGATCATTGTGAGAAGAAAATTAATCAATATGCCAATCTATCTTGTATAAAATTTGCTAGGATTAACCTCATAAGGCATATGTATCAATATTTTCCTACTTAATACCCTTCACTTACTCTCCATTGCCTACCAAATAAAGTACAAGTTTTTAAACTTAACATCCAAGGACCTCATGATCTGGCCTTAATGTACCATTTTAACACTATACTCTAGTACTCCTCATTTCATGTTTTCCTTTCAATACAAACTGAATCACTGACATTTCCTGAAACCCAAAAGGTACTTTCCCAAATCTATGACTCTTTTTCATGTAATTCCCTATCCTCAGGATGTCATCTCCTTGCCACATCACAATACCATATATTGAAATTCTCACTTTTCAAAGTCCACGTCAGTTCCTATCTCCTCAATAAAGCTTTCCTTGATCTGCCAGCAGAAATTAATTTCTTTTCTCTTCTATTCCCAAAGCACATTGCCTGTTCCTCTTTTATGACAGACAACACATTGCTTTGCATCATGTTTTATGTGTTTGCCACTTTCCCCTATTAGACGGTAAGCACCTATAAGAAATGTGACAATGTCTTACCCAGTTGTGTATTTCTCATAGTGCTTGGCATGAAGATTTAATGTTTATGAATAATAATTACTACTAAAAACCAATAATTACTATTTGTTAAGTACTTACCATTAGCACTCAACTATGGTAAGTGCTTAACATGTAAAATATAATTTGTTTTTACAATAACCCTATAAGAAGTGATCAATAGGGGCGCATGGGTGGCTCGGTCAGCTTCACCTCAGGTCATGATCTCGCAGTTCGTGTGTTCGAGTCCTGCATGGGGCTCTGTGCTGACAGTTCATAGCCTGGAGCCTGCTTTGGATTCTGTGTCTCCCTCTCTCTGCCCCTCCCCCACTCACACTCTGTCTCTCTCTCCATCAAAAATAAATAAACATTAAAAAATTTTTAAAAAAAGAAGTGATCAATAAATCTCTACTCTATGATGAGGAAACCAAAGCAAAGCAAAGTATTAGATTGAACGGTATGAAATTGTTTCTATTTGATCAACAATGACCTATAAAAATGACAATTTCAAATGATTTCACATAATAAAATGTTTTTAATCATTATTGCTAATCCATTTAATGTAAGAAGTTCAAGACCATCTGAACCATATTTTAGAGTAATCCTAGACCACAATATTTCCATACATGATATTCAAAGAAAAGATACTTTTGGGCTTTTTTTAGGTTGGAAAAATATGAATTTTGAATTTTTATGGTTATTTTTCCAATATGACCAAAGTAAATAAAATTATTTCCAATTCATTACTCATTTAAATACTATACCTCATGAAAATATTTAATATTGCACAACTGTAGAACCAATTTTAAAACTGAGGATCAGCTAGAAATCAGGTATTCATTTTTCGGTTTATAACTTCCTTCATAGATTTCATGCATTAATAGACCTGAATTATTTTGTCTTCTGAGAGGAAATAGAAAATTTTGTTTTAAAGATGCCATAAACAAAACACAAATACCCCAATATTTTGATGAAAATTCAATGTGAGTGGCTATAAAGTGGTGTGAGAAGGGTTTAAGAGAGTTATTTCAGTTTTATAAGCAAATCAGTTGATCTTACCTGGTCACGTATATGGCTTAATCCACCATGGTACAACTCATTTCCAGTGTTTGTAGAAATTGAATCAGTTCCCGTGATGATTTGGATTTGTTGGCTAGAATGGGATTGTTGGCACTGTGGAGAGTGGATGATCTGGGGCTGTTGGACAATGTGATGATGGCATTGAACCTGTGGATAGCACTCCTAAAAATATATATATACATGCCAAAATAGCAACTGAGAATAAAAATTACTAATCAAGAAAACCCACTGAATCCGTTTTTTAAAATTTAATGTGTTCTTTCACAAGATAATTCAAGTTCTAGGATATATAGTTTTAATATGTGATATATTGTTTTTTAAAATTATTTCATTGGGAGAAAATGTATTGAATTCTATTTTGTTTGATCAGGTGGCAGTGACCATCCAAATACTTACTTAAATTGGCCAGGGAATTGCATGTTCTGATTAAATTAATATTCCAGCTATACTTAACACTAAAACTATAATGAATATTAATATTAACTATTCTTTGATAATTCACCAGGCATTTCAGGGTCTAATTTCATAATAATATTATCATACTGAATATTTAGATGTAAATAAAATTAGAAAATAATATAATGTAGTGATTTTCAATTTCAGGAAGCATATTAGAATCACAGAGGGGCAGGCAAAATTCTTATGCTTATGAAAATCAAGCATGAATTAAGAAAAAAGCTTGGAAAACAGTGACTGAAGCTCCAGATCCGGAAAACAGGTATTCTAACTCTGATTCTACCACTTACTCTGTGATCTTGGGAAACTGTGTATGCAATCTTTATGAGCCTCAATTTCCTCATTTGCAAATGTTGAGATAATATGTGTCTCATTGGACTGCTATGAGGAGTCAATGAACTGATGTTTATAAAGTGCCTAGTACAATGTAGGTGGATAATAAATATTTATTATTATTATTATTATTATTATTATTATTATTATATTATTTCTTTATCATTGTCATCTTCAACTTAATCATCATCCACCCCACAAATTTTTCAAGTAGAAAAAAATCACTGAGGTCCAGAGAAGTAAGATGATTTACTTGTAATGCCACGACTAATTCATGGAAAAATTGGGATTAGAACTCATGATTTCTAGTTCAGAGTTCTTTCAAAATATAAGGTTGAATTTTTACTGTCCTCAAAATAGTCTAGAGTTGTTTTTAAACTATATCTTTTCTATCTGCTTGTTTGTTTGTTTGTTTGTTTGTTTTTCTGAGAAAGTATAGAGCCCAGAGTAAGAAAGGATATCTGGTTATTTCAGTTTTGTGGATTTCAGGCATACTTGCATTTCCTATATTATTTTGTTATTATTCTACTTTAATAAAAGTCATCTGAAAACCAGTTTTCAAAGAAAAACATACTCTATTTTGAATCATAATGCTACATTAATGCGCACGCATTTACTTTGAAAGTATAAATTCAATGCTCTATTTCCTTTTGACAGTGGAAAGCTGACCTGCATTAATATAGTAAACCACTTCAAATTTTATGTTTTTTATGTGGAACAATTTTCAAATTATATTAAATTAAAAAAGCAAGATGCACAAGAATCAATATACTTTGCTACCTTTTGTATAACATTTTAAAATAAACATATGTGTATATTTACAAATATACATAACTGCTTTTAAGTGCATAGAGCAAAACTCTTTTAAGGGTGACTGCCCCTGACAAGAGGAACTGAGAGACAAGGGGGTTAGGATAGAGAGGCTTTTTTTTTCACTGTGTACATTTTTTATTCTCTTTTTACACTCTTTTTGTACCTTTTTATACTTTTTATTTTTGAAAATTTTAACATGTATACAAATTATCTTTTTTATGTGTACAAAAAATATTTTTAAAGAAAGAAAAATACATAGAGAAACATATTTTACAAATAGAAATTACTTTCGTAGTCGTTGGTAATAAAGGTCACAGAATCATTTCATAGAATCATTTTCTCTAGGATCTTTTCAAGTGCAACTCACTTTATAAATATGCTAGCACTAAGATCTCTACAGTTTAGAAGTCAGGCTATGTACTATCAGCCATTTCTGTACAAATTGTATGGGTGAATGTATTATCTATTCTTTTATTTTATAAAATATCTTCATACATTGTATTAGAATAAAGTCACCGTGACAGTCTGAGAAAAACTTCATCCAGTGGGAAACTTATACACTACTGAAATAGAATTCCTCCTGAAAACAAAATTAATGTGTTCCTTAAAAGCAAGTTAGGAAACACTTTGAAGGACACATCAATACAGAACAATAAACAAAGCAAAACTCATTTTTCAATCATCTTCCTTTCTTAATATATCAGTTGACTCTTGAATAGAATGCTGACAGTCCCTCCAATTGGGTTGTCTTGTGGTTTCCCTGAGCCTGTCTGGCCTCTGAACCACTCATTAGTATCATTGAAGTCTTAGACGACTTTCAGTTTTTAATTCTCATACCTGACTACTAATGTTATTGTTCTAAAACGAGATATTCATACATTACTCTTACTTTTGAAGTGTACCACAAGGTGAATTTTTAATGTACAAAATCTCAAACATTTCTGATTTATCATATGTTTTGTCATCTTTGATAGAGGAAAAAATACACAGAGTACAATTCATATGAACTGGATAATTATCTTGTAACTGATACCAATTTACCACCCTTCCATGACAAAGATCTCTTTTTTGGTCAGGTCTCATCTCTTAAGAACTAGTGCTATTTGAACTAGTCTCATGTAATATTAAACCATTTCATCCAAACTCTGGCCTTATCCAGCTTGTCTTACATCTCTATCCAGCATCTCTATCACTGAGGAAACTCAACTAGGTCAAAAAGTTGTAGTTTGTTCCATATGTATGGTTCCTTTTACCTTGGGAAGTCTGCCATGGCAGTTCCAAAACTCCCAAGTCATTTAAGTCATTACTAAAAAAATGGGCATAAAAAAGTTAATATTCAAATTGATAATAAGTAATAGTAGTGTTCTTTCAAAGGAGTTCTTTAATTGTTCCAGATTTATAGCAATAATAATGTGCAGGATATTCAATCTTTTCCTCTAAGAACCAAGACTTAGAAAATCTTTATCCTTTTTGAGACAAGAAATTATAAGGAACCTGAGATGATGCATCTCAAACATTTCTTATTATGTAAAATGTGTCAAAATTATTGTTTTGTCAGTCCAGTTGGACAAAGGAGAGATGTTATAAATTTATAGCTTGAGGAAAGTGCCCCTTGAAGAACTGACACATTTGATGAAATTTTTCTATTTGGTATCATAATATCCAGAAATATTCTGCTGTTCTTCTGAAAGATAGGCGTTCAATACATACTATACCATACCCTCTAATAAATCCAAGTTTCCAAGCAGACCAAAGTCTTAAAGGTTTGGATGTTTATGATTCTGACAGTTTACACTATTTTATTTTTAATGAGCATCAAATAAGTAAAAATATATTAATTCCTATGAATCTGGTAACAAGTGCCCATAAATACTTATAAAAAGAAGATGTGTTCTCATGCCAAGAGAATTAAAAAGAATTTAGTATACTTTAATGTTTAATTTGTATATGAGAAAAATGATTTTGTGATAAAAATTTATTTGATATTATTTCACTGCCTGTTGTAGGTTAAATTGTGCTGCTCCCACAAAAAGCATATGGTAAAGTCTTAACCCTTATACCTCAGAAAGTGACTTTGTTTAAAAACAAATTTTTTTAATGAAATAAGACCTTTATAGAATTAAGAAGTTAACACAAAGTCATTTGCATGGCCCCTAATCAAATATGACTGGTATCATCATAAAAAGGGACAATCTGTACACAAAGACAGACATGCACAGACAGAAGATGATATGACAACATACAGGGAGGATGCCATGTGAAGATGGAAGATTAAAGTTGTGCATCTACAAACCAAGGAATGCCTAAAGTCACAAGAATCTAGGAGATAGGCATAGAAAAGCTCCTTACCTAAAGGCTACAGAGGGACCATGGCCTTGCCAAAACCATGATTTCATACTTCTGGTCCCAGAACTATGAGACAATGAATTTTTGTTGTTTTAAGCCATCAGACTGTGGTACTTTGTTACAGCAGCCCCAAGAAATTGATACACTGTTCTAGTTCAAGCATGTCCAATAAACAAGTCCCAGCCTTTGTCTGGGCTGGATATGCTTTGTATCCACTGAGAAGATCAATGTGAAACCTCTACTGGTTACAGGAACAGCTCTGCTTGAAGGACTGGTAGCTCTATATGCCATGAAACTACCATTGCCCTGCTAGTTTTAAATGTTATATACTTGGTCTCTCAGCCAAATTTAATTAAAATTTTAAGATGTGACTTGAACTTTAGTTTTCTAGACTTTTATAGTATTTTACATCTGCTCATACATATTTTTCATTTGTTCATTGAAAATTCACTTTGTATTAATTAAGACAAAGTTATAATGTTTTAAATTATAATTTTTGTGAGAGCAGTTTGAAAGAAACATACAAAGGATTGGGGTATCTGTATTAAATTCAGATTCTACCACTAATTTTCTATGTGGCTTGATATATTTTTACCTGAGTTTCCCTTTCAGTAAAATAGGGACAATAATACTTCACATGAGAAAATGAATATGAAAGTGTTAAGGATGATCTAAAGGGCTGTAGACATAATAAGGTATTATGACTCATAGTGGTCTTGCTTAGCACTTGACAATTGTCATTTTAACTCTATTAAAATACTCATGATTCAAAAGTATACAGTTAATAAGCTTTAAAACAGATTTTACATACCTGATCCATATTTAGCTTCTTTACTTTTCTTATTGTTTTTTCATAAATAACATTGTTTCCTGGGAAGAAATGGCCTCCTCTTAGGAATGGAGAAAGTGGTTCCTATAAAGACAGTAATGACTCTGTTTTGTTTTGAAAGGTACCTTTTCAGAGAAACCTTAACTTAAGCAAATATCTAGTATCTAATAAAATCTGACTTAGTAGCAGACTTTAGGAGAGTGGAATGACATCCCAATAAAGTTTTGAGAGATGGAAGGAAAAACCATAAAGATAGTCTATTTTCTCAAATAGAGCTATCTGGATTCTCTTACTACATGTTAGGCTTAACAGTGTTTTAAGAGAAATTGGAAGGAGGTGAGAAAAATATTTTTTTTCTGTTTCTGAGACAAGATATAATGAGTTTCCTCTGAAGTAGACAGGCCTGAGGTCAACTTCATTTAAGTTGAGTTCACTGCCAAGTTTCTTTCTATGCAAAAGAATTATTGGAGAAATGCAAAACAAACAATTCACTACTGAGCTGCAAAGTAGGTAGAACTATATTAAAGATTTTTTTTCCCGGAATTTAGCTTCAGTGATTTTGAAGTGTATATTTCTTACTTGTGATTATAATCAAAGCTAAATCTCTCTGTATAACATACGTTTTGAATACCAAGAACAGAGTAGAGGCTTTAAGAGCACTGTATCCCCATATAATCAACTAAGTTAATGTAGGATTATCCAAGCATTTAAAAGATGTCAGCCAATGAAATAAAGGCTGATGACAGGTCCAAAATCTGAAAGAAACCAAGGAAGGAGTAGTAAGAATCAGAACAAGAGTTTTTTTTTTTCAATATATGAAATTTATTGTCAAATTGGTTTCCATACAACACCCAGTGCTCATCCCAAAAGGTGCCCTCCTCAATACCTATCACCCACCCTCCCCTCCCTCCCACCCCCCATCAACCCTCAGTTTGTTCTCAGTTTTTAACAGTCTCTTATGCTTTGGCTCTCTCCCACTCTATCCTCTTTTTTTTTTCCTTCCCCTCCCCCATGGTCTTCTGGTAAGTTTCTCAGGATCCACATAAGAGTGAAACCATATGGTATCTGTCTTTCTCTGTATGGCTTATTTCACTCAGCATCACACTCTCCAGTTCCATCCACGTTGCTACAAAGGGTCATATTTCGTTCTTTCTCATTGCGCTGTAGTACTCCATTGTGTATATAAACCACAATGTCTTTATCCATTAATCAGTTGATGGACACTTAGGCTCATTCCATAATTTGGCTATTGTTGAGGGTGCTGCTATAAACATTGGGGTACACGTGCCCCTATGCATCAGTATTCCTGTATCCCTTGGGTAAATTCCTAGCAGTGCTATTGCTGGGTCATAGGGTAGGTCTATTTTTAATTTTCTGAGGAACCTCCACACTGCTTTCCAAAGCGGCTGCACCAATTTGCATTCCCACCAACAGTGTAAGAGGGTTCCCATTTCTCCACATCCTCTCCAGCATCTATAGTCTCCTGATTTGTTCATTTTGGCCACTCTGACTGGCATGAGGTGATATCTGAGTGTGGTTTTGATTTGTATTTCCCTGATGAGGAGCGACATTGAGCATCTTTTCATGTGCCTGTTGGCCATTCGGATGTCTTCTTTAGAGAAGTGTCTATTCATGTTTTCTGCCCATTTCTTCACTGGGTTATTTGTTTTTCGGGTGTGGAGTTTGGGGAGCTCTTTATAGATTTTGGATACTAGCCCTTTGTCCCATATGTCATTTGCAAATATCTTTTCCCATTCCGTTGGTTGCCTTTTAGTTTTGTTGGTTGTTTCCTTTCCTGTGCAGAAGCTTTTTATCTTCATAAGGTCCCAGTAATTGATTTTGGCTTTTAATTCCCTTGCCTTTGGGGATGTGTCGAGTAAGAGATTGCTACGGCTGAAGTCAGAGAGGTCTTTTCCTGCTTTCTCCTCTAGGGTTTTGATGGTTTCCTGTCTCACATTCAGGTCCTTTATCCACTTTGAGTTTATTTTTGTGAATGGTGTGAGAAAGTGGTCTAGTTTCATCCTTCTGCATGTTGCTGTCCAGTTCTCCCAGCACCATTTGTTAAAGAGACTGTCTTTTTTCCATTGGATGTTCTTTCCTGCTTTGTCAAAGATGATTTGGCCATACGTTTGTGGGTCTAGTTCTGGGGTTTCTATTCTATTCCATTGGTCTATGTGTCTGTTTTTGTGCCAATACCATGCTGTCTTGATGATTACAGCTTTGTAGTAGAAGCTAAAGTCTGGGACTGTGATGCCTCCTGCTTTGGTCTTCTTCTTCTTCAAAATTACTTTGGCTATTCGGGGCCTTTTGTGGTTCCATACAAATTTTAGGATTATTTTTGTTCTAGCTTTGAGAAGAATGCTGGTGCAATTTTGACTGGGATTGCATTGAATGTGTAGATAGCTTTGGGTAGTATTGACATTTTGACAATATTTATTCTTCCAATCCATGAGCGTGGAATGGTTTTCCATTTCTTTATATCTTCTTCAGTTTCCTTCATAAGCTTTCTATAGTTTTCAGCATACAAATCTTTTACATCTTTGGTTAGATTTATTCCTAGGTATTTTATGCTTCTTGGTGCAATTGTGAATGGGATCAGTTTCTTTATTTGTCTTTCTGTTGCTTCATTGTTAGTGTATAAGAATGCAACTGATTTCTGTACATTGATTTTGTATCCTGCAACTTTGCTGAATTCATGTATCAGTTCTAGCAGACTTTTGGTGGAGTCTATCGGATTTTCCATGTATAATATCATGTCATCTGCAAAAACTGAAAGCTTGACTTCATCTTTGCCAATTTTGATGCCTTTGATTTCCCTTTGTTGTCTTATTGCTGATGCTAGAACTTCCAACACTATGGTAAACACCAGCGGTGAGAGTGGGCATCCCTGTCGTGTTCCTGATCTCTGGGAAAAAGCTCTCAGTTTTTCCCCATTGAGGATGATGTTAGCTGTGGGCTTTTCATAAATGGTTTTTATGATGTTTAGGTATGTTCCTTCTATCCCGACTTTCTCAAGGGTTTTTATTAAGAAAGGGTGCTGAATTTTGTCAAAGGCCTTTTCTGCATCGATTGACAGGATCATATGGTTTTTACCTTTTCTTTTATTAATGTGATGTATCACATTGATTGATTTGCGAATTTTGAACCAGCCCTGCATCCCAGGAATGAATCCCACTTGATCATGGTGAATAATTCTTTTTATAGGCTGTTGAATTCGATTTGCTAGTATCTTATTGAGAATTTTTGCATCGATATTCATCAGGGATATTGGCCTGTAGTTCCCTTTTTTACTGGGTCTTTGTCTGGTTTAGGAATCAAAGTAATACTGGCTTCATAGAATGAGTCTGGAAGTTTTCCTTCCCTTTCTATTTCTTGGAATAGCCAAGAGTTTAAAATAAATGCAATATTACTATATTTATTTCCCTTCTTTCTGTTTTCATATGAGTCTACTTTTATGGGGGGAGTTGAGGATGTTTTGTTACAAAGCATAATTGCATTCATTTATTTTTGTAATACAGGGGAACAATGTGGAAGGAGACTGACTAAGTCTGCTACCAGTTAATGTGTTTAAAACCATTTCAGAATTGGGGTGCCTGGGTGGTTCAGTTGGCTAAGCATCCAACTCTTGGTTTCCACTCAGGCCATGGTCTCACAGTTTGTGAGTTCAAGCCCTGTTCTGGGATCTGTGCTGACATTGAGGAGCTTGCTTGGGATTCTATCTCTCTCTCACTCTCTCTCTCTGCCCCACCCCCACCCATGTTCTCTCTCTCTCTCTCTGTCTCAAAATAAATAAATAATAAATAAACGTAAAAAAGTAAAAAAAAAGACCATTTCAAAATCAACAAAATATGGTAGCATTTTTGTTATCTGCTAACATAAAAACTCTTAAACACAATTGGATAAAAACACTGGTTGTTGAGAATGTAAGACACCCTTGAACCCAAAGGTATATACTTCTTGTATTCAAGTTTGAATAAAATGTACTTTAACTAAATGTTCCTGGAATACTTAAGTGAAACAAATATACAAGTGATTAAATTTAGTTAGCTGGTGAATTGTTAAATCTAAAGATGGATATATTTAAAAAGATTCCCCTAGAAGCTCTTTTGTGTTTGTTTTTGTAAAAAAAAAAAAAAAGCCTATTTGCAAGCATGTAACACACGTTTATGAGTTTACTATGCACAATATACTTTGCTAAGTGTTACAAGGCATGAATCAAATTTAGATTATTACCACAAGCACTGAATATTGATCAGTATTCATTAAACTATAGCCAGCAGCCTATTTTTATGATATCTTCAATAAGAATGACATGTAGATTTTTTTAATGTTTGTTTTTATTTTTGACACACAGAGAGAGAGACAGAGCATGAGTGGGGCAGGGGCAGAGGGAGAGGGAGACATAGAATCTGAAACAAGCTCCAGGCTCCGAGCTGTCAGCACAGAGCCCAACACGGGGCTTGAACTCACAGAGAGCGAGATCATGACCTGAGCTGAAGTCGGACGCTCGACCCACTGACCATCCAGGCGCCCCATGAATGGTATTTATATTTTTCAAGGACTGTAAGTGCAAAGAAGGAAGACCAAAACCCTATGGGGACAGCAAAGTGTAAAATATTTACTATTTTGCTCTTTATAGGAAAATTTTGCTGATGTTTGATCTGGATGATATATGAGCATAAACATTGATAATACAAGGTAGAAAGAAACAAGTGCCTATAAGAAGTATAGAGAAAGAACTTATGGGATGGAATTCAGAAGAGGAAATATTGAATTCCATCTGGCAGTACTCAGGCTACTTGGATCAGGTGGCATTTGAAAGAAGGTTAAGGTGGGCTTTGCATATAAGGAGATGGAAAAGAATGGTATTCCAATTGAAGTCAACAGAATAAGTCATGACACCAAGGCTGTAAAACTATAAATTATATGTAGGGGACACAATTGGCAGATGGAACTTGGTTCTGAAAGCAGTGAGAAATCTTTAAATGCTTTTAGACAGGGATGTGAGGTGAATGTAAATCTACTTCAGGAAGATTAGTTGGAGAAAGGAAAGAGTACAGGTGAGGAGACTAGTTAAGAGATTATACTAAATCTTCAAGGACAGTACTTTCCAAAGATGACTCTAAGATCTTAAACTTGAGAAATCTACTATATAACCCATGGTGTCAAAAACAGGAAAAGTTGAGACATATTGAATTTCATGTGCTCCTGGTAAGAATCTATGTCTGATTCATGTTTTTATTTCTCATAACACTTAGTACATATACAGTGCATAGTAACCCTTTAAACATGTGTTAAATTATTGCAACGAATTAACAAATAGACTTTTACCTAAATGTGTAGGTAAGCATTCGGGTTATATTGATCTCCAGAACACAGGTGAGTGGAGATTTCGTGGCTATAGTTCTAGTTCTAGACTTCAGAAGCATATGCTTAGAAGTTCTTGTTAAAATCATGCAACTTCTGAAAAGGCAAGTGAAGATCAAAGACATAACTACATAAGCCTTAAGAGATATGAGGATCAGAAGAGAAAATTGAAATAAAATTAAGAGAAGAAAAATTTTCAAAAAACAGTAGAAAGGTGAGTGAAGGTATAAATGCTTCAGAGAGGTCAACAGGTGAGAATTCCAAAGCAGATTGGATTTGGACTACTATAGTTCCACTGGATCTGACCACTAAAATTAGTGGAAGAAGGTATCATGGAAAAAAAAAATTCTGGAGTCATAAAACCTATATTCATTTCTGCCTCTATCACCTACTTGCCATGGAAATGTAAGCAAGTCATTTACCTTCTTTGAGGCTCAGTTTCTTTATAATAGAAATAGTAATGCAGAATACATTATATCAAGCAAAAGAATGTATTTTAAAGTACCTTTAATCTGTGATTTTAATGTACAAAAGACATTGGTTTGCAATAATATAGTAATATAATAATTTGAGAGTGAGAGAGAGTACAAGCAGAGGAACGGCCTGGAGAAAGGGAGACACAGAATCCGAAGTAGGCTCCAGGCTCCAAGTTGTCAGCACAGAGCCCAGAGGAGGGCTCAGACTCACAGACAGCAAGATCATGACCTGAGCCCAAGTCCGCCGCTTAACCAACTGAGCCACCCAGGCGCCCCAGAAATATATTTTTAAGTCCATACTGCTTTTAAAAATTTTTGTAATCACCTTGTTAGAACTTTTCCAAGATATCAACCTAAAGTATATACAAAAGTATGGGGCACCTGGATGGTTCAGTTGGTTAAGCGGCTGACTTCGGCTCAGGTCATTATCTCATGGCTCATGGGTTTGAGCCACACATCAGGCTCATGCTGACAGCTCAGAGCCTGGAACCTGCTTCTCATTCTGTGACTCCCTCTCTCTATGCCTCTCCCCTGCTCATGCTGTCTCTCTCTCTCTCTCTCTCTCTCTCTCTCTCTCTCTCTCTCTCTCAAAATAAATAAAAACGTTAAAAAAATTAAAGTATATACAAAAGTAGGCTTATTGAGGGCAAGGACTGTATCCATCTTGAATACCCCATAGTGAATGAACAGATGACTGGATGAGAAGAGATGATATGAACATTTATCTTAAGGATATAATCACCTTCTAAGAGGAGAAAACAAATTTAGCAAAAGCATGAAAATTTCTCTTGTTCACTATAAATGCCGAACCATTAATATTTTTAAGAAGAAAAATGGTTTAGGTGCTAACAGTGTTGATTCTCTCCAAAATGTGTGTTTGGACTTATTATTTTATATGACTTACTGAAAAAAAAAAACTTCCAAATTAAGGGGACTATTATTTTCCAAAAATGTGTAAAAGAGTACAGCCAAATTTTACTATATTTGAATAAATCATTCTGAGTCAAACAAATCAGAACAATAAATTTAATTAGAAGTCTTAGATTTTTCACAAATGAGCTGTTAGACAGTTTTACTATTTTTTTTATCTGTACATTTGAATTGGTGGTAGATCCACCCTAAAAATTAATAGGTGTCTTCAAATCTGGCTGATCTTATCATTTTAATTGATACTTTTAGAACCTCTGATAGTTCTCACATCTAACAAAGTGCATAATCCCCAGCATCTACTTTGCTGTTCCCAGGCCATGAAACCTTGCTGGAGAAAACTTTAAAATATTTGCTGATTTGGCTCAGTGCAAATTCAAGTTATCTAACTTTAAGAGCCCCTCCAAACTTCATGGTCATACTTCTATTTATTAAATTTTCTATAAGTGTGGTTACAATTTTTTTCATTTTCCTTAATTCCCTATGCTCGTGTTCCCTCATTTTCCTCAATAAGTAAATTGAGAAAACCAAGATCTATTCAGTGAGATTCCTCCATTTTCCTCCCTACTTCAAATCTCTCTTCAATTTCTGCTCTTCCATTTCATTACCAAGAAAGACATACTCTTCCTTTTTTTCCTGAAGTCACTTTTCTATCTATACCTGGAATCTTATCCCCTCTTTTCTTTTCCAGAATTGCGTTCCATTTGTACCCTTTCTCTGTGGCATATTTAATCTTATTACTGGTTCTTTCCTCTGTCTGTAAATCTCTCAGATCTCCAAGTTTCTCTTTTCTTCTTTAGCTACCATCCCATCTTTCTTTATTTTGGTCAATATCTTTCTTAGAAGAGTAATCCTCACTTATTTCCTCCACTTCTTGATCCATTTACCCATCTACTTTTTCCATCTGGATTTTGCCTCCCCAAGTATAAGGAACCTGCTCTCTCAAATATCACCATTAGTTTCTTAACGTTCAAACTCTCTATGGCCATTTGGTCATTTGAGACAGTTGACCACATCCTTTCCCTATTTGTTTCAGTTTCTCTGTGTTCACATTTCTCTCTGACAACTCCTCTGCCCATGAAAGTGGCTCCTTTCTATTTCTGTTAAAGTAGACATTTCTCAAGGTGCTATACCTCAACCCTCTCCATTATCGCTTAGTTTTCTCACTCATTCTCACAACTACAATGACAATTTACAGACGAATAATTCCCATGTCTCTATCTCAAATGTGACCTTTCTTCAGATCATTTTTAACTACCTGTGTGGTCATTTTCTATTCCATGCACCTCAAACACTACTGATTCAAACACATCTCAGGATCTGACGTCGTTTCCAAACAAGCTTCTGCTCCCCCTCACTTCTTAATTCGGCTGTCGTACTCCCAGTATCTCAAACTGAAAAGCTTAGGGTCATATTTGACTTTTCTTCTTTTTTAAACCACATATTCAATATTAGTTGTCAAATCTTATCAAAACTACCCTCATAATAAGTGCCAGAAAAGACAGTGATATATTTGGTGTGAGAAGACCTGAGCAAGTCACACTTATTTAAGCTTTAATTTCCTCATTAGTAAAATGATAACAGTAACCATGTTAACTGTCAAAATACCTTAAATAACACAATAAATCCTTCTGTGATTTCCCCAAACCAATGTGTTGTCTTCAACTCCTGGAATTTCAGTAAGACTTCATCTGTAATTCTCTCATGGTATCTCTCATAGACTCTACCATGTATTTTATATAGCTATTTGTGGACATATCTTATTTCCCTTGCTGAGAGGAACTGTAAGCTCTTTTGGTATGGGAACCATGTCTTGTTTCCTTTTTTCCCCCAATTTAAAGGCTATACAGTGCCTTCCCCACAATGAGAAAATTAATAAAACTGATTACTATCAATTAGATTCTATCTACTGATGGAAAAAACATATATTCTTCATTTCTAGATCAACTTATATACCAGAATGCATAAATCTTTTGACTAAAATGAAAATAAATGGAAAATCAAGAAGATAAGGAATGACCAAAAATAAAAAGGCTGAACAGAGGTAGAAGAAAATCATAATGAGAGAAGTAGAGTGACATCAGTTTAATTATAGGGAGAAGTGAAGATTAGAGAAGCTGGGAGGTGAAAGAGGATAAAATTGCCATTTGAGGAGGCTCAGCTTATTATAAATATTGTAATTAAACCAGAATCTTCTCCTGGGGGAATTTAAAAGAGCAAGCAAAAAAGCATATACTTAGATAAATAAAATGGGGAATATATCTAAATAGGATTTTCTTTTTTTTTTTGTTTTGTTTTGTTTTTATTTTTTATTATCAAATTTATTGTCAAATTGGTTTCCATACAACACCCAGTACTCATCCCAAAAGGTGCCCTCCTCAATACTCATCACCCACCCTTCCCTCCCTCCCACCCCCCATCAACCCTCAGTTTGTTCTCAGGTTTTAAGAGTCTCTTATGCTTTGGCTCTCTCCCTCTCTAACTTTTATCTTTTTTATTTCCTTACCCTCCCCCCTGGACTTCTGTTAAGTTTCTCAGGATCCACATAAGAGTGAAAACATATGGTATCTTTTGCTGTATGACTTATTGCACTTAGCATAACACTCTCCAGTTCCATCCACGTTGCTACAAAAGGCCCATTTCATTCTTTCTCATTGCCACGTAGAATTCCATTACGTATATAAACCACAATTTCTTTATCCATTCGTCAGTTGATGGACATATTAGGCTCTTTCCATAATTTGGCTATTGTTGAGAGTGCTGCTATAAACATTGGGGTACAAGTGCCCTATGCATCAGCACTCCTGTATCCCTTGGGTAAACTCCTGGCAGTGCTATTGCTGGATCATAGGGTAGGTCTATTTTTAATTTTCTGAGGAACCTCCACACTGTTTTCCAGAGTGGCTGCACCAGTTTGAATTCTCATCAACAGTGCAAGAGGGTTCCTGTTTCTCCACATCCTCGCCAGCATCTATAGTTTCCTGATGCGTTCATTTTAGCCATTCTGACTACCTTGAGGTGGTATCTCACTGTGGTTTTGATTTGCATTTCCCTAATGAGGAGCAACGTTGAGCACCATTCCATGTGCCTGTTGGCCATCTGGATGTCTTCTTTAGAGACGTGTCTGTTAATGTTTTCTGCCCATTTCTTTACTGGATTATTTGTTTTTCGGGTGTGGAGTTTGGTGAGCTCTTTATAGATTTTGGATACTAGCCCTTTGTCTGATATGTCATTTGCAAATATCTTTTCATATTCCATTGGTTGCCTTTCAGTTTTGCTGATTGTTTCCTTTCCTGTGAAGAAGCTTTTTATCTTCATGAAGTCCCAATAGTTCATTTTTGCTTTTAATTCCCTTGCCTTTGGAGATGTGTCAAGAAAGAAATTGCTGTGGCTGAGGTCAGAGAGGTTATTCCTGCTTTCTCCTCTAGGGTTTTGATGGTTTCCTGTCTCACATTCAGGTCTTTATCCAATTTGAGTTTGTTTTTGTGAATGGTGTAAGAAAGTGTTCTAGTTTCATCCTTCTGCATGTTGCTGTCCAGTTCTCCCAGTACCATTTGTTAAAGAGACTGTCTTTTTTCCATTGGATATTCTTTCCTGCTTTGTCAAAGATCAGTTGGCCAAACTTTTGTGGGTCCAATTCTGGAGTCTCTATTCTATTCCATTGGTCTATATGTCTGTTTTTGTGCCAATGCCATGCTGTCTTGATGATTAAAGCTTTGTAGTAGAGGCTAAAGTCTGGGATTGTGATGCCTCATGCTTTGTTCTTCTTCTTAAATATTACTTTGGCCATTCAGGGTCTTTTGTGGTTCCATACAAATGTTAGGATTGCTTGTTCTAGATTCAAGAAGAATGCTGGTGCAATTTTGATTGGGATTGCATTGAATGTGTAGATTGCTTTAGGTGCTATTGACATTTTAACAATATTAATTCTTGCAATCCATGAGCACGGATATTTTTCCATTTCTTCATATCTTCTTCAATTTCCTTCATAAGCTTTCTGTACTTTTCAGCATACAGATCTTTTACATCTTTGGTTAGGTTTATTTCTAGGTATTTTATGCTTCTTGATGCAATTGTGAATGGGATCTGTTTCTTTATTTGTCTTTCTGTGGCTTTATTATTAGTGTATAATAATGCAACTGATTTCTGTACATTAATTTTGTATCCTGCGACTTTGCTGAATTCATGTATCAGTTCTAGCAGACTTTTGGTGGAGTCTATCGGGTTTTCCACGTATAATATCATGTCATCTGCAAAAAGTGAAAGCTTGACTTCATCTTTGCCAATTTTGATGCCTTTGATTTCCTTTTGTTGTCTGATTGCTGATGCTAGCACTTCCAACACTATGTTAAACAACAGCGGTGAGAGTGGACATCCCTGTCGTGGTCCTGATCTCAGGGGGAAAGCTGTCAGTTTTTCCCCATTGAGGATGATATTGGCTGTGGGCTTTTCATAAATGGCTTTGATGATGTTTAAGTATATTCCTTCTATCGTGACTTTCTCGAGGCTTTTTATTAAAGGATGCTGAATTTTGCCAAATGCTTTTTCTGCATCGATTGACAGGATCATACGGTTCTTATCTTTTCTTTGATTAATGTGATGTATCACATTGATTGATTTCCAAATGTTGAACCAGCCCTGCATCCCAGGAATGAATCCCACTTGATCATGGTGAATAATTCTTTTTATATGCCGTTGAATTCGATTTGCTAGAATCTTATTGAGAATTTTTGCATCGATATTCATCAGGGATATTGGCCTGTTGTTCTCTTTTTTTACTGGGTCTCTGTCTGGTTTAGGAATCAAAGTAATGCTGGATTTGTAGAATGAGTCTCGAAGTTTTTCTTTCTTTTCTATTTTTTGGAATAGCTTGAGAAGGATAGGTATTATTTCTGCTTTGAATGTCTGTTAGAATTCCCCTGGGAAGTGTCCTTGACACTTATTTCTTGGGAGATTTTTGATAACTGATTCAATTTCTTAGCTGATTATGGGTCTGTTCAAGCTTTCTATTTCTTCCTGTTTGAGTTTGGGAAGTGTGTGGGTGTTTAGGAATTTGTCCATTTCTTCCAGATTGTCCAGTTTGTTGGCATATAATTTTTCGTAGTATTCCCTGATAATTGCTTGTATCTCTGAGGGATTCCATTTTCTTTCATGATTTTATCTATTTGGGTCATCTCCCTTTTCTTTTTGAGAAGCCTGGCTAACTGTTTATCAATTTTGTTTATTTTTTCAAAATCCAACTCTTGATTTCATTGATATGCTCTACAGTTTTTTAGATTCTATATTGTTTATTTCTGCTCTGATCGTTATTATTTCTCTTCTTCTGCTGGGTTTGGGGTGTCTTTGCTGTTCTGCTTCTATTTCCTTTAGGTGTGCTGTTAGATTTTGTATTTGGGATTTTTGTTGTTTCTTGAACTAGGCCTGCGTCACAATTATTTTCCTCTCAGGACTGCCTTTGCTGCATCCCAAAGCGTTTAGATTGTTGTATTTTCATTTTCATTTGTTTCCATATATTTCTTAATTTCTTCTCTAATTGCTTGGTTGTCCTATTCCTTCTTTAGTAGGGTGTTCTTTAACCTCCATGCTTTTGGAGGTTTTCCAGACTTTTTCCTGTGGTTGATTTCAAGCCTCATCGCATTGTGGTCTGAAAGTATGCATGGTATGATCTCAATTTTTTATACTTATGAAGGGCTGTTTTGTGACCCAGTATGTGATCTATCTTGGAGAATGTTCCATGTGCACTCAAGAAGAAAGTATATTCTGTTGCTTTGGGATGCAGAGTTCTAAATATATCTGTCAAGTCCATCTGATCCAATGTATCATTCAGGGCCCTTGTTTCTTTATTGATCCTGTGTTTAGATGATCTATCCATTGTTGTAAGTGGGGTCTTAAAGTCCCCTGTAATTACCACGCTCTTATCAATAAGGTTGCGTATCTTTGTGATTAATTGTTTTATATATTTGGGAGCTTCCGTATTTGGAGCATAGACATTTATAATTGTTAGCTCTTCCTGATGGCTAGGCCCTGTGATTATTATATAATCCCCTTCTTCATCTCTTGTTACAGCCTTTAATTTAAATTCTAGTTTGTCTGATATAGTATGGCTACTCCAGCTTTCTTTTGACTTCTAGTAGCATGATAGATAGTTCTCCATCCCCTTACTTTCAATCTGAAGGTGTCCTCAGGTCTAAAATGAGTCTCTTGTAGACAGCAAATAGATGGGCCTTTTTTCTTTTATCCATTCTGAGACCCTATGTCTTTTGGTTGGACCATTTTTCCATTTACATTCAGTGTTATTATAGAAAGATATGGGTTTAGAGTCATTGTGATGTCTGTAAGTTTCATGCTCTTAGTGATGTCTCTGGTACTTCGTCTCACAGGATCCCCCGTAGGATCTCTTGTAGGGCTGGTTTAGTGGTGATGAATTCCATCAGTTTTTGTTTGTTTGGGAAGACCTTTATCTCTCCTTCTTTTCTAAATGATAGACTTGCTGGATAAAGGATTCTCGGCCGCATTTTTTTCCTGCTCATCACATTGAAGATTTCCTGCCATTCCTTTCTGGCCTGCCAAGTTTCAGTAGATAGATCCGTCACTAGTCTTATTGGTCTCCCTTTATATGTTAAGCATGTTTATCCCTAGCTGCTTTCAGAATTTTCTCTTTATCCTTGTAATTTTCCAGTTTCACTATAATATATCATGCAGAAGATCGAGTCAAATTACGTCTGAAGGGAGTTCTCTGTGCCTCTTGGATTTCAATGTATTTTTCCTTCCCCAGATCTGGGAAGTTCTCAGCTATGATTTCTTCAAGTACACCTTCAACACCTTTCCCTCTCTCTTCCCCTCTGGAATCCCAATTATGTATATATTATTGCGTTTAATTGTGTCTCTTAGTTCTCTAATTCTCCCTCATATGCCTGGATTTTTTTATATCTCTTTTCCTCAGCTTCCTCTTTTTCTATAATTTTATCTTCCAATTCACCTATTCTCTCCTCTTCTTCCTCAATCCTAGCTGTAGTTGCCTCCATTTTATTTTGCAGCTCATTGATAGCATTTTTTTAGCTCCTCCTGGCTGTTCCGTAGTCCCTTGATCTCTGTAGCAAGAGATTCTCTGCTGTCCTTTATACTGTTTTCAAGCCCAGCGATTAATTTTATGACTATTATTTTAAATTCGTTTTCTGTTACATTGCTTAAATCGTTTTTTGATCAGTTCATTAGCTGTCGCTACTTCCTGGAGTTTCTTTTGAGGAGAATTCTTCTGTTTCATCATTTTGGATAGTTCCTGGAGTGGTGTGGAACTGCAGGTCACTTCCCCTGTGCTGTTTTGAATAACTTTCGTTGGTGGGTGGGGCTGTAGTCATACCTGATGTCTGCCCCCAGCCCACTGCTTGGGCCACAGTCAGACTGGTGTGTACCTTATTTTACCCTCCCCCAGGGGCAGGACTCACTGTGGAGTGGTGTGGCCCCTGTCTGGGCTACTTGCACACTGCCAGGGTTGTGGTGCTGCTTCGATGGGGTCTGGTGTATTAGCTGGGGTGGATCAGCAAGGTGCACAGGGGCGGGAAGGGCTGATTCAGCTCACTTTGCTTTCGGTGGTCCACTTCAGCAGGGGCCCTGTGGCACCAGGAAGGAGGCAGACCCGTCGGAGGGATGGATCCACAGAAACACAGCATTGGGTGTTTGTGCAGTACAAGCAAGTTCAGTGACGGGAACTGGTTCCCTTTGGGATTTTGGCTGGGGGATGGGTGAGGGGGATGGCGCTGGTGAGCATCTTTGTTCCCCACCAAACTGAGCTCTGTCCTCCAGGGCTCAACAATTCTCCCTCACGTTGCCCTCTAGCCCTTCCGCTCTTGGAGCAGACCTGTTGACTTATAACATTCCAGTTAAGTGTTATTCCTGTTAAGTCCTGCTTGCTGTCAGAACTCACGGAGTCTGGCCCCTCTGCTTTTGCAAGCCAGACTCGGGTGCTCCACCTTGCCGGGCGGGCTGTCCCTCCACCGCCCGGGCTTCCTCCTGTCAGTCCGTGTAGCGCACACCACCTCTCTGCCCTTCCTGCCTCTTCCGTGGGCCTCTTGTCTACGCTTGGCCCTGGAGAGTCTGTTCTGCTAGTCTTCTGGTGGTTTTCTGGGTTATTTAGGCAGATGTGGGTGGAATCTAAGTGGTCAGCAGGACAAGGTGATCCCAGTGTCCACCTATGCTGCCATCTTCCTCTGTGGAATCCTGCATGCAGTCACGGGGTCCATCCTAATGATCTTAACACCACATGGCTGCTCAGGGCTGTGTCTGTAAATAGGATTTTCAAGCTGTTCTGCAAAACCAGTGAGACTATTTTTGTGCACAAAGCATGGGGGTTAAAATTTGTTTTATTCCTTGGGGCACCTGGGTGGCGCAGTCGGTTAAGCGTCCGACTTCAGCCAGGTCACGATCTCGCGGTCCGTGAGTTCGAGCCCCACGTCAGGCTCTGGGCTGATGGCTCGGAGCCTGGAGCCTGTTTCTGATTCTGTGTCTCCCTCTCTCTCTGCCCCTCCCCCGTTCATGCTCTGTCTCTCTCTGTCCCAAAAATAAATAAATAAATAAATAAAAAACGTTGGAAAATTTGTTTTATTCCTCAATAGTAGAAAGAGTTAAAAGTTTTAAAATAATCATTACCCTTAGTTGCATGTTTTCCCTGAGAAATTATTTGCTTCTTTGTAGTTGAAAAGAGCCATAATAATAAGCCTTTACAGGAGCAGGCCAAGTGTTACAAATATGTTATGTATTTGTATACATACTTCTAATTTCTCTGCCTTTGTATCACACTGTCACTGGGGATGAGGAGGGGAGGTGGTATGTAGATGAGTCTCTGGAGCTTAATACCTACATCCTCAATTGTCCTTAATTTGCAAATGTAACTCTTCCAGATCTGCATTGTTCAATTTCTGTTCTCCCTCTGTTGCTTTGTAACTGAATGGTTTAGGGCTAGTTAACAGCTTAAATTTCAAGGACGTTGAGGGTTTGTTTTGTCCACTACTCTATCCCTAGTTCTTGGGGGCAATTCTTAGGACATAGTAAGCAATCAATGAATATTAATTGAGTGCATAAGTGAACTTGTCTATGCTTCTGATTTCTTGCCTTATTTGAATTAAATGGGATAGGGGCGCCTGGGTGGCGCAGTCGGTTAAGCGTCCGACTTCAGCCAGGTCACGATCTCGCGGTCCGTGAGTTCGAGCCCCGCGTCAGGCTCTGGGCTGATGGCTCGGAGCCTGGAGCCTGTTTCTGATTCTGTGTCTCCCTCTCTCTCTGCCCCTCCCCCGTTCATGCTCTGTCTCTCTCTGTCCCAAAAATAAAAAAAAAAAAAAAAAAAAACGTTGAATTAAATGGGATAAAATATGTAAATTTCCTAGCAAAGAGTGTGTATACCCAATAAAAATTAACTCTTCCCTTTCTCCATTAACTAAAGAGTAAGAATTTATCAAAAGTCACATAAGAAATCACTGGCAAAGTGGAGTGGAGTCCAAATTATTTTATATTTAAAAATTACTCTCTGAATATACACTATGTAAACACTGAAATTCCCATATTAAGAAAAAAAAACTGCTATCAAAAATAATTCTTTGAAAGCCAGGGATATCAAGTGCAATATGCATCCAAGTATACATGTCTCCCAGTTTGTGTGTGAAAGAAAGAAAAAAAGAGAAAGAGGGAAGGGGAAGGGGTAAATTGACCATGTTGTAGAAAAATGCACACTCTCGTCTTCCAAGCCCTCTTTATGTCTCTCTCCCCCAACATACTTTTTAGATATATTGTTTAAACATTTGATTGTGCAAAAGAAGGCACAAGTAACTGCTATACTGTAATCACATTCTCTTTTGGTATTTACATATATATGTGACAACTAAAGCAAATGTTCAAAATAATCATCCCCCCTATCACAGAGCTTGCATGCTCATATGTTAACGCATGGACACATGTGCAACTAACTTCTTTTGTAGCTGAACAGATATGAGAAAATGATTTTAAAATAAAGAAGAGGGGAGATAGATAGAAGCATAAAAATAGTGCACCCCGCCATCCATACACCTAGACATATTAAGTGTGTTACCCTAATTTAATCCTTTGCTTTCCACAGCTGAAGCAAATAATTGATTTTGTTTTGTGAGATAGGGGAGGATTCTTTCCTGTAATAGTGGAGAAGTAAAATAAAGAGAAAAGCAAATAATTGCTGTATTATTATCTGGGGCACACTTTCTATTTGTGAAACTTTGTCCTTATAGCCCCATAGAACCTCCTGTTGCAGCTAAAGAAGGGTTGTTTATGGTTTTGTGTGTGTTGAGGAAGGCTTTTTACCGTGGGAAAAAAGTTTTCTTAATTTTCTCCTCAAATGAGACAGAAGAAATAAAATAAGATAAAAACAGAGAGGGAGGCAAAGCATAAGAGACTCAACTTTAGAGAAGAAACTGAGGGTTGCTGGAGGGGAGGTGGCCGGGGGGGGGCTAAATGGGTGATGGGCATCAAAAGGGCACTTGTTGGGATGAGCACTGGGTGTTATGTGTAAGTGGCGAATCACTACATTCTACTCCTGAAGCCAATACTACACTATATGTTAACTAATATGAATTTAAATAAAATCTTAGAAGAAAAAAATGAGATAGAAAATAATATCTTAGTGTGTAAAATATAAAGTTATATATCTTAGTAGAAAATATAACAATATAATTTTCAAAAGACCTTATTGCTAGCAACAAAAGTTCATAATATAGGCAACAAAGTCATGGAGACACTTTTGTACTTTTGACTTTTCATTATCTTCTTCCTATCCCATATCTCAATGGCATATCTAAATAAAGACTCCAATCCCCGATGTAACAGCTGATAATTTTTATGTGAAGTCTGCGAAAGAACTCTGTCCCTTTTTCCTTTGGTTCAAAGGGCACAAAATCCTTTGTAGCACAAAGGTGGAGCTACAGAAGTAGAAAAATTTTATAACCCAAGAATTTCCATGCTGTTTGAAACTGTTGCATCCCTGAATCAGAATATATGGGCACACAGTTGTCTGGAATTAAAAATGACTTTTTAAATAATAATTATTAGTAATTAAATTTATAACTGGAAGAAACACCAAAAATCTGATTTTACGGATCTGGTACTGACTCACTCTTCTTGTTTAAGCTATCAACTTCTAAGGAATTATGGGCTGGAACAAAGGTTTCTGTGATATAGCTTACCTGTTCAGGATTTTGTACTATGTATCTCCTAATAGTAGTCTGTGGATATGCAGTGACTTTCACTGTTGGAGAATGGAGTTCCTGGGAAAAAAGGTAAAAGCTGCATATAATTATAGTTGTTTAGTGAACTTGAAGCCATTAATAATAAAGAACAATTTTCAGAGTGAAATTTTAAAAGTCATTTGCATAATGATGAAATATGAATTTCTGCTTTTAGTTAATTTCAGTCTTAGAAACATATATGAAAGCATGTGTTTATGTGCTCAGCACTGTGCTAGGTGTTTCTATTATACTCATTTCATGGTAATTCATCACACATTCCAAACTATATATATATATATATATATATATATATATATATATATATATATAACTATATATATATATATAACTATATATATATATATAACTATATATATATAACTATATATATATATAACTATATATATATAACTATATATATATATAACTATATATATATATATATATATAAAGTTTATTTATTTATTTTGAAAGTGATAGAGTGGGGGAGGGGCATAGATGGAGGAGTGAGAAAGAATCCCAAGCACCCAAGCAGGTTCCACGCTGTCAGCACACGTGGGGCATGATCCTACGAGCAATTGGGTCTAAACCCAAGACCCATAATTGACTGAGCCAACCAGGGACCCCAAACTATATTTGATGAGAGTTTCAAAATATTCATTTCATTGTAAATGCTCCCACATGAATAGAAGAAAATATAGCTTAATATTTATTCATTATCCCATATTTTTAAAAATGGAAGGAGACACAAAGAGAAAAATGTGTGTATGTGTGTGCGTGCGTGTGTACTTAAGCATTTAAATCTTCAATGCAGTGGTGGGAGAGGACCATAAATAACATTAAAAGAGAGACAAGAGGCAGGGTGCTTGAATAGCTCAGTCGGTTAAGCATCCGACTTCACCTAGGCCATGATCTCACAATTTGTGAGTTTGAGTCCTGTGTGGGGCTCTGTACTGACAGCTCAGAGTCTGGAGCCTGCTTCTGATTCTGTGTCTCACTTTCTGCCCCTCCCCTGCTCATGCTCTCTCTCTCTCTCTCTCTCTCAAAAATAAACATTAAAAAACTGTAAATAAAAAAAAGAGATAAGGTGCGCCTGGGTGGCTCACTTGGTTAAGTGGTTAAGCATCCAACTCTTGATTTCAGCTTCCATCATCAACTCAGGGTAGTGACATGGAGTCCCACATCAGGCTCCGCACTGGGCCAGGAGCATGTTTAATGTTCTTTCCCTCCCTCTCCCTCTGCCCCTCCCCAGTTTTCACTCCTTTCTCTGTCTTTCTTTAAAAAAAAATTAATTCAAAAAAAGAGACAAAACACTAGAACAAAGTCATTTGTAAACTTTTAATGGAAAAAGGATCAATATCATTAATATAGAATTTTTATACCTCAATAAGAAAAAAAATCATACTACTAGAAAAATGAGAAAATGGCACAAACATTTATAAAAGAAAAACAAATGGTTAATGGACAGCAAGAATATTCAAACAAAGAATCAAATAAACATAACAAAAGGATACCATATTTTAACTGGACAAAATTTTTATTTATTTTTTTTATTTTCTTAATATTTATTTATTTTTGAGACAGAGAGAGAGACAGAGCATGAGCGAGGGAGGGGCAGAGAGAGTGGGAGACACAGAATCCAAAGCTGGCTCCAGGCTCTGAGTTGTCAGCACAAAGCCTGATGTGGGGCTCGACCTCAGTGAGATCATGACCTGAGCTGAAGTCAGACCCTTAACTGAATGAGCCATCCAGGCACCCCTGGACAAAAATAGTTAAATAATAGTAGTGATGAAAGTGGAGTAGGAGGAGTGAAATATGTAGCTATTAAAATAATGATTTTAGAAATACAAACTTGCATGAAAAAATCATAACATTATATAATGTTAAGTGAGAAATGAAGATATAAAACTGCATATATAGTATGATCTCAATTCCTTATTTAAATGGAAGAAAACATGAATCTAGCATTTCATGGCTAGTATAGTATCTGTGGGTAAGAGAAGGGATCATGAGTGATTTTTATTTCTTCTTCTCTACATTTTTTATTGTTCCAAAACTCTCTACAATAAACATATTTTTATTATCAGAATTAAAACACAGTAAACCAAATTTTAAAGCCCTTCATTATGAAAAATAATAGCTAATGTAATTTGCTGACTGGATTTGAATGTAGTGAATAGCTCTACTATTTAATTGGACTTATTTTTCTAAGGCAATCTTATCTTGGAGATCCTGTAAGGCTCTATTTCTATCACTGTTGTAGCCTACATGCCCCTGCCCTATGTTTTGATATATACGTGACCCATGCTAGTCTAGGAGCTCTTTGAGAATAGCAATTGGATCTAATGTATCTTTGTACAATATTTGATAGTCAGCTCTCAGTAAATGTTTGCTTAATAAATGCATGACTCTAACTGACTTAGCTCTAGGCTAAGCCAAACTGGGAAGTGGTAGACAAACTTCTGATAATCTTACTTGTTTTACATAAGATCACCTTTTCCTTACTGTACTGAACTCTAGAGACCAGTTTTGGTTCTTTGTTCCCTTACTGTGCAAGTTCATACCTTGGTACCTCATCTGGGAAGGTCTGCTTTCTTAGAACACCATCTTTCTCCCTCCTAACCTCCAAAATCCACACCCTTTATACTCCCCTCCTATGCAGTAACAAATTTAGAATGTTTTATGTTTTATTTTCTTAGAATTCACTTTTTACTGTATGGAGACTAGTTCATTAAACACATGAATATTATTATTGTGAATATGTTATTTCATTATTATTACAGGTACTTTTTGGAGATATAATGTCTAGTCTCCAGGGTAATCTTAAAAGTGGAATTATTAAGTCGCAAAGGCTAAGGGAACTAGATCCTTGCATGTCTTTCAAGTCACGTACCTTTGAGAAAGGCTAGTTCTGACCCTATAAGCTATTCTCTCTGAATGTAAACTTACAGTTATATCACTCACAGTCAGGTCCTTGATCAGTCTAAGATCTAAGTATTTTATTTGTGCTAAAAATCGAGGACCCTTAAAATATATATAATCACTAGGAGATCCTTGACTAAAAGTCACACTAAAAGCAATCAGATTGAATAGACAATGAAGCTGAAAAGTCTCAGTTTGCAGTGTTTATTTCAGCGTTTGTTTCACATTGCTTTAATGGGCTGAGCTGATTATCATATGTGAGAATTCCCTTTCTAGTTTTGTGTTCCGGACATTTTGTGAACGTGTAAAACCTTAGGAGGGATTCAAGATTACTTAAACATATGAGCAAGGCTTACATAAAAAAGAAAAGGACCTACTATATAACCATAACTTCTTTTACTTGTTCTGTATTTTGGGTTCTATGTATACTGCTTGGGGGACAAGTAGCTATTTTCAGAGTTGGAGAATGGAGTTTCTGTTGAGAAAAACAAAAGAGGGTTCAGAAATTGTTACAGAGCAGTGAATATCTTACCCTCTTGAGGTTGTATTTCCATTAATTTTATAATAACCCAGTTTGTCAGAAATAAGAACTTTATTTAGTGTTTTCTTACATCCAAAGAGCATATTACTAAATTCCTTTGTCAGTTTTGCTAGTAAACTAATGATAAAATAATTTCTAGAATACTTTCATAACAACACATTTTTCTTGTACTTCTAGGTTGCATTCTTTTCTTCTTTTTGAGATTTTTGCTAATGTACACACAGTCTGCAATTTAACAAGATGCAAAATTTATCAATACAAAAACATCAAATGCAAAAATTCCCTAATCATGATAGAATACTACCTTTGAAGACTCAACTAAGACTACTTCCCTGAAAATGCAAATGAAAACTACAATGAGATATCACCTCACACCTGTCAGAATGGCTAAAATAAAAAACACAAGAAACAACAGGTGTTGGGAGGATGTGAAGAAAGGAAAACCCTCCTGTACTGTTCATGGGAATGAAAATTGATGCAGCCACTCTGGAACACAGTATGGAGATTCCTCAAAAAGTTAAAAATAGAACTACAGTATGATCCATCAATCAATAGCACTAATGGATATTTACCCAAAGAATACAAAAATACTAAGTCAAAAGAATAAATGCATCCTGATGTATATAGCAGCATTATTTAAAATAACGGATATGGAGATGGTGGCGTAGGAGGACACTGGGCTCACCCCGCATCCTGCTGGACACTTAGATTCCACCTACACCTGCCTAAAGAACCCAGAAAACCACCAGAGGATTAGCAGAATGGAGTCTCCAGAGCCAAGCGCAGACAAGAGGCCCACGGAAGAGGGTAGGAAGGGCAGCTAGGCGGTGCGCGATCCACGGACTGGCGGGAGGGAGCCGGGGCGGAGGGGCGGCTCAATGGCCAAGCAAAGCCCCCGAGTCTGGCTGGCAAAAGCGGAGGGGCCGGACGGACTGTGTTCCCACAGCAAACGCGACTTAGCGTCTGGGAGATCATAAGTTAGCAGCTCTGCTCAGAAAGCGGGAAGGCTGGAGGACAAAGGGAGGGAGAGCTGCTGAGCCCCCGGACGGCAGAGCTCAGCTTGGCGGGGAACAAAGGCGCTCGCCAGCGCCATCTCCCTCGCCCATCCCCCAGCCAAAATCCCAAAGAGAACAAGTTCCTGCCAGGGAAGTTGCTCGCTCCGCACAAACACCCTACTCTGCTTCTGCGGAGCCAAACCTCTGGCAGCGGATCTGACTCCTTCCCGCTGCCACACAGGGCCCCTCCTGAAGTGGATCACCTAAGGAGAAGCGAGCTAAGCCTGCCCCTCCTGCCCCCGTGCACCTTGCCTACCCACCCCAGCTAATACGCCAGATCCCCAGCACCACAGCCTGGCAGTGTGCAAGTAGCCCAGGCGCGCCACGCCACCCCACAGTGAATCTCGCCCCTAGGAAAGTGGAAGAGAAGGCACACACCAGTCTGACTGTGGCCCCAGCGGTGGGCTGGGAGCAGACATCAGGTTGGACTGCGGCCCCGCCCACCAACTCCAGTTATACACCACAGCACAGGAATAGTGCCCTGCAGGTCCTCACCACTCCAAGGACTATCCAAAATGACCAAATGGAAGAATTCCCCTCAGAAGAATCTCCAGGAAATAACAACAGCTAATGAACTGATCAAAAAGGATTTAAATAATATAACAGAAAGTGAACTTAGAATAATAGTCATAAAATTAATCGCTGGGCTTGAAAACAGTATACAGGACAGCAGAGAATCTCTTGCCACAGAGATCAAGGGACTAAGGAACAGTCACAAGGAGCTGAAAAATGCTTTAAACGAAATGCAAAACAAAATGGAAATGACGACAGCTCGGATTGAAGAGGCAGAGGAGAGAATAGGTGAACTAGAAGATAAAGTTATGGAAAAAGAGGAAGCTGAGAGAAAGAGAGATAAAAAAATCCAGGAGTATGAGGGAAAAATTAGAGAACTAAGTGATACACTAAAAAGAAATAATATACGCATAATTGGTATCCCAGAGGAGGAAGAGAGAGGGAAAGGTGCTGAAGGGGTACTTGAAGAAATAATAGCTGAGAACTTCCCTGAACTGGGGAAGGAAAAAGGCATTGAAATTCAAGAGGCACAGAGAACTCCCTTCAGACATAACTTGAATCGATCTTCTGCACGACATATCATAGTGAAACTGGCAAAATACAAGGATAAAGAAAATTCTGAAAGCAGCAAGGGATAAACGTGCCCTCACATATAAAGGGAGACCTATAAGACTCGTGACTGATCTCTCCTTTGAAACTTGGCAGGCCAGAAAGGCTTGGCACGATATCTTCAGTGTGCTAAACAGAAAAAATATGCAGCCGAGAATCCTTTATCCAGCAAGTCTGTCATTTAGAATAGAAGGAAAGATAAAGGTCTTCCCAAACAAACAAAAACTGAAGGAATTTGTCACCACGAAACCAGCCCTACAAGAGATCCTAAGGGGGATCCTGTGAGATGAAGTACCAGAGACATCACTACAAGCATAAAACATACAGACATCACAATGACTCTAAACCCGTATCTTTCTATAATAACACTGAATGTAAATGGATTAAATGCGCCAACCAAAAGACATAGGCTATCAGAATGCATAAAAAAACAAGACCCATCTATTTGCTGTCTACAAGAGACTCATTTGAGATCTGAGGACACCTTTAGATTGAGAGTGAGGGGATAGAGAACTATTTATCATGCTACTGGAAGCCAAAAGAAAGCTGGAGTAGCCATACTTATATCAGACAAACTAGACTTTAAATTAAAGGCTGTAACAAGAGATGAAGAAGGGCATTATATAATAATTACAGGGTCTATCCATCAGGAAGAGCTAACAATTATAAATGTCTATGCGCCAAATACCGGAGCCCCCAGATATATAAAACAATTACTCATAAACATAAGCAACCTTATTGATAAGAATGTGGTCATTGCAGGGGACTTTAACACCCCACTTACAGCAATGGGTAGATCATCTAGACACATGGTCAATAAAGAAACAAGGGCCCTGAATGATACATTGGATCAGATGGACTTGACAGATATATTTAGAACTCTGCATCCCAAAGCAACAGAATATACTTTCTTCTCGAGTGCACATGGAACATTCTCCAAGATAGATCATATACTGGGTCACAAAACAGCCCTTCATAAGTTTACAAGAATTGAAATTATACCATGCATACTTTCAGACCACAATGCTATGAAGCTTGAAATCAACCACAGGAAAAAGTCTGGAAAACCTCCAAAAGCATGGAGGTTAAAGAACACCATACTAACGAATGAGTGGGTCAACCAGGAAATTAGAGAAGAAATTAAAAAATATATGGAAACAAACGAAAATGAAAATGCAACAATCCAAACGCTTTGGGACGCAGCGAAGGCAGTCCTGAGAGGAAAATACATTGCAATCCAGGCCTATCTCAAGAAACAAGAAAAATCCCAAATATAAAATCTAACAGCACACCTAAAGGAAATAGAAGCAGAACAGCAAAGGCAGCCTAAACCCAGCAGAAGAAGAGAAATCATAAAGATCAGAGCAGAAATAAACAATATAGAATCTAAAAACACTGTAGAGCAGATCAACGAAACCAAGAGATGGTTTTTTGAAAAAATAAACAAAATTGACAAACCTCTAGCCAGGCTTCTCAAACAGAAAAGGGAGATGACCCAAATAGATAAAATCATGAATGAAAGTGGAATTATTACAACCAATCCCTCAGAGATACAAACAATTATCAGGGAATACTATGAAAAATTATATGCCAACAAATTGGACAACCTGGAAGAAATGGACAAATTCCTAAACACCCACACTCTTCCAAAACTCAATCAGGAGGAAATAGAAAGCTTGAGCAGACCCATAACCAGTGAAGAAATTGAATCGGTTATCAAAAGTCTCCCAACAAATAAGAGTCCAGGACCAGATGGCTTCCCAGGGGAGTTCTACCAGACGTTTAAAGCAGAGATAATACCTATCCTTCTCAAGCTATTCCAAGAAATAGAAAAGGAAGGAAAACTTCCAGACTCATTCTATGAAGCCAGTATTCCTTTGATTCCTAAACCAGACAGAGACCCAGTAAAAAAGGGAACTACAGGCCAATATCCCTGATGAATATGGATGCAAAAATTCTCAATAAGATACTAGCAAATCGAATTCAACGGCATATAAAAAGAATTATTCACCATGATCAAGTGGGATTCATTCCTGGGATGCAGGGCTGGTTCAACATTCGCAAATCAATCAACGTGATACATCACATTAACAAAAAAAAGGGGAAGAACCACATGATCCTGTCAATCGATGCAGAAAAGGCCTTTGACAAAATCCAGCACCCTTTCTTAATAAAAACCCTTGAGAAAGTCGGGATAGAAGGAACATACTTAAAGATCATAAAAGCCATTTATGAAAAGCCCACAGCTAACATCATCCTCAACGGGGAAAAACTGAGAGCTTTTTCCCTGAGATCAGGAACACGACAGGGATGCCCACTCTCACCGCTGTTGTTTAACCTAGTGCTGGAAGTTCTAGCATCAGCAATCAGACAACAAAAGGAAATCAAAGGCATCAAAATTGGCAAAGATGAAGTCAAGCTTTCACTTTTTGCAGATGACATGATATTATACGTGGAAAATCCGATAGACTCCACCAAAAGTCTGCTAGAACTGATCCATGAATTCAGCAAAGTTGCAGGATACAAAATCAAGGTACAGAAATCAGTTGCATTCTTATACACTAACAATGAAGCTACAGAAAGACAAATAAAGAAACTGATCCCATTCACAATTGCACCAAGAAGCATAAAATACCTAGGAATAAATCTAACCAAAGATGTAAAAGATCTGTATGCTGAAAAATATAGAAAGCTTATGCAGGTAATTGAAGAAGATATAAAGAAATGGAAAGACATTCCCTGCTCATGGATTGAAAGAATAAATATTGTCAAAATGTCAATACTACCCAAAGCTATCTACACATTCAATGCAATCCCAATCAAAATTGCACCAGCATTCTTCTCGAAACTAGAACAAGCCATCCTAAAATTCATATGGAACCACAAAAGGCCCCGAATAGCCAAAGTAATTTTGAAGAAGAAGACCAAAGCAGGAGGCATCACAATCCCAGACTTTAGCCTCTACTACAAAGCTGTCATCATCAAGACAGCATGGTTTTGGCATAAAAACAGACACATAGACCAACGGAATAGAATAAAAACCCCAGAACTAGACCCACAAACGTATGGCCAACTCATCTTTGACAAAGCAGGAAAGAACATCCAATGGAAAAAAGACAGTCTCTTTAACAAATGGTGCTGGGAGAACTGGACAGCAACATGCAGAAGGTTGAAACTAGACCACTTTCTCACACCATTCACAAAAATAAACTCAAAATGGATAAAGGACCTGAATGTGAGACAGGAAACCATCAAAACCTTAGAGGAGAAAGCAGGAAAAGACCTCTTTGACCTCAGCCGTAGCAATCTCTTACTCAGCACATCCCCAAAGGCAAGGGAATTAAAAGCAAAAGTGAATTACTGGGACCTTATGAAGGTAAAAAGCTTCTGCACAGCAAAGGAAACAACCAACAAAACTAAAAGGCAACCAATGGAATGGGAAAAGATATTTGCAAATGACATATCGGACAAAGGGTAGTATCCAAAACCTATAACGAGCTCATCAAACTCCACACCTGAAAAACAAATAACCCAGTGAAGAAATGGGCAGAAAACATGAATAGACACTTCTCTAAAGAAGACATCCAGATGGCCAACAGGCACATGAAAAGATGTTCAACGTCGCTCCTTATCAGGGAAATACAAATCAAAACCACACTCAGATATCACCTCATGCCAGTCAGAGTGGCCAAAATGAAGAAATCAGGAGACTATAGATGCTGGAGAGGATGTGGAGAAACAGGAACCCTCTTGCACTGTTGGTGGGAATGCAAATTGGTGCAGCTGCTCTGGAAAGCAGTGTGGAGGTTCCTCAGAAAATTAAAAATAGACCTACCCTATGACCCAGCAATAGCACTGCTAGGAATTTACCCATGGGATACAGGAGTGCTGATGCATAGGGGCACTTGTACCCCAATGTTTATAGCAGCACTCTCAACAATAGCCAAATTATGGAAAGAGCCTAAATGTCCATCAACTGATGAATGGATAAAGAAATTGTGGTTTATATACACAATGGAGTACTACAGCGCAATGAGAAAGAATGAAATATGACCCTTTGTAGCAACGTGGATGGAACTGGAGAGTGTGATGCTAAGTGAAATAAGCCATACAGAGAAAGACAGATACCATATGGTTTCACTCTTATGTGGATCCTGAGAAAAGTAACAGAAACCCATGGGGGAGGGGAAGGAAAAAAAAAAAAAGAGGTTAGAGTGGGAGAGAGCCAAAGCATAAGAGACTTAAAAACTGAGAACAAACTGAGGGTTGGTGGGGGGTGGGAGGGAGGGCAGGGTGGGTGATGGGTATTGAGGAGGGCACCTTTTGGGATGAGCACTGGGTGTTGTATGGAAACCAATTTGACAGTAAATTTCATATATTTAAAAAATTAAAAAAAATAAAGTAACATATGTCAATTATATCTTGATAAAGCTAGAAAAATAAAAAAAAATTAAAAATGGAAAAAAAAATAACGGATATGGAAGTAGCTCAAGTCTCCCATCCTCCCCCCCTACACACACACACACACGCACACATACATATACACACATATGGCTAAATATTACGTAGTCATAAAAAAAGAATGAAATCTTGTCATCTGCAACAACATGGATGGAACTAGAGTGTATTATGCTAAGCAAAATAAGTCAAAGAAAGGCAAATACTATATGACTTCACTCATATGTGGAATTTAAGAAATAAAACATATGAGAGAGAGACAGAGACAGAGACAGAGAGACAGAGAAAAACCAAGAAATAGACTCTTAATTACAGAGAACAAACTGATGGTTACCATAGGGGAGGTGGGTGGGGGGATGGGTTCAATAGGCAATGGGGATTAAGGAGTGCAATTGTTGTGATGAGCACTGGGTGATGTATGGAATTGTTGAATGACTATATTGTACACCTGAATTTAATATTACACTGTATGTTAACTAACTGGAATTCTAATAAAAACTTAAAAAAAAGTCTACTGCCCTGAGATTACTTCAGTCTGACTTTTAATTATGGTCTGTCTGATCTACTTGTGGTTAAATTTCAAAGAGTAAACTCTGATGTTCAAAAAATGGTCTATAAAAGTGAGAATATGAGTTTTAATAATGATCTGATAAAAGTCAGTTTATTGATTATGCTCACATTCCTTACATTTTTCCCAAATCAACAAACTGTGTAGATTTATTAGTGTGCAACAAGTTGATAGCTTTACACAATGTCTTCATACATTACTGTAATTTACACCTAATTGACACAACTACAGGATATAGTCCCACAACAATAAAAATATTTTTTTATTTAGAACAAGGAAGCTATTAAAAATTAGAATCATGGACTAAAAATTAGAATCAAGGGAAACACTGACAGACTCATATGGAAGCATAGTTACAAAATAGGTGTAATGTGCTGTTCTTAAAACAAATTGCCAAATATTCTGTATGCTATGGTTTTTCTTTTGTTTTTCTTTTGGGTCATCTTGGAACATTTTCATCCCCCCTTTTCCTGTTACACCAACGGTAATACTGCAAGCTTAATATATCAAGGCAGCCTTTGAATATGTTCTCACATTTCCTGCTGTAGCTGAGAATTTCTCAGACAAATGTAGGCCAAAGAGGTATATCATCCTTACCTCAGGATGATGGTTATAAATGCAACCAAATGCAGGTGGGTTTGGCCCACAGATCCAAGGGGAGAATGTTTAGAGAGATAAGAAAATGGGGGCGCCTGGGTGGCTCGGTCGGTTGAGTGTCCGACTTCGGCTTAGGTCATGATCTCACGGCCCGTGAGTTCGAGCCCCACGTCAGGCTCTGTGCTGACCGCTCAGAGCCTGCAGCCTGTTTCAGATTCTGTGTCTCCCTCTCTCTCTGCCCCTCCCTTGTTCATGGTCTGTCTCTCTCTGTCTCAAAAATAAATAAACGTTGAAAAAAAATTAAAAAAAAAAAGAAAATGAAAGGTGACTTTTAGTTGTGCAATAACACATGAATACATGTGAACATAAAAATTTGTATAGATAAAACTCAAAGATCTTTCCTTAATCATCCTCCCTTTATCCAAATCCTTTACCCAGAAATAATCATTGTTTCATGTACCATTACATAAATATATATGTACAAATAATAATCTTTATTGCTTTTATTATTCTGTAATGCAAATCAAAGATATTTTGTATTATATATTAGGTATATGTCTTAGTTCATTATTTTAAATTAATATATAGTATTCCATAATGTTTAATAACTTATCTACTTCCCTACTGAACAACGTTTAAATTGTTTCCAGTTTTCACTATGCTGCAATGAGCATCCTTGTGGATGCAAGTGTTTCTATAAAATTACACAAAGAAGTGGGATTGACCTGGCACAGAGTTTGTGCATTACTCATTTTAACAGATATTGCCAAGTGATTTCCCAAATGGCTATGCCAATTACACATCTGCCAGCAGTGTGCAAAAGTATACATGTTTGCAGGATGTTTTTCTGCAAATTTTTAGCCTTTTTAGGCTGGGACTGGTAATACTAGATCATGTTGAGAAGACAATTTGTCCACACTACCTGCCACCTGATAAGTATTCTGTAAATGGTAGTTCTTTCCCCCTTCCTTTAACCAATTCAAATCTGATGACATCAGCAAATTAAATAGAATGAAACTTATTAGCCAAGTAGGCTAACTTTTAAGATAAGAGTGTACTGAAAAGTATTTAAATTTTTTTAATGTTTATTTATTTTTGAGAGAGACAGAGCATGAGTGGGAGAGGGGCAGAGAGGGAGACACAGAATCTGAAGCAAACTTCAGGCTCTGAGTTGGCACAGAGCCTGACATGGAACTCCAACTCACAAAGTGTGAGATCATGACCTGAGCCAAAGTCAGACGCTTAAATGACTGAGCCAACAAGGCCCCCAAGAGTCTACTGAGAAGTTTTATAAACTTGCAAAAATTAACCAGAACAAGGATAAGCGCACACACACACACACACACACACACACACATCACACCTTTAGGACACTTATTTATAGTGGTATAGACAGGGTTACTTTATTCAGACGCCAAGACAGTAGTTATTTAAAAGAAAATTGGTGCATTTATACAAAGACTAGTTTGGTCTTAAAATGAAGTAATTAATCTTCTTATATTTGAAAATCCAGTAAATTAATTCTATAACTTATAATTTACTTAATTAGTTTAAGCCTTCATTATTATAATTAATCTAGGCAAATGTAGCTTTTCCCATTAAACCCTCATGGAAACAGAGGACAAGTGGAGTAGTTCCAAAAAGTGAAATATTAAGATGATAGCTTAATAAGGGTAAAAAAGATTAAGACATGTAGTATTGACCAGCATGAACTTAAACCATAGCAGTATTAGGCTGATCAAAGGTTCAGAAAAACAACTGAATAGGTTTATTAATTCCAGAAGCACCTGCTAAAGAAAACATTTTCCCTGGAAGTCTACAAAATTAAGTAAAATAGTGTGAGTAAATGTCCCAAATGAACATTATCTTAATGATGGAAGTTACTTTCAGTGGCATCTATCTCTAAGCAGGATTGCAGCAAGTCACCCCACAAATAGTCATTGCCTACTCCATAGGAAGTGATCAAAAATGTAAATAAGTGAATGAAAATGTCTTAGTTTCAAAGGCATCCCAGGAAAAGGACTAACTCTCCCACTTGATAACCTATATGAATGTTTAATTTTCAGTGTCACTTATATGTATATAGCTTACTTAAATCCTTCATGTTGAAAACATTAAATTCAATGAATAAGTACGTCTTGTGTGCTTCAGCCCCCTATGCAACTGTCTTACATACCTTGTAATAAAATACTCAAAGGCTGGGGAAGAGGTAGTGATAAGCATAATAATCTAGTGGAAAGAGTCCTAGATTTGGGAATCAAGAATCCTGGGTTCTACTTATAGTTACACTATCAGCCAGCTGTGTGCCATCAAACAACTGATATCAAACTGATATCAAACAGGTCTCCCTGAGCTTCAGTTTCCTCATATGAGAAAAGGAATTTGGGTGTGGGTGAGTGTGAATTAGAAGATAGGAGATGATTTCCGGCTTATTTTTCCATAGATACAAAGCAATTTCAAATCCTTTAAACTTGTCTGTCTTGCCTTCCTTTGATGATGATGATGATAATGAGGACAAGTAACACTAAGAGATTTCTACGCCAAATAGATTACATAGATTATTTCATTTGACACTTAAAGCAATCCCATGAGGGAGGTACTATTATCATCCCATTTTACATGTAAAAGTTACACAAAGATAGGTTAAGTAATTGGCTGAAAATCATAAAGTTAATACTAGAGTGTTAGAATTCCAACTCAAATAGCATGACTCCAGAACTCATGCTTTTAGTCACCATACTTTGCTGCATCTATAGGTTGCCTCATTATATTTTGTTTTTCAAGTTGTTGAACAAATTCTGTTAGATTTGACTAGTTCTTACAATAACAGGCTAGATATTTGCCTTTTTTTAAATTACTATCAAAAGTAACTTTTGAGTGCCTGAAAATAAGAGATCCACTCAAAAGTGACTGTGTGAAAGAATACCCTGATTAAATAACTTAAACTTCTAAGAACTTCAATGGAGTATTTTTTTACAGACTGCATGATATATTTACAGAGTGTATGCAAAGACCTTCAAACTCAATAAAACATTAAAATTTTCTTTACTACTCATATTTTCTAAGTCCTTCAATTTTTGTAAGAGGGCCCTACTTTTTATGTTTAAATATTTAGCACAGTATTGAGTTGTTTATTCTTGTGGCTCACATTTGCCATATACGTAACTATTGCCTTGTTGGGTACTATCTTTAGGTAGAGTTCTGGTAAAAAAAAAATAATTTTGTTTATAATCAGGTGGGCTTAGTTAGGCTTAGCATAAAATCCAAGCTGTTTTTCCCACACTTCCTAAAGTAATGATTTTCAACTTGTAAAGTTGTACCAGCCCTCTTCCTCCTTTTCCTTCTCTTTTTCATCCATTTATAAAGCACATATGACATCACCAATTTTAAGATCAGAGTGGATTAAATCCATCTGCTTTTTGGGATAATTTCACTACATCACCTGAGATAATTGTCCATACCTTAGTATACCCTAAATCAGAGCTGGGAAACTCAAGTTGCCCTAGGGAGGATTCACAAAACTGCATCTTATTTCTGTTTGTTAAAATAGTTATGTTTTTTCAGAATTAACAAATCATATGAAATGCAAATGGCCCCAATTTCTCAGTTACTCACCTCAGTGAGAGAGCTTTCCAGTAGCTCAGTGAAGTGCAGAAAGAAGGGAAAGCAGAAGCTGGAGAGGTGTTATTCTCCTTCAGGTAGAAGGAAAACTTTAAAAACCTAGGACATACTCTGAATTCCAGGATTATTTCAGGGCAAGACTTTGAAATTTAGAACAGATACAGTTTTTTTTTCTTTGATATATTTTTTATACTTTCCACTCTGATAATGGAACATTAGAATGGGGAAATCTATCAAATGATTTGCTGAATCTCAAAAATTTAAACCTGTTTAAACTGAAAATACTTTAGTATCTAACTAAGGTTAATTAAGGGTGATAGTTGACATAGGGAAACTATCAAGAGCTGGTTTCTAAACCTAGGACATTCATTAACTAGCTGTTATAACTTGGACACATTATTATTCTGAGCTATTTGAGCCTCAATTTCTTTATTTGTACAATAGACAATAATACACAATGCATATTTTTACTTGCACACTGTACAGTGGGTGTAATATTTTCCTACTTAGTTTTTGGAATTCCAGTGGGTAAAGAATGCATGTAAAAGAATTTCAAAAAAATACCATCTGTTAATATGGGGCATAATTTTTACTGGATTGGTTACATGTATAACTAAGTAATTTTTTCAATACTTGTTATTCGATGGTGGTGAAAGAGATATAAAGCATAGACAGAATATACTCTCTACCCTTACCAAGCTTATAATTATTTAGGTGGTAAAAACTATTAGTGTAAATAGAGATACAGTATCATAAGAGCTATGAGGAACTTACTATGAGAGTTTTTGAGAGCTAAGAGAAGATTTCAGCATGGGACAATTTAAGATTTCATCACAAGGTTACACTTGAGGAAAGTCTTGAAAAATTGTTGTAATTTCAACTTATCTAGATTGGTGAGGATGGGGAATGGGACATTTCAGGTATAAGAGCAACATGAGCAAAGGCATAGTTATGGAACATTAAGGGCTATATTTAGAGAACAACAGTTTACATTTTGGCTGAAACAGAACACTAGAAGGGGAGTTCCAGGAAGTAAGGTCCCTAGAAGCCAGATAATGAAGGGCTCTGAAAGTCAGACTAAGAAATTTATAGACACTGAGTGTTGCTGAAGGTTTTATTGAAGCAGGAGAATGATACAGGGTATTTGCAGGGAATTGAAGCAACTTTTCTAGATAACATATTCTTAGATATAGTTATATTTGTGAATTATTTTAAAATAATGTTATGCAGGAAACTATGCATCCCAGCTGAAGTTGGTTTTAGAAAAGAAATGGGTAAATACTATTTTTGAGGGTAAAAATCTTTCCTTGGAAATTTTAAAATGTATTTTGGTGTATGGGTGAATACTCAGCAGTAGTAGTTTTTATGAGGGAATCTTGAGGCATATAACTGATGTGCTAAAACAATTACAGATTACTGAGCAAGATTCAATAAATAAAATCACTTCACCTAGACAGAATTTCAGTAACAAGGGAGGTAAAGAAAATATCTTTATAAGCAGACTAATTAGCAGCCTCAAACTATAATTTGCTTAAAGGGAATATCACAAAAAGATCCCTGGGAAATAATATGATGACAGATCAGAGCCACTAACCCTTTAACAGAATTTTCCATAAGTAATGATAAATATTTGTTCATAGGGGAAAAATATAAATCAAATATAAATGCTTAATGTGACCAAAGAACTAAAATAGAAAATGAATTGGCTTATTAAATAGTTTCCTAATATATACGTTATGTGTTGTTCACTTTTTAAAGAAGCAATTTGTGTCTTACTTTCCATTTTCAGTTCAAAGAGAAGGCATAGAAAGGTGAAGCCCACAATCATAACTATATATCTTTATTAAAGCCATTGCTTACAGCCACATTCAGGCATTTTTGCAAGCCACGATCATAATGTGGGGGGAGAGAAAACACAGAAAAGCTGGGAGAGAAGGGAGAGGGGAGAGGGGGGAAAAAGATGAGAGAAAGAGTGTAAGAGAGAATTTCCAGTTCCATCCCATTCCCCAAAATATTTGTTTTGATTTGTCTTTGAGTTTTGATTTCTAAAAAGTCTCAACCCTCAACAAGTGTAGAGTCTATGGTGGAGGGGAAGAAGGACCACATCAATAATATACTACTCAGTATTATAAGTGTGTTATAGTTAAATAATATAAAGTGATAGTAGGTAGGAGAACACATCTGGGATGGAGGTGGGAGTGAAGTACTACACTGAGGAGAGGGTAAGAAGATTCAGAATTGGAGATGTCAAGAGGATAACTTTCCAGATGTATTTTGAGGGATAGGTAGAATTCCGGAGGCAATGTGAGGGAAGGGTGGCTGTTGCCAGAGTGGGGAATGAAATGAACAAAGGCAGGGATAGGAGGGAGGCAAAATGCTCAGTCTGCTCAAGAAACAGAAAGCAGTACAGTGTGTCCAGAACACAAGGTGGGAGGAAGTAGGTAGTGGGAAATAAGACTGGAAAATTAGGATAAGACTGTTCTAAGGATCTAGAAGATCCTTTGACATCATCATGATGAGGAGTTTGAACATAATTTTGGAACTCAATTATCAAATTTTTTGAAAAGATTCTGTATTACAAATGAAATATCATTTTATTGCTGAGATTATAAATTCCATGCTAAGGTAAAAGCTCACTTTATTTCTTAATACTATTTCTATCAATGTTCTCCTAAAGCATTTATGAACTTTTAAATAACTAAAAATTTAATGAACTTATTATTATCCAGTGCTGGAGACTTGTATATTTTAATACAAAACAGTCAATACAATCTATAAGAAAAATATTTTAAAAAAGAATTCTGAACAGCAGCAAAAAAGTCAGCCTTCTTTGTAAATAACAAAGTTTTAAAGTATTTAAATGCTCATTATATTATTATTTATGCCCTGGCTTGTGTCAAAAGATTTTAAATGGTTCATAATGGAAGCACATATAAGGAAATAATCATGAAGTATAAGTAAGAATCAGATATCAGATGTTACTGTGTGAGATAAATAAGAGTCAAATGTGTAGACCAGGAATATGGTGATTACAAGTATAGACCTGGAACTAGACTGTTAGATTTAAATCTTAGTTCTACCACATACTACCTATATGAACTTCAGTAAGTCATATAACATCTCACTGTTTCAGTTGCCACATCTGTAAAAATGGGAATGGCATTTGAACCTTACTAACGTTTAAAATTGATTCAGTAGGTTAAGGAAGATAGGTAGTTCCAGAGAAGCTATGAAACCCAGATCATGTGCCCAAAACAAAGAAAGATACATTTGGGGGTGCCTGGTTGGCTCAGTCAGTTAAGTGGTTAAGCATCCATCTCTAGGTTTCTGCTCAGGAGGTCATCTCACTGTTAGAGAATTCATGCCCCAACTTGGGCTTCCTGCTGACAGGGCAGGGCAGAGCCTGGTTGGGATTTTCCCTCTCTTCCTCCCTCCCTCCCCCTACAGCATGCACTTTCTCTCTCAAAATAAACCTTAAAAACAAGGAAAGACAAAGAAACAAAGATGCATTTTGATTGAGGGATGTAATTTTTCATCTTTTTCATCTTCTTAACCATTTACTCTGTCAAAAAGTGAGGTTCCGGGAAAATCATGTAGCTAGAAGGATACATACATGCATATATACATAAAAATCTTTCATTCATTTCTTTTTAAAAAGGTTTATGAATTTAATTTTTTTCCTGTAAACTTATACTTTGAGCATTTGTGGCTTCATTTTTATTTCATTTTAATCTACCCATTATAGCTGATCATGTATATTGACAACACTTTGATCACACATTTTACCACCATAAATTTTCTTGAATGTGATGATCTTAAAGGTATTTCTATATTTAAATGAGTAGCCTGAATATATAGATTTCCAGTGTCCTGTAGAACACTCTGCAATGGTGGAAATGTTCTATATTTGTGTTATCCAATATAGCAGCCACTACCTACATATGGCTGTAGAACAGTTAAAATGTGGCTAGTGTGACTGAGGAATGGAGTATTTAATTTTATTTGATTTTAATTAATTTAGATATAAATGAAAATAGTCACACGTTACCCTATTAGAAGTGCAGCTTTAGAAGAAACATTAGGTAAGAATCAGACAGCAAACAAGCTTTAATGTTCAGTGTCACTACATTTCAGAAGAATAAAACAAAAACACAAACTAAAATCACTCCATCTAAAATATCAAAGACACTAAGAACATGGGAACTTCCAAATTACTCTTTCTAAAGGATACTTATGCCAGTAAACATTATAAATACATCCCTGCTTTTCTAGTATTTTGATCATATACCATGAGTTTTAGAAAATTGTTTTAATGCTTTTCCTCATTAGTCTTTCTTAGCTAGTAGAGCCCTAATAAGCCTTTCAAGCATATGTCTTTACCCAATCTTTCCAGTGTTAAAAAAGCTCTTATTTTATAGCCTATTCATTATCATTTATTTTATTTTGTCTGTGGCGCTAAGGGGTTTTTTGGCTATATTTTTATAAATCAATGATAAAATTGGAAAGAATTATTGAGTGCTCTATGCCAGGTAGTGTGCTGGACACCGTGACATGATATCTTATTAATATTCACTAAAACCCTGAGGAAAGGTATTATTGTCCCCACTTTACCCATAAGGACACTGAGGTCCTGAGAGGTCAAGTAATTTATTCTAGGTTCTAGGACTTAATATTTACTGTGTTTTAAGCACTATGCTGTGCGTTTTCCATCATATGTTATCGAATTTGACCCTAACAACTATCCTATGAGTTAAGTATTATTGTCCCATTTTACAGCTTAAGCAACTGATCCCCATAGATAGCATGTCCCTGAACCAGGAATTAAACCTAAGACATTTAAAACATAAGTCTACATTCTTAGCCACTACACTAGACTGTTTCATAGTTTTGTTCTGCTAAAGTCTACCTTATCACTGCCCATTTATTATTTGCCTCTCTATAAGCCATTCCAAATAGATTCATATTTATGGGCATTTTCTCCACACAGTGTTTTTTTTGTGACTCATATTTTCACTCTGAAAAACATGAACCTCTTTAGCCAACACCTATTGGCTTTCATTTTCTTATTGATAATCTTATCAAAGAGTTCAAGACTTTGGTGCCGTAGATACAGGAGAGATGGCAAGACTTCTGGGAATGACAATGAGGTAAGAGATTACATCCATAGTATAGGACTTTGTTTTTTAAATATTTGGAAGCTTGTTGAAATGAATGGAACTCTCATGCTATCTAATTTGAACTTTAAAACTTTTAAAAACTAATAAATAATATAATGTTCCAAGAAGGAGTCTTAAAATGACTGTGAGAATCCCTGAACATAATAATAGTGACTTAGGAACAGTTTAGGACTAACAGTTTCAAAAGAGGCAATGTCTTTAAAAACCACCTGACAGGGGCACCTGGGTGGCTCAGTCGGTAAGCATCCAACTTCAGCTCAGGTCATGATCTCACGGTCTGTGAGTTCAAGCCCCGCATCGGGCTCTGTGCTGACAGCTCAGAGCCTGGAGCCTGCTTCAGATTCTGTGTCTCCCTCTCTCTCTGCTCCTCCCCCACTCACACTCTGTCTCTCTCTCAAAAATAAATAAACATTAAAAAAATTAAAAAAAAAAAACCACCTGACATTTATGCTGGCAGAATTTGCCAAGGCAAACTGCCATTTGATTAAATTTCTTGAATAGTAAAAAAGATGCTTTTGTTAAAACCTTTCAACGTTAGTAACATGGTTAAATGCCTGCCTTAGGTTATTGTCGAATGTTCTGAACTTTGTACAGGAAGAAACATATAAATTCTAATGATATTTTTTTTAGATGAAGCAAATACTTCCTTGATTTAGAATAAAATCTGTAATTCTGTTCTCATGTAAAGAAAGCAATAGAATGTATTAGAATGTACTAGTAATAGGACTTCTTCCCTTCATCCCTTTCTTCCAAAGGAAATTCCTCATTTAAGAGAGTTTCTTTTCTTTTCCTGAAGGAACCTAGGAGAAAAAATAAAGTGTACAGTCTCTTTGTACATGCTTTTTGTCTTTAAAAACTAGAAGTATATATATGCTCCATTGGAAATCAAAAAAAGATGCTATTGCCATAGCTGTTATTGTAAAAAAAAAAAGTTAACTCAAAAATACTTGTTTACAAAAAGTTTTTACTTTTATTTTTTTTTTTAAAGCATGCTCCAAATTTAGGAGGCATTCTGTTTGGTTTTTTTTTTTTTAATTTTTAACGTTTATTATTGAGAGACAGAGAGACACAGAGCGTGAGCATGGGAGGGGTAGAGAGAGGGGGAGACACAGAATCCGAAATAGGCTCCAGGCTCTGAGCTGTCAAGGGGAGCCTAATGTGTGGCTCAAACCCATGAACCGTGAGATTATGACCTGAGCCAAAGTAGGTTGCTTAACCAATTGAGCCACCCAGGCACCCCCAAAAGTTTTTACTTTTAAATGGGGTTTAACTAACAAAAAGCAGAATCAGACCTATAAATAGAAAGAACTGATGGTTGCCAAAAGGAAGGGGTGTGAGGGTATGGGCAAAACAGGTGAAAGGGAGTGGGAGATACAGGCTTCCAGTATGGAATGAATAAATCACAGGAATAAACAGCACAGGGGCACTTGGGTGGCTAAGACAGTTAAGTGTCCAAGTGTGAAACTCTTGATTTAGGCTCAGGTCATGATCTAATAGTTCCTGGATTCAAGCCTCCCTGGAGCCTGCTTGGGATTTCTCTCTCCCTCTCTCTCTGCCCCTCCCCCCACTCACATTTTTTTGATAATAATAAATAATAATAATAATAATAATAAACAGCATAGGAACTATAGTTAATGATATTCTAATTATACTGTAGAGGAACAGATGGCAGCTATACTTGTGGAGAGCATAACATAATGTATGGAGAATTTGAATCACTATGCAGTACACCTGAAATAATGTAACATTGTGTCTCAGTTATAGTAAAAAAAAATTAATAAAAATAAATGGGATTTAAGAGCATGGCAACTCTCCCAGTTATTTTACCATGAATTGCCGAACAAAGAAATTTGGATCATAGCAGTTAAAGCACCAGTTCACCTCCTTTCCCCTTGCCATGCCCCCTCCCCCACCTTTCCAAATATACACACAAGGAAAGCTTGTGAGTGTCATGGCCTGAAAACAGGCCCAGCAATTTATCAAACCTCCCTTAAATAAGAGACAACTGCCATGGGAATTTTTACCCAGCAATTAGTTGCACAATTTCTATAGCTTTATTTAATTGTAAGCAAAACAAGGCTGACCAAAGCTAAAAACATGGGCCTCTTTTCCTATGACCTCATTCCATTTTAAGGCAACCTACTTCCCTGAACAATCATTCACATTATTGACCACACCCTTGAACAACAATGTATCAAAGCAACACACCCTCCCCACAGACGAGGAAATTTTTCTGATAGTGTATAAAAATCCTGGCACAGTAAGGGAGCTATCCACAATCTTTGTAACCAAAGAAAAGGGGAGAATATCACCTAAACAAAGATAAGCCCAAGCTGACTAATTATTGATAGCAGAAGTTATCAATAACACACATAAACATAGATTCTCCCCGGGAAGCTCTCTAGAGTTAAATTTGGTTTCAAGTTTTAAATTCAGAAGAATGGTAACCCATGCAGCACACATATTAAGAGGTCCCTTCTTTCACCAAAACTTATTTTATTCAATAAAATATTGATGGCCAAAGCACAAAATTATATTTAAAAATGAAATATAGACATATGGAACACTTACAGACCACTTCCTATACATCTATCCTCAACATGGATTTTCTCTAGGAGAAGCAAATGGTATTTATCCAAATAATTACTATGTTTTCCATATAATTAGCATTTAATAAATATTCAACTCAATTAATGACTGGTATTAAAAAATATTTTATTTTGGGGACACCTGGGTGGCTTAGTTGGTTAGGCATCTCACTTTGGCTCAGGTCACGATCTCATGGTTCAAGAGTTCAAGCCCTGTATTGGGCTCTGTGCTGATAGCTCAGAGCCTTGAGCCTGCTTCGGATTCTGTGCCTCCCTCTCTCTCTGCCTTTCCCCTGCACATACTCTGTCTCTGTCTCTACGTCTCTCTCTCAAAAATAAATAAAACATTTAAAAAATGTAAAAACACTTTTTTTATTTTGATTCAATTCTCTCTCATGCAACAGAGCTCCTTTGAATACATGGAAAATATCTTAAACTTCATGAAAAGCTAATTAGTAGATGGGAAACATATATGTTCAGTAATTTTACATTAATGGTATTCATTAAGACAGTATTTCATTTTGCATTAATGATGGTAAGCTAATATTTAAGCTTTTTAAAAGGTTGAGTTGTAAGATGTTTTGTTTTGTGTAGTTTCTAGAACTCCATTTTTTTACAAGATTACGTTCAGTTTTAAAATGCATCTGTGCCTTTGATTACCCCTGTGTTTGATTTTACCTGTCCATATATATAAATCTGGTCATTTTAATTCTAGCATTAATTTATGTAATTTCATCAGCAACTGCTTTCTACATTCAATTTTCTCTGCTCTATCAATCAGATAAAACAATAATTGAGAGAATAATGAAATATATCTATTAATTATAGACGAGAAACAGGGCAACATTATATCTGGAGAAATTTTAAATATTTATATTTATAAACCCCATCTTAGTGCACAAGAAAGCAATAGAGGAAATCAATATACTAAAAAGAAACAGAAAATACTAAAGTGCTGCAAAAAGCATTTGGTTAAATCTAAAATGTCTACTACATAAGCTAAAATTAAGATTCAGGAAACAAAGAAGAGTGACATTAATTTCAGTTTCTCAAAGGGAACATATTTTACTATTGACAAATATATTTAATTTTATTTTATTTATTTATTTTTAAAATGTGTATTTATTTATTTTGAGAGAGAATGAGCAGGGTAGGGACAGAGAGAGAGTTAGAGAGAAAATCCCAAGCAGGCTCTGAGCTGTCAGTGCAGAGCCCAATGGAAGACTCGATACCGGGAACCATGAGATCATGATCTGAGCCCAAATCAAGAGTCTGACGCTTGCCACCCAAGCGCCCTTATTTATTTATTTATTTTACAGTAAGCTCCATGCTCATCATGGAGTTTGAGCTCACAACCTTGAGATCAAGAATCACCTGGTCTACTGATTGAGACAGTCATGTACTCCAATTATATATTTTTAAATCTTATGAATTATCTGAATGTCATCCAAAACACCAAACTGCTAAAGGCAATTAAAGTAAAAGTTTAACTGAATTTATGGTAAGCAACAATTGATTATAATACACAGGCCCAGCTGCCAGGATGACAAACTCTAGCCTCAGAATAGTTGCTACATACCAACTCAAAATCGCTCTAAATTATGGCATATTAAAGAGAGACTTTATTAAAACATGAAACAAACAAAAAAAGATTTTGAGTAATATGTGCTGTTTGATTTTTCTTGGCATGGTACATAATAAAGCTTCTGCCACATCTTACCCATTACATTACCAGGAAGGTAATTTCATGTAAAATCTAGATTCTACTTTACACAATGGCATCCTGTTAAGAAATAGGGAGAAAGAAAAAAGAATAGAAGAGTTTCTTCATCACATTGTTTGTGACAGCTACCTAAATAATTCTTGCCAAATTATCTTTTAGTGGATTTGTGAATGCCCTTTGATATCTAACTAGGTTTGAAATTTTATAGTCAAATTTTCTTCTTGTTTCACTGAGGGAATGAAACTTCTTAGTTTTGTCCTTTACTAAATATATAGAATTTCACCTGCCTCATCCTCACACAACCGTTTTTTTTTCTTTTCAATTAAAAAAAAAACATCAGACTTCACAACATTCTCCATTCCAATCTCTTATCCAAATTGTTGTGGCAATACTTGATTTCCCTAGGGTTCTTTATAAATTTGTCTATGGGAAACTATGCTTCAGGATGGCAATAGTCTTATAAGGATTGCTTTAGCAATTGACAGGTAGAAAGAAGAAAAGTCTTGTAAAAAAGCTTGACCAGCTTGGTCCTGGGATTTTTAAAAAGGACAGTTGAACTAAGGAGATACAATAAAGTGATCCTAAAATTTGTTCTGTAGTCAATATTTACAATTTGTTAAATTTCCACTCTTAAGTTTTTATCTATATTTCCTTTACTAGCAAGTTGACAAGAAAAAGGATTAATGTTTTTAAATAACTATGACAGGGTGATTTTAGCATTTCTATGATAATAGTAACCTGTTTTTGCATTGTTTTGGGACTACTAAGGAACATAGATGATACCCACTTTGTTGTTCATTAACATCCTAATACTAAATATTAGAATGTACATTTGCATTATTATTATCAGTTATGCAAAGTAGTATTTTTTTATCTTTATATTTTCTTCCTTTGACTTCAATACAGGTGGAAGTTTTTTTCAACTCGAAAATTACCTACAGTAAATTCTGGATTTTTTCTTCATTATTTCCCCCCAAATTAAGCTAGGCACAAAATGTCAGTAAAATTATGGTCTTTGTAGTTGTTGGGTTATCTAGGTCTTTAAAAATTCTTTAAAAAAGTTTTACTATATACTTTAGAAATTTTGCTTTATATCTTACTTTACATTGTGGTTTTTGGGAAAATAACCCATATTATTCCAGATTTATACAATAATCCAACATCAGATAGTATCATCCCAATGGTTGCTTTTTGAACTTTTTACAGTATAAATTTTATCTTGAAAACATAATTTTAGTTTAGACAGATGTTTCCAGAAAGCTTAAATTCATACAAATTTAATGTAAACGGATTCAAAGAATGAAAACAAACAGAGCTGTTAATTTTACATAGTCTTGCAATGTTCATTTACATTCATTGGCAAGATTATTAGCACAGATACTAATGCTAAATAGCCCCTTTAAAAGCAAATTTATTTTATTTTAAAGGGTGTCTTAAAGTTCTGCCTTTTAAAACTTTTATATAACAATTGCTTACATCTTGCCTTCCTCAGTCCTATATCCACTCTTTCAATCCTCTGTCTGCCAATATTCATAAATTATTCACTTTGGCTATACAAGAACCAGTGTGTTGTTTTCAGAAGATGAAACACATACAGCAATTTGAAACGATATTTGTGCCTATCACTTATCCTGGAGCAGCACACTGTTTGCTGAACACAAATAATTGCTCATCACTCCATATAAGCCATTGCCCCCGTACTACCATATTTGATATTAAAAAAAATCTACTTATTTCTGAAATCAAGTGAATCAGTGGGAACTTACTCTATAAAAATCATTGTATTCAAGTTGAGGATTGTTTTGCGGTAAAGGCAAATGAATACTTCGGGTCAGATATCCCAATCGAATCCAACAAAAAATGAGTCATCGTATGCTCTAGTTAGATTATAAAACTCACTGAAGCTGTTAAAACAACCACAAGCACTAGGAAATGAAAGTACAGCAAGAGATGGAATTTAGATGACTGTACATTGCATATATAGCTGCAGAACAGAGGCAGAGAAGCTGAAAGAAAAGAAATGAGGTTGAAGACATCCCCTATGAATCTGGCTTAACTATCATTGTGGTACCTGAGAATGGTTGCTCCAAACCAAATTTTGGTAGGAGGAGGCAGTTTTGAGAGGGGAGAGCACTTCCTGTGAGTTGATGGAGTCCAAGGCCTGAACCACCTTGTTCATGGGCCCACTGTAGGTTCTCACTCTCTCATACACTACATTTTTTTCTGGAAGGTGCTGGGTTTGGCTTGACTGATGGTGGCAGTGGTAATGTTGGGTTTGGCACTCCGGCACCTCTGGGGGCTGCTGAGTCCCACAGCTGCTGCTGCTGTTCTCATTCCAACAGCTTGAGCTCATGATGTTCTCAGTGGTCAGCAAAGTACTCCTCAGACACTCTCCCTACAGAAAAAACAGAGAGAGAGAGAGAGAGAGAGAGAGAGAGAGAGAGAGAGAGAGAGCGTGGTCATGAATAAGGGTAAGAAGGAAGGCAAGCATGCACATGTAGAAGCCATTTATCAACCCCCTCTGCTTATAATGGTGCCCAGGAGAGGTTAGAGTTACCTGAGCAGCAGCAGGAGCAGGTCTGACAGCTTCAGAGGAGGCAGCAGGTATTTGAGTGCAAATGAAAAGTTGAGTCACCTGTGAGATTGCTCCAGGAAATGGTACTGACACGCCCCTCAGGGGTGGATTCACCTGGCAGGTTTACCTGCCAGGAGAGGCCCTGCTTTGCCACGGAGATTCAAGGCTGCATTTGAGTAGGTAAGAGAGTTTGGAAAGAACAGAAATGTGGGATTTTTAGGGCTGAAGCCAGAGCTTCCAAGTCCACAGGCTTGGAAATTCATTTAACTATAAATAGGCAGACAAAGACATGCTCATGCCTAAATTTACTGAGAAAAAAAAGTCACAAACATCACATGAAAGTGACTTACTCATGGTTCTTAAGCTTAGCAAAAAAAATTACAAGCATGGGTGTTATCATTCCAGAGTCCCAGACCAAAATATAAGGTATTTGCCTAAGGACACCCTAATTTTTACAGATAAATTTGCATTCTTTGCAAACCCCAGCTGGTAATTACAGTTAAAGGAGATTGCTTTGGGGTCTACTTCTAGCAACTTTAATTTATGGGCCTGTGCATCTTGACCGGCCTAGTATGACTTTCTAATGTACATTGAACTAGATTTGTCTAAATGATTGAATTATAGTCTATAAATGGGAGATTGGTCAAGAAACCTGTTTACCATTCCACAAATACTTTGCATTTCAGCATTTGTTTTTATTGTTTTGCATTTTTACAAAAGAATGTACCCTGATTTTATATGTGCCCTAGGAAACACTGACTTTGATTTCTTTTTTTAATATCTAGTTGTTAAGGGAGCTGCAAGTCCTGAGAGGTGCCTTACTTTATGTAATGAGATTTAAACATGCTCAGCACTTATTACTACTTTAAATTAAAGATCATAATGCATGCCTACTTCCCTACCAAATTTTGCCTTTCAGGATACTTTAGCATCCCTGAACTCTAGAATACTCACCAAGTGTGTCTTCAGAAAATGGGTGTCTTCCTAGTGTGTATATCCACCATAAAATCTAGCATATCATCACCATGCTAGAGAAGAGGAGAATATTATTGAGCTGGCTAGCCAGGCTTTTATTTGCTAAGTGAACAAAAAATAATGATTTACTGGTCACTTACTATGACCAGGTACTGTGTGAGGAATTTTACATAGATTATCTGTCATCCTCACAACTTTATGAGGGTGTATAGGTGAGGAACTGAGACACAGACATAGAGAGGCACAGAAATTTCCCAAAGTTAAACAACTAGTAAATGGTGGATCTGGGATTTTAATATAAGGCAACTCATTTTAGAGGCTAAACTCTTATTTACTGTATTATTCTGCTAGATAAATTTTAAAATTGTGTTCTGCATCTGGTCATCTAACAAATCTTCTAGGTGGAAAATCAAAAAACAGTTTTTAACTGATGCTTTGTAAGTGACTTTAAAAGGAATCTTTGGATTTTTTGTGGGAGACAGGTGTGCAAAATGCTGAAAACCAACCTTGAACTCTTTAAAATAATTTATTGTATATTTACATTGTGTGCTGTGTACTTCGAATCTAATCCTTGTTCATTTTAACGCTATTCCTCAAGAATCAATGAAAATTTATTTATGTATTTATTTTTAAATTTTTAATGTTTGTTTATATTTGAGAGAGAGAGCCAGGAAAGGGCAGAGAGAGACAGAGACAGAATCTGAAGCAGGCTTCAGGCTCTGAGCTGTTGGCACAGAGCCTGACGCAGGGTTTGAACTCACAAAACATGAGATCACTACCTGAGCAGAAGTTGGACGCTTTACCGCTGGAGCTACCTGAGCACCCCAAAAATCAATGAAATTTTACTTAGAAACATGTGATCTGACAAACAGCTTGGCAAAATATCAGATTGGTAACTTGAGAATATCATTAGCAGTATCCTTTTGGATAAGCTTTGTGTGTGAACAGGGAATGGGTAAGTGAGGTCATCCAGTCAGCTCTGATTGTTTAACTCTGGATTTAAAATACAAACACATATACATAGTACTGTTAATATCTTCAGCCAAGAGGTGGCCTAGTAAATAAAGAGAAGGAAATAAATAATAAAAATTCTTTCATCCATAAAATGGTGACCATACCTGCCCTCTTTTTGAGGCAGCCACCTTTATGCATTTGGGCAAAAATTAATGTGTTGGTTCCCTGAGCCTCATCCATTATTCTTCCCCATGGGCATGAAGGAGAGAAAGAGCTTGAAGCTCAAAAATAGTATATAAGAAATTGGATTAGGCATTATCTGGCAAACAAACCACATCTGACTATGAAATAAATATTGACTACTTTGGTTCACCTCAGAGAGGTTTATCAGTATTCTAACCAAAGTTTCTGCTCCTTTTCTGAGAATTTATTTGTGTCTTCAATGACATGAATATCCAATTGTCTTATTTCAACTTTATGCAGATGATATTAATACTCACCTATTTTTATTAATAAATTCATATAAATATATTTGACTGTTTAATAATGGTATTTGTCTTGTTTTCTAGTTGAAAATCCAAGGGATTGACACTGAATTCTGCAAGCTTCATGATTCTGCTACCCTTCTAATATTGGTGGATAGAATAGTAAGAGTTGATTCCTTATTCTCAGCTATAGACTTGTCCATAGAATCTTTAATTATATTTCTGGCAGTTATTTTGTTCTACTCAGTAATATAGACATTTTATGTTTAGTACTGAAAAAGACTCATTTATATGATAGATTTGATTTCCTTTACAACTGATATCATTTTAGAAACTAATTTAGTTCTAACAGATTAAAAAAATCTTTATTGTTCCTGCTTATAAAAATAATTCATTCTTTAAAAATTCAAATAATTAAATAGGTGAATAAAGTAGAAAATGAAACTTCCCATATTGATAGTGAGAGTAAGGGATGGGTTAAGAATCAGGAATGTTTGCCGTATACATTATTGGTAGTTAAAAAATAAGTGATTTACATTTTGACTGAGATGTTTTGAAGATCATCTGAAAGGGTCTTGATTTTACCTACCTCTTAAAATTGTTTTTACAATCAAATGAGAAAGTGTCTGCCAATTATAATGCATCATCCATGGATAAGTTTTTAAATATATTACTCAAAGATGATGTGTGTGATTTTTGTAAAATATTAGGGTTTGAAAAGCAAATATGAATGTCATAGGAAGCTATAGGCCTGATTTTTGAAAAGCTTAGCTACCTAAAACCATTGAAGTAAAATACATCAGTAATTAATTTACCAAAATGGATGTATAAAACTATCTTAGAATATGAAACAATATAAGTAATTATAAATTTAACACCAAATGAATTTCATCAGCATCAGCAGTCGAGTTTATATAATCCTGTACTCCACCTCTTGTTTTATGGGAATGAAGCTCAGGTCTATCTCAGGCCTTGGCCCACTGTTGAACCTCATGGTGTAATGGCAAAGGATAGAGAGTTAAAGTGAAATTACTCAAGCCTTTTTACTTCTGCCTTCTTTGTGATCAAGTAGAAGTGTGTTCATATGGAAAGGGTCAATAAGCATTGGTCAGAGAGAGCTGAAGCCCAAGGTAGTGAGATGATTGTATGAAAGCACCTATGTTTTACTAAATGGGTCTAGGTCACTTGATCTAGCAGAACTCCGTTCCAGCCTTTTGACAGAACTTAAAGTTGAGCTTGCTTAACTGCTGTTGGGAAACTTTAGACTAGGAAATGTTTCAGGATATCAGATATGAAAAAAACATTGTCTTGATTTAAAAATATGAATGGTGAAGTTTACAAACTAAACAGTTTAGTCTGACAACAATTCAGCCAATGTGTGTCTGATGATACACATACTTAAAATAGAGATAAGTGATCTCTGAAAGACCTTTGGTTATCCCCCATCCTGGTTTCTGAATCTTAGTCCGTAAGTAAGTGTTAACTGTGGCATAAATTTGCTCAGAACTAATTTCGATGTTCCAAGAGCCACACTAGAGAAAAACAGACCTCAATTCTATACAGAGTAAATAACTCCTCAGTATGATTTTAATGCAGTTGAAAAGGGAGAAAGCTTCTATTATTCTTGCAATCCCCCAGGGATATCTGAACTTTGCTATAAAAAAGATTACTTTAAAACAGCTTTTTTCAAAGTGTGTCTTAAATTACACCAGTCTATAGAGTGTTATACCTAGGAAAGAGAAGTGTTTTGTATCCAAATGAGTTTAAGAAATAGCTGGTTAACTATACTTTGAGAAGTAGCTTTACTGACAACATTATAGCTTTTCATAAGCTAATATACACTATGATCTTCTAAATGGGTGATGTGATGTGTACAGGTTTTCAAGTTTTGCTGGTGATGGAATATATTTTCTGTGGAATAGCTTCAGTGAATTGTATTCTTCAGATTTTTTTCTTCTTTATGCTTTCTTCCTCCATACACTTTAAACTAACTCATAAAGCAAGTGGGAATTCATACCTAATTTATAATTCTATCAATATCATTAAAACATTCCAAAGACCATTTGATCAGGCCACATCACTGTACCAGTGATACTTGAAGTGAGGTCCCTGAACCAGAAGCATCAGCTTCACCTGGAAGCATTTTAGAAATGCAAATTATTGGGCCCCACCCCACATCTACTGAGTCAGAAACTAGAGGGGTGGTGCCCAACAGTCTGTTTCACAAGCTTTCCTGATGATTCTGATGCACACTACAATTTTGTAAATCCTGAATTATACCAGTGTGTTTAGGGCAGGCTTAGATAAAAGAGGAAGATGGCAGTGCCAGAGAGATGAAACTTGTAGTGTATTGGCTAAGAACTAGTAAGTAATTCAGGTGATTAAAAGTCCTTAAGAAAGTAGAGCTACAATCCTTGGTAAGAGTTAAACTTTTCTATATATAGAAAGAAGTTAGAATGGGAATAAACTATGGTGTAGTACATTAGTTAGAGCTATCTAAGGTATATGATATTAAACAAAATATTTTTATTTTAATAAAAAGGGAATATTGGAGTATACCAAAGGACTATATAGTGTAGTGTTGATGAGTGTAGCTTTGCAATCAGACAGACATAGATTTAAATTTTAGCTCTACTGTATATTAGCTCTATGGCTTGGCAAGGCATGCCAAGACTTTTTTTCCCCACAAATGGGGAGGATGAATCCCCATAATATTTGCCTTTGAAAGCAAGAGGGGATGATTCTTAAGTTCTTACAACCAGCAGGATTTGAAGCCTAGATCTTAAAAATCTGCAGACTTCTGATCTGGGAAAGCATGGAGGACAAAAAAAAGCAGAGTCCTTTCCCTTAAAAAGATGGCACAACAAACAGCCCCTGCAGATATAGACTAGAACCAGGAGTTTGAAGGGCAAATGGGAAGGGCAGTGATTTGTTAATCTCAGATCATAGGCTAGTGAGACAGGGACCAGGGGGTGACCCCTCCAGGACCAAAGGAGCCGGCAGGTTCCATTTCCCTTCCCCACCCCACAAGATAAACAATGGCTACCTGCAGGAACAACACCAACACTCACTACCTGAATTGCTTGCACCAAGCCCTGCATTCCCTGCACTTCAGGGGATCCACTCTTCCCAGTCACACTGGCCTCAGTCCTGGCACAGTGGGCCTTTCTCCCAGAAAACTGGCCCAAAATCTGTCAACACCACATCTTCTGAACTGTTTTTTTTTTGTGGGAACTCAGTCAGGGAGCAGCAGGGGCAGGTCCCATTTCACAAGCAGACCTCTGCACACCTTCTTAAAATGAACTCCACCCCTGCTGGGGGCCAAACATTGTCCACAATAGGCAAAGAGAGCATTTGCAGACAACTAGACTGAATGAAAAAGAGGCCAAGACAACAGCAGAGCACATGCAACACACATAGGAGACACTCCCTGAAGCTCAAGGCCCTGGGGAACAAGGGATACTGCACTGAAGGACACTATAGGATCTTTTCTTCATAAGGCTATTATTGTTAACAACAAGAGAATTACCTCACTTTCCTAATACACAGAAACATATACAGAAAGTAAAACAAAATGAGACAGAGAAATATCTGCCAAATAAAAGAGCAAGACGAAACCACAACAAGAGACCAAAGCAAAATGGATATAAGTAACATGCTTGATAGAGAATTTAAAATAATGACCATAAATATACTCACTGGATTGCAGAAAAGAGTGGAGGGCATACATGAGACCCTGAACAAGAGATAAAAAAGAACCAATCAGAGATGAAGAACATAATCAATGAAATAGAAAATACACTTGAGGGACACCTGGTGGCTCAGTTGGTTGAGCGTCTGCCTTTGGCTCAGGTCATGATCTCACAGTTCTTGGATTCAAGCCCCGCATCAGGCTCTGTGCTGCCTGCTTGCTTAGAGCCTGGGGCCTGCTTCAGATTCTGTGTCTCCTTCTCTCTCTGCCCCTCCCCCGCTCATGCTTTGTCTCACTATGTTTCTCAAAAATAAATAAATGTTAAAAATAAGTAAAAAATAATACACTTGATGGGTGCCTGGGTGGCTCAGTAAATTAAGCGTCTGACTTCAACTCGGGTCATGATCTCATGGTATATGGGTTCAAGCCCCACATCAGGTTCTCTGTTGTCAGCACAGGGCCCTCATCAGATCCTCTGTCCTCTTCTCTCTCTGCCCTTCCCCCACTCATTCTCTCTCAAAATAAATAAATAAAAACTTAAAAAATACACTTTATAGAATAGATAGCAAGCTAGATAAAGCAGAGGAATGAATTAATGACCTGAAAGACAGACAAATGGAAAGTAACCAAGCTGAGAAAAGGAGAGGAAAGAAAATTATGAAAATTGAGAATAGCCTTAGGTAAACAGTGATGCCATCAAATGTAATTAACATTTGCATTATAAGGATCTCAGGAGAAGAAGAGAGAAGAAAAGGGGCAGAAGATTTGTTTGAAGAAATAATAGCTTAGAACTTCCCTAATCTGGGGAATGAAATAGATATCCAGATCCAGGAGACACAAATTTCACCCCTCAAATTCAACCCAATGAGGTCCACGCCAAGACACAAAGTAATTCAAATGGCAAGAAGTAGTGATAAAGAAAAAAAAAATTAAAGCAGCAAGAGAAAAGAAGATAGTTATATGCAAGGGAAACACCATAAATCTAACAGTGGGTTTTTTAGCAAGAATTTTGCAGGCTGGAAGGGTAAGTCATGATATTTTCAAAGTGCTAAAAGGGAAAAATCTGAAGCCAAGAATACTCTATCCAGCAAAGCTATCATGACAGAACAGGAGAGATAAAGTGTTTCTCAGACAGAAAACAACTAAAGGAGCTTGTAAGCACTAAACTAGTCATAGAAGAAATATGAAAGAGAATTCTTTGAGTGGAAAGGAAAGACCAAAAGTGAGAATATTAAAAGTAAAAAAAAAAACACAAATGCAGTAAAAATAAATAATTCTTTAAAAATCAGTCAAAGGATTTCTAAAATAAAAAGATGAAAAATATGACACTATACACCTAAAACTTGGGGCAGGGTGAGAGGAGTAAAGATTGGGCTTAAACCTGACTGATAATCAACTTAATAAAAGACTGCTATATGAAGAAGATGCTATATAAAAACCTAACAGTAACCACAAATCAAAAACTTGTAATAGATATGCAGAAAATAAAGAAAATGGAATCCAAGTATATTGCTAAAGAAAGCCAACAATCCATGAAAGAGACAAGAGTTGAAAGTGCCTGAAAAAATCTCTAGAAACAATCATGAAACAAGTAACAAAATGGCAATAAATACATATCTATCAATAATAATGTTAACTATAAATGAACTAAACACTCCAATTGAAACACAGGGTGCCAGATCGGATAAGGAAACAAGATCCATCTATATGCTGCTTACAGGAGACTCATTTCAGACTTAAAGACACTTGCAGATTGAAAGTGAAGAAATGGAGAAATATTTAGCATGCAAATGGATGTCAAAATAAAGCTGGAGTAGCAATACTTACATCAGACAAACTAAACTTTAAAACAAACACTTTAACCTGAGACAAAGAAAGATACTATATAATAATAAAGGACATAATCCAAAAAAAGACTATAACAATTGTAAATATTTATGCATCCCAAATGGAAGCAACCAAATACATAAATAGAAAGAACTAATGAAGAGTAATACAATCATAGTAGGGGACTTTAACATCTCATTTACAATGATTGACAGAATATCCAAACAGAAAATCAAGAAGGAAACAGTGGTTTTGAATGATACACTGAACCAGCTGGACTTGACAGACATATTCAAACCTTTTCATCTTACAACAGAAGAATACACATTCTCTTCAAGTGCACATGGAACATTCTCCAGAATATTAGGTCACAAAACCGGTCTCAACAGATTTTTAAAAAGTGAAGTAATAAAATGAAACTCTTCTGACTACAATGTTATGAAACATAAATCAATCAGAAGAAAAAATCTGGAAAGAGGACAAATACATGGAGGTTACATAACATGTTACTAAACGATGAATGGTTCAACAAAGAAATCAAAGAATAAATCAAAAAGTACATGGAAACAAAACAGTCCAAAATCATTGGGATGTAACAAATGTGGTTCAGGAGAAAAATTTATAACAATACAGGCCTACATCAAGAAGTAAGAAAAATGTCAAATAAACAATCTAAGCTTACATCTAAAAGAGCTCAAAAAAGAACAACAAACAAAATTTAAAACCAACCAAAAGAAATAAATAATAAAGGTTAAAGCAGAAATAAATGATATAGAAACTAAAAACAAACAAGCAAAACAAAACACAATAGAACAGGAAATGGGTTAGTTAAGATGGCGCAGTAGTAGGGGGACCCTATGCTTGCCTTGTCCCTCAAACACAGCTAGATAAATATCAAATCATTCTGAACATTCAATAAATTGATTTAAGAACCCAGAGAACAAACTGCACATTTATAGGGAGAAAAAACAACCATATTGTGAAAGGTAGGAGTTATGAAGAGTTGATTTGGGGTAGAAAAGAATTGCAGGTGTTGTGGAAAAGAGGGAACTCTGATCATGGAGGGAGGACACAGTGAAAGAGATTCAGAGAAATAGAAAGCAGCATGCAGGGGATTACGCAAGAAAAACACCTCCCCAAAATCATTGACTGGGAAAAGGAGAGGGGATGAATATCACGAGTTTTTACAAACAGCAGAGCTCAGAGTCTGAGGTTTTAGAAGTCCACAACTTTGCCAGGGTCTTTTCTGGTAGAAGCTTAGAGGTATTCTTTTGGGTAAGGAGGACAGAAGCCCAGGAGCATACAGTGTGGTCTGAGGATCCCCTAGGTCATACTGAGAGAGACAGTTCTTGTAGAGGTTCTTGGGGTTCAGCTGGGAGAAGTGGCGCTGCCTTTCAGGGGACAAAAGAGATGGTGGTCACCAGTGAGAGGCTCTATTAAATAGCATAAAAGCAGAGGCACCTGCAGAAGGCAGCTAACCTGGAAGCCAGCTTTTGGCTGCACTTTACCATAAACTCTGAGCCCCTGCGCAGTTGTGTGACCGCTTTTCTTGGATAAACGGGCAATGGTCACAGGGCAGCAAGACCATCTCCCAGAGGATCAGTGCAGGTCCACACTGTGCTGGATCCCTAAAACATGGAGTTTTGAAACCCAGACATGGGCTTGAGATAAAATACAGGAGCACTGTGCTGCCAGGCAGGCAAATGGCTTAGACATACACAGGGTGAAGGCAGGGTTCTGATGGAAACTTGGGACACAAGATTGTTCATTCATTTGTGAGCACTTCCTGAACAGTGGCATGGGTGAACTCCTCTCTCTGGGGATGAGAGAGAGAGAGAGGTGATGTCATGCGCCCTGACCCTGATACCTTCATCTCCCCTGACAGACTTCAGTGAGCAACCCAGCACCCCGGTGAAGGCTGCACCTGCTTACACCAAGCCTCAACCCACTGCACCTTGCAAGTGCATACTTACTGAGACAAGTTGGCCTGAGAACCAGCACAACAGGCCCGTTGCATAGGAGACCAGCACAAACCCCCTATACCCACCAAGTCTCCTGATCATAGAGTGCTGTACTTCAGCTCTAAGGGAAATAGGATTTGGCCTTTTCTAAAAAGCAGACCAAAACACACCTAGTTAAAACTTGCAACACACTGGAAAAGGTCCAAACACTCCCCATGCAGGGAAAGAGAAACTCTACAGAGAACTGATCTGAGGGAAAGAGCAGCCAAAACACAATGGCAAAGTACATGCAGCATATACCAAAAAAACTTCCTGAAGCACCAGGCCCTGGACAGTATATGACCTCTTTTTAATGTAACCATTCCTCTCAGGAGCAGAAAACATTCAGGCTTTCCTAACACAGAGAAGACAGAGATCTAGACAAAATGCCAAGATGAAAGAATGCTTCCCAAAAGGAAGAACAAGAAGAGGTCATAATCAGGGATCTAATCAAAACAGACGTAAGTAATACACCTGAACCAGAATTTAAAACAACAACCATAAAGATACTAGTTCAACTTGAGAAAAGCATAGAAGACACTAGGAAGTCCCTTCTGCAGAGAAAAAAGAGCTAAAAACTAATCAGACTAAAATAAAAAAACTGTAACTGAGATATAAAACCGACTGGATGTACTGAGAAAAAGAATGGAAGAAACAGGGGAAGGAATCAGTGATATAGAAGATAAAATTATGGAAAATAATGAAGCTGAAAAGAAGAGGGAAAAAAAAATATTGGAACATGAATGTAGACTTAGGGAACTCAGTGACTCCATTAAGTGTAATAACTTTTGTATCATAGGAGTCCCAGAAGAAGAATAGAGGGGAAAGGGGGCATAAGGTTTATTTGAGCAAACTATAACTGAAAACTTCCATAATCTAATGAAGGAGACAGATAAAAACGAGGAGGCACATAGAACTCTCATCAAAGTCAACAAAAGCTGGTCAACACCAAGACATGATATAGTAAAATTTGCAAAATACACAGATATGGAAAGAATCCTGAAGGCAGCATGGGAAAAAAAGTACTTAAGCTACAAGGGAGGACAAATAAGGTTAGCAGCAGATTTCCTCACAGAAACATGGCAGGCCAGAAATAAGGGTATGATATATTCAACGTGTTGAATGGGAAAAATATACAGCCAAGAATACTTTATCCAGTAAGTTTGTCATTCAGTATAGAAGGAGGGATAAGGAGTTTCCCAAACAGACAAAAACTAAAGGAGTTTGTGACCACTAAACCAGCCCTGCAAGAAATATTAAAAGGGACTCTTTGAGTGGGAAAGAAAGAACAAAAGCAACAAAGACTGGAAAGGAATAAAGAAAATATCCAGAAACAACAACTTTACAGGTAATACAATGGCACTAAATTCCTATCTATCAATAATCACTCTGAAGGTAAATGGATTAAATGCTCCAACCAAAAGAGTATCAGAATGTATAAAAAACAAGACCCATCTATACCCTGCCTACAAGAGACTCATTATAGACCTAAAGACACCTGCAGATTTAGAAAGAGGGATGGGGAACCATTCAGCATACAAATGGACATCAAAAGAAAGATAGATTAGCCATACTTATATCAGACAAATGAAATTTTAAACTAAAGACTAACAAGAGATGAAGAAGGACACTGTATCATAATAAAGGAGTCTATCAAACAAGAAGATCTAACAATTGCAAATGTTTATGCCCCTAACTTAGGGAAACCCAAATATATAAATCAACTATAGCAAACATAAACTCATTGACTTCGACACCCAACTTACAACAATGCACAGATCATCTAAGCAGAAAATCAAGGAAACAAAGACCTTGAGTTACACACTCGACTAGATGGTCTTAACAGATATATTCAGAACATTTCATCCTAAAGCAGCAGAATACTCATTATTTTTGAGTATACGTGGAACATTATCCAGAATAGATCACATATCGGGTCACAAATCAAGTCTCAACAAGTACAAAAAGAATGAGATCATACCATGCATATTTTTAAACCACAAGACTATGAAACTTGAAGTCAACCACAAGAAAAAATTCAGAAAGACCACAAATACATGGATGTTAAAGAACAAGTTACTAAAGAATGAATGGGTTAACTAGGAAATTAAGGAAGAAATTTAAAAATACATGTAAGCTCAGAGAGCTTTCCCTCTAAGGTCAGGGAAAAGACAGGGATGTCCACTCTCACCACTGTTATTCAACATAGTATTGGAAGTCTTAGCGTCTACAATCAGACAACATAAAGAAATAAAAGGCATCCAAATTGGCCAGGAGGAGGTCAAACTTTCACTCTTCGCAGATGACATGATATTCTATATGGAAAACCCAAAAGACTCCACCAAAAACTGCTAGAACTGATTCATGAATTCAGCAAAGTTGCAGGACATAAAATCAATGTACAGAAATCGGTTGCATTCCTATACACCAGCAATGAAGCGACAGAAACAGAAATCAAGGAATCGATCCCATTTACAGTTGCACAAAAAGCCATAAAATACCTAGGAATAAATCTAACCAAATAGGGGAAAAATCTATACACTGAAAACTATAGAAAGCTTATGAAAGAAATTGAAGAAGACACAAAGAAATGGGAAAAGATTCCATGCTCCTGGATAGGAAGAACAAATATTGTTAAAACGTCAATACTACCCAAAGCAATCTACATACTCAATGCAATCCCTATCAAAGTAACACCAGCATTCTTCACAGAGCTAGAACAAATAATCCTAAAATTTGTGTGGAACCAGAAAATACCCCGAATAGCCAAAACGATCTTGAAAAAGAAAACCAAAGCAGGAGGCATCACAATCTCAGACTTCAAGCTATACTACAAAGCTGTAATCATCAAGACAGTATAGTACTGGCACAAGAACAGACAATGGAACAGAATAGAGAACCCAGAAATGGACCCACAAACGTGTTGCCAACTAATCTTTGACAAAGCAGGAAAGAATATCCAGTGGAATAAACAGTCTCTTCAGCAAGTGGTGCTGGGAAAACTGGACAGCAACATGCAGAAGAATAAACTTGGACCACTTTCTTACACCATACACAAAAATAAACTCAAAATGGGTGAAAGACCTAAATTTAAGACAGGAAGCCATCAAAATCCTCAAGCAGAAAGCAGGCAAAAACTTCTTTGATCTTGGCTGCAGCAAAATCTTACTGAACACGCCTCCAGAGGAAAGGGAAACAAAAGCAAAAATGAACTCCTGGGACCTCATCAAAATAAAAAGCTTCTGCACAGCCAAGGAAACAATCAGCAAAAGTAAAAGGCAACTGACAGAATGGGAGAAGATATTTGCAAATGACATATCAGATAAAGAGTTAGTATCCAAAATCTATAAAGAACTTATCAAACTCAACACCCAAAAAACAAATAATCCAGTGAAGAAATGGGCAAAAGACATGAATAGACATTCTTCAAGGAAGACATCCAGATGGCCTACTGACACATGAAAAAATGTTCAACATCACGCATCATCAGGGAAATACAAATCAAAACCATAATGAGATACCACCTGACACCTGTCAGAATGGCTAACATTCACAACTCAGGGAAAAACAGATGTTGGTGTGGATACAGAGAAAGAAGATCTCTTTTGCATTGTTGGTGGCAATGCAAGCTGGTACAGCCTCTCTGGAAAACAGTATAGAGGTTCCTCAAAAAACTAAAAATAGAACTACCCTATGACCCAGCAATTGCACTACTAGGCATTTACCCACGGAATACAGGTGTGCTGTTTCGAAGGGACACATGCACCCCCATGTTTATAGCGGCACTGTCAACAATAGCCAAAGTATGGAAAGAGCCCAAATGTCCATCGATGGATGAATGGATAAAGAAGTGGTATATCTATACAATGGAGTATTACTCGGCAATCAAAAAGAATGAAATCTTGCCATTTGCAACTACATGGATGGAACTGGAGGGTATTATGCTAAGTGAAATTAGTCAGTCAGAGAAAGACAAAAATCACATGACTTCAGTCATATGAGAACTTTAAGAGACAAAACAGATGAACATAAGGGAAGGGAAACAAAACTAATATAAAAACAAGGAGGGGGACAAAACGGAAGAGACTCATAAATATGGAGAACAAACTGAGGGTTACTGAAGGAGCTGTGGGAGGGGGGATGGGCTAAATGGGTAAGAGGCATTAAGGAATCTACTCCTGAAATCATTGTTTCACTATATGCTAACTAATTTGGATGTAAATTTTAAAAAATAAAAAATAAAAAAATAAAAATGTAAGCAAATGAAGATGAAAACCCAACAGTCCTGACCCTTTGGGATACAGTAAAGTCGGTGATAAGAGGGAGGTATATATGATTATAGAACTTCCTGAAGAAGCAAGAAAAGTCTCACATCTTATATCTAAATGAGCTACAAAAGGAACAGCAAATAAAGCCTGGAGCCAGCAGAAGGGAAATAATAAAATTAGAGCAGAAATAAATGATATAGAAGCAAAAAAAAGTAGAACAGATCAACAAAACTAAAAGCTTGTTCTTCAAAATAATTAATAAAATTGATAAGCCCCTAGCCACACATCAAAAAGAAAAAGGACTCAAATACAAAACTAACAAAACAAAAACCATGAATGAAAGAGATCACAACCAACACCACACAAACACAGTTTTAAGAGATTTATGAAAAATTAACTGCCAACAAATGGGACAATATGGCAGAAATGGATAAATCCCTAGAAACATACAAACTACCAAAATTGAAACAGGAGGAAATACAAAATTTGAACAGACCCATAACTAGCAAAGAAATTGAATTGGTAATCAAAAATATCCCAAAAAACAAGAGCCCAGAGCTAGATAGCTTCCCAAGGGATTTCTACCAGATACTTGAAGAAGAATTAATAACTATTCTTCGCAAACTTATCCAAAAAATAGAGGCAGAAGGAAAACTCCCACTAATTGTACAAGGCAGATATTACAGTGATTCCAAAACCAGACAAAGACCCTATTAAAAATTAGGACATTTACAGGCCAATATCCCTGATGAATAAGGATGCAAAAATTCTCAACAAGTTGCTAGGAATTCAAGTCAACCAGTATATTAAAAGAATCATTCAACATGATCAAGTGGGATTTATTCCTGGACTGCAGGGGTTGTTCAATATTTGCAAATCAATCAATGCAATACACCATATTAATAAAGGATAAGAACCATATGATCCTCTCGATAGATGCAGAGAATGCATTCATTCTTGATAAAAATCCTCAACAATGTAGGCATACAGTGAACATACCTCAACATCATAAAGGCCATATACAAAAGACCCACAGCTAATATGATTCTCTTTAGGGAAATACTGAGAGCTTTTCTTGTACAGTCAGGAACAAGACAGGGATATCCACTCTCACCATTACTTTTTGTATATGGTGTAAGAAAGTGGACCAGTTTCATTATTCCAGCACTATTTGCTAAAAAAGACTGTTTTTCTTTCCATTGGATATTCTTTCCTGCTTTGTTGAAGATTAGTTGGCCATGTATTTGTGGGTCCATTTCTGAAATGGAATATTCTATTCCATTGACCTATGTGTCTGTTTTTGTGCCAATACTATACTGTCTTAATGATAGAAAATAAACAGAAAGTCAATAGAGGGAAGTGGGTGGTGGATAGGCTAGATGGCTGATGGGTATCAAGGAGGGCACTTGTTATGATGGGTGGGTGTTCTTTGTAAGTGATCAGTCACTGAATTCTACTCCTGATACTTATATTGCGCTGCATTTTAACTAACTAGAATTTAAATCAAAATTTAAAAAAGAAAAAGAGAAAAAAGCTGAAGCCACTAAACTCTACCCAGCAGGCTGTCAATCAGAATAGAAGGAGATAAAGTGTTTCCCAGAGAAATATTATAAGAAATCATGATCAAACTAATCTTACAAGAAACACTAAAGAAAATTTCTTGAATGTAAAGAAAAGGTCATAATGAGGAGTTAGAAAAAATTCACAGGAAATACAAACTATAAAAGTACTAGATTATTAACATAAAATCAGCACAAAGGTTAATGTACAAAAGCAATAAAATCAATTATATCTATAAAAATCAGTCAAGGAATTCATAAAAAGATGTAAATTATGACATCAGATACATAAAATGTGTGAGGGGTAAATATGTAGTGCTTTTAGTATATGTGCTGCTGAAGCAAGCACAGATATGTAGTGCTTTTGGAATTGGCTCAAACTTAAGCGACTATCAAATTAATATAGATACTGCATGCATAAGACAATATATATGAGCCTAATGAGAACCTGAAATAAAAAATGTGTAATAGTTACACAAAAATTAAAGAGAAAGAAATGCAACCATATCACTAAAGAAAGTCAAAATCACAAGGGAAGAGAACAAAAGAAGAAAGGAACAGAAAAACACTAGAAAACAACTGTAAAACAATAAAATGGCAATAAGTACATACATATCAATATTTACTGTGAATGTAAATGGACTAAGTGCTCCAATAAAAAAAAATACAGAGTGACTGAATGGATAAAAAAGCAAGACTCATCTATATACTGCCTATAAGAGACTATCTTCAGACCTAAAGACATATGTAGAGTGAATGTGAAGTGATGGAAAAACATTTTCCATACAAATGGTATCAAAAAAGAAACCTGGGGAAGCAATACTTGTATCAGATGAAATAAGCTTTAAAACAAAAATGTAACAAAAGTCAAAGAAGGACACTACATAATGATAAAAGGAACAATCCAACAAGAGGATATAACAGTTGTAAATATTTATGCACCCAACATGAGAGAACTTAAATATAAAGCAAATAGTAAAAGACATGAATGAAGCAATTGACAGTAATACACTACTAGTAGAGGACTTTAACACTGCAGTTATATCAATGGATAGATCACCCCAACAGAAAATTCATAAGGAAACAAACAGTGGCTTTGAATGACACATTGGACCAAATGGATCTAATAGATATATTCAGAAAATTCCATCTAAAATAGAATACAAATTCGTTTCAAGTCTACATGGAACATTCTCCCAAACATATCAAATGTTAGGCCATAAGATGACTCTCAATAAACTCAAAAAGACTGGAACTATATCATGCATCTTTTCTGACCACAACAGTATGAAACTTGAAACCAATTATAAGAAAACATATAAACAAAACACAAGTACATGGAAGCTAAATAACATGCTATTAAACAATGAAAGAGTCCACCAATAAATCAAAGAGGAAATTAAAAAAAAAAACACATGGAGACAAATGAAAATGAAAACACAATAGTCCAAAATCTGGGATACAGAAAAAAAGTGTTCTAAGAGGAAAGATTATACCAATACAAGTCTACCTCAAGAAGCAAGGAAAATCTCACATAAACACCTAAAGGCACGAGAAAAAGAACAATAACAACAACAACAACAAAAAAAAACCAAACCCGTAGAAGAAAGGAAATAATAACTATTAGAGCAGAAATAGAGACTAAAAAAACAGTAGAACAGATCAATGAGACAAGGAGCTGTTTCTTTGAAAAGATAAAAAAATTCATAAACCTTTTGCCGGACTCATGAAAAAAGGGAGAGAGAAAACACAAATAAAATCAGAAATAAAGACAAAGAGATAACAACTGACATCATAGAAATAGAAAGTATTATAAGAGAATATTATAAAAAAATTATATGCCAACAAATTGTATAATCTAGAAGAAATGGGAAAATTCCTTGAAACATATAGAAAACTGAATCAGGAAGAAGTAAAAACTTGGAACAGAACAATTACTAGCAATGAAATTAAATCAGGAATCAAAATACTCCCAATAAACAAAAGTCCAGGACCACTCTCTTCACATGTGAATTCTACCAAACATTTAAAGAAGAGTTAATACCAACTCTTCTCAAAATTATTTCAAAAAATGTAAGAGGAGGAGAGTTTCCAAATTCATCCTAGGAGGCTAGCATTACCCTCATACCAAAACCAGAGAAAGACACTGCAAACAAGAAAACTACAGGCCAATATTCCTGATGAGCATAGATGCAAAAATCCCCAACAAAATATTAGCAAACAAATCCAACAATACATTACAAAAATCATTCATTGTGATCAAATGGGATTTATTCCAAAGATGCAAAGATACTTCAATATATGCAAATCACAACACATTACCAAAATGAAAGATAATATTCATTTGATCTCGTCAATAGATGAAGAAAAAAACATTTGAAAAAGTTCAGCATTCATTTATGATTTAAAAACTATCAATAAAGTAGATATACAAGGAACATACCTCAACATAATAAAGGACGCTTAAGAAAACCCACAGCTAACATTATACTCAATGGTGAACAACTGAGAACTTTTCCTCTAAGATGAGGAACAAGACAAAGACGTTCACTCTCTACATTTTTATTCAGCATAGTACTGGAAGTCCTAGCCACAGTAAAGGAATAAAAGGCATCCAAATTGGTAAGGAAGAAGTAAAACTTTTATTACTTGCAGATGGCATGAAATTATATATAGAAAACCCTAAAGACACCACCAAAAGACTACTAGATTTAATAAATGAATTAAGTAAAGTTGCAGGATACAAAATTAATCTGCAGAAATCGATTGCATTTCTATACACTAATAATGAAGTAACAGAAAGAGCAATTAAGAAAACAATCTCATTTATTTTGCACCAAAAAGAATAAAATATATATAAAATATAAAATATATGCTGGCTTCATAGAATGAGTCTGGAAGTTTTCCTTCCCTTTCTATGTCTTGGAATAGCTTGAGAAGGATAGGTATTATCTCTGCTTTAAACGTCTGGTAGAACTCCCCTGGGAAGCCATCTGGTCCTGGACTCTTATTTGTTGGGAGATTTTTGATAACTGATTCAATTTTTTGGCTGGTTATGGGTCTGTTCAAGCTTTCTATTTCCTCCTGATTGAGTTTTGAAAGGTGTGGGTGTTTAGGAATTTGTCGATTTCTTCCAGGTTGTCCAATTTGTTGGCATGTAATTTTTCATAGTATTCCCTGATAATTGCTTGTATCTCTGAGGGATTGGTTGTAATAATTCCATTTTCATTCATGATTTTATGTATTTGGGTCATCTCCCTTTTCTTTTTGAGAAGCCTGGCTGGAGGTTTCTCAATTTTGTTTATTTTTTCAAAAAACCAACCCATGGTTTCGTTGATGTCCTCTACAGTTTTTTTTAGATTCTAAATTGTCTATTTATGCTCTGATCTTTATTATTTCTCTTCCTCTGCTGGGTTTAGGCTGCCTTTGCTGTTCTGCTTCTATTTCCTTTAGGTGTGCTGTTAGATTTTGTATTTGGGATTTTTCTTGTTTCTTGAGATAGGCCTGGATTGCAATGTATTTTCCTCTCAGGATTGCCTTCACTGCATCCCAAAGGGTTTGGATTGTTGTATTTTCATTTTCGTTTGTTTCCATATATTTTTTAATTTCTTCTCTAATTGCCTGGTTGACCCACTCATTCTTTAGTAGGGTGTTCTTTAACCTCCATGCTTTTGGAGGTTTTCCAGACTTTTTCCTGTGGTTGATTTCAAGCTTCATAGCATTGTGGTCTGAAAGTATGCATGGTATAATTTCAATTCTTGTATACTTATGAAGGGCTGTTTTGTGACCCAGTATGTGATCTATCTTGGAGAATGTTCCATATGCACTTGAGAAGAAACTATATTCTGTTGCTTTGGGATGCAGAGTTCTAAATATATCTGTCAAGTCCATCTGATCCAATGTATCCTTCAGGGCCCTTGTTTCTTTATTGACAGTGTGTCTAGATGATCTATCCATTTCTGTAAGTGGAGTGTTAAAGTCCCCTGCAATTACCACATTTTTATCAATAAGGTTGCTTATGTTTGTGAGTAATTGTTTTATATATTTGGGGGCTCCCGTATTCAGCGCATAGACATTTATAATTGTTAGCTCTTCCTGATGGATAGACCCTGTAATTATTATATAATGCCTTTCTTCATCTCTTGTTACAGCCTTTAATTTAAATCTAGTTTGTCTGATATAAGTATGGCTACTCCAGCTTTCTTTTGGCTTCCAGTAGCATGATAAAAAGTTCTCCATCCCCTCACTCTCAATCTAAAGGTGTCCTCAGGTCTAATATAAGTCTCTTGTAGACAGCACATAGATGGGTCCTGTTTTTTTATCCATTCTGATACCCTATGCCTTTTGGTTGGTGCATTTAGTCCATTTACATTCAGTATTATTATAGAAAGATACGGGTTTAGAGTCATTGTGATGTCTGTTTATTTTATGCTTGTAGTGATGTCTCTGGTACTTTGTCTCACAGGATCCCCCTTAGGATGTCTTGTAGGGCTGGCTTAGTGGTGACAAATTCCTTCAGTTTTTGTTTGTTTGGGAAGACCTTTATCTCTCCTTCTATTCTAAATGACAGATTTGCTGGATAAAGGATTCTCGGTGCATAATTTTTCTGTTCATCACATTGAAGATTTCCTGCCAATCCTTTCTGGCCTGCCAAGTTTCAGAAGAGAGATCAGTCACGAGTCTCATAGGTTTCCCTTTATATGTTAGGGCACGTTTATCCCTTGCTGCTTTCAGAATTTTCTCTTTATCCTTTAATTTTGTCAGTTTCACAATGATATGTCATGCAGAAGATCGATTCAAGTTACGTCTGAAGGGAGTTCTCTGTGCCTCTTGGATTTCAATGCCTTTTTCCTTCCCCAGTTCAGGGAAGTTCTCAGCTATTATTTCTTCAAATATACCTTCAGTACCTTTCCCTCTCTCTTCCTCCTCTGGGATACCAATTATGCATGTATTATTTCCTTTTAGTGAATCACTTAGTTCTCTAATTTTCCCCTCATACTCCTGAATTTTTTTATCTTTTTCTCAGCTTCCTCTTTTTCCATAATTTTATCTTCTAGTTCACCTATTCTCTCCTCTGCCTCTTCAATCCGAGCCGTCGTCGTTTCCATTTTATTTTGCATATCGTTTATAGCATTTTTCAGCTCCTCCTGACTATTCCTTAGTCCTGTGAACTCTGTAGCAATAGATTCTCTGCTGTCCTCTATACTGTTTTCAAGCCCAGCGATTAATTTTATGACTATTATTCTAAATTCACTTTCTGTTATATTATTTAAATCCTTTTTGATCAGTTCATTAGCTGTTGTCATTTCCTGGAGATTCTTTTGAGGGGAATTCTTCCGTTTGGTCATTTTGGACAGTCCCTGGAGTGGTGAGGACCTGCAGGGCACTTCCCCTGTGCTGTGGTGTATAACTGGAGTTTGTGGGCGGGGCCGCAGTCAGACCTGATGTCTGCCCCCAGCCCACCGCTGGGGCCACAGTCAGACTGGTGTGTGCCTTCTCTTCTCCTCTCCTAGGGGCAGGATTCACTGTGGGGTGGTGTGGCCCGTCTGGGCTACTTGCACACTGCCAGGCTTGTGGTGCTGGGGATCTGGCGTATTAGCTGGGGTGGGTAGGCAAGGTGCAATGGGGCAGGAGGGGCAGGCTTAGCTCGCTTCTCCTTAGGTGATCCACTTCAGCAGGGGCCCTGTGGAAGCGGGAGGGAGTCAGACCTGCTGCCGGAGGGGTGGCTCCGCAGAAGCACAGTGTTGGGTGTTTTGGCGGAGCGAGCAAGTTTCCTGGCAGGAACTGGTTCCCTTTGGGATTTTGGCTGGGATATGGGCGAGGGAGATGCCGCTGGCGAGTGCCTTTGTTCCCCACCAAACTGAGCTCTGTAGTCCCGGGGCTCAGCAACTCTCACTCCCTTTGTCCTCCAGCCTTCCCGCTTTCTGAGCAGAGCTGTTAACTTATGATTTCCCAGATGCTAAGTCCCGCTTGCTGTCGGAATACACTCCGTCTGGCCCCTCCACTTTTGCAAGCTAGACTAGGGGGCTCTGCTTGGCCAGCAGGCTGCCCCTCCATCCCGGCTCCCTCCCGCCAGTCTGTGCAGTGCGCACCGCCTCTCCGCCCTTCCTACCCTCTTCCGTGGGCCTCTTGTCTGTTCTTGGCTCCGGAGACTCCATTCTGCTAGTCTTCTGGCAGTTTTCTGGGTTATTTAGGCAGGTGTAGGTGGAATCTAAGTGATCAGCAGGACGCGCAGTGAGCCCAGCGTCCTTCTATGCCGCCATATTCCCTCGCACCGATATTGTTCTGTTTGATTGCAGCACTTAATTCTCTAATTCTAACCTAATACACCAGGATTTTTTTATCTCTCTTTTTCTCAGCTGCCTCCTTTTCCATTATTTTATCTTCCAATTCACCTATTCTCTCCTCTGCCTCTTCAGTCTGTGCTATGGCCGCTAACATTTTATTTTTCACCTCATTTATAGCATTTTTTAGCTACTCATGACTATTTTTTAGTCCCTTGATCTCTGTAGCAATAGATTCTCTTCTGTCCTCTATGCTTTTTTTCAAGCCCAGGGGTTAATTTTATGACTATTATTCTAAAATCTTGTTCTGTTATAGGGTTTAAATCATTTTTGATGAATTCGTTAGCTGTTGCTACTTCCTGGAGTTTCTTTTGAGGAGTGTTCTTCTGTTTCATCATTTTGGGTAGTCCCTGTGGTGGCTCCGAACTGCAGGGCACTTCCCCTGTGCTGTCTGGAGTAACTTGTTTTGGAGGGAGGGGCCACAGTCAGGCCCGATGTTTGCCCCCAGCCCACTGCTGGGGCCACACAGTAAGACTGGTGTGTACCTTACCTTACCCTCTCCCAGAGGCAGGACTCACTGTGGAGTGGTGTGGCCCCTGTCTGGGGTAGTTACACATTGCCAGTCTTGTGGTGCTGCTTCAACGGGATCTGGGGTATTTGCCGGGGTGGATCCGCAAGGCGCACAGGGGTGGGAGGGGCAGGCTTAGCTTGCTTTGCCATTGGAGGTCTCCTGGGGGAGGGGTCCTGCAGCAATGGGAGGGATGGCAGACCCTTGGAGGGATGGATCTACAGAAGCACAGCATTGGGCGTTTGTCTGGTGCAAGTAAGTTCAGTGACGGGAACTGGTTCCCTTTGGAATTTTGGCTGCAGGATGGGAGAGGGAGATGGCTCATGCCAATGCCTTTGTTCCCCCTTGGAGCTGAGCTCTGTCTTCAGGGCTCAACAAATCTCCCTCCCCAAACCCTCTCACCCTCCCTACTCTCTGAGAGCAGAGCTGTTGACTTTTAACATTCCAGATGTTAAGTCCTGTTGGCTGTCAGAACTCACAGAGTCTGGACGCTCTGCTTTTGCAAGCCAGACTTTGAGGGCGGGCTCCCCTCCACCACCACGGCTCCCACCTGCCAGTCCGTGTAGCACGCACTGCCTCTCTGCTCTTCCTACTATCTTCTGTGGGCCTCTTGTCCATGCTTGGCTCCTGAGAGTCTGTTTTGCTATTCTTCTGGTGGTTTTCTGGATTATTTAGGCAGATGTGGGTGAAATCTAGAGGTCAGCAGGATGAGGTAAACTCAGTGTCCTCCTACACCGCCATCTTCCCCCTGGTGTCTGGAATTTGTAATTCTATATGTATTTACTTGCTCAATGTCTGTTTCCCCTACTATATTATAGATCCATGGAGCAGGCATAGTAACTTTTATCATTGTTTAACTACAACAACAATGCTTGACACAACATGGACAACCACTTGGATGAATGAATGAAAAATGTCATGTTACTCAGTTAACGTCACTAAATTTTAAAAGATTGTCTGTCCCAAGATTTCTCTAATTTTATAACCTTGAATGGTCACCATATGTATACTTTTTTCCTGTTCACCTTGCCTTAAAGTAAAAAGCTGAGCTATTTCATTTAGTACCACTTTAGTCCCTTTTAATGGCTAACATGCTATTTATCTGTTCACACCTTAATGAATGATCCCCCCCAGTGGGTCATGTCCCTTGCATTACCCCCTACTCTTGAGTGTGAGCAGAACCTGTGACTTTCTTCTAGCCAATAAAATGTGGAGAAAATGTGAGGGGATATAAATGGGATCGTTACTTCCTTGAATAGGTTTTGTTGTATAAGACTGTCCTAGCATAATGGTGAGTAGGGAAAGGGTTAACATTAGGCCCAGAGACATAAGGGACCCTCTGGGAGGAGGAGGAAAGCTGTAGCTTCAAGTGGGAAGCGGAAGAAGTGGTGGGGAGTTTTGGGGAAAAAAAAAAACGATAAATTTATTCCAGACCTTCCTGGGATAGGTGCCATGAGTGGAGTCTCACAAACTTTCTAATAAGGTCCCATTCAGGGACAAAACTCCTCCATGGCAACCCAGTAGGAACTCCTCTCAGTCTTGAGAGCTTTATGCTTTCCCTCAATAAACTCTATCGTTTTGCTCACTCTCTGTTGTCCGGGAGATTCATTCTTCGACACCGTGAGACAAGGATCAGTGTCTCAGCCTCAATCACCCTCATGGAACAATGGACCTAGAGATTCTTCCACTAGCATTGATGAAAACTACAATGTTGTGAGATGGTCTGTCAGAGGTCCACATGGCGACTGTAAATGATATCTAGGAACTAATAGCAACTCCCTAGCTGACAGACAGCAAGGAAAGAAATGGGGTGAGAGGAGACTACCTAAATTCTACACCTGCAAGGAACTGGATTCTGCCAACAACCATGTGAACTTGCAAGACAACCCAAACTCCAAATGAGAATTAAGCCCACCTAATGCTTTAATCGCAGCCTTGTGTAAGACCCTAAGCAGAGTGCTCAGATAAGTCATATCCAGACTCTGGACCCACATAAACTGTGACATAATGAATGTATGCTGTTTTAAGTTGATAAGTCTGTGGTAATTTGCAGCAACAAAACTAATCTACATATCAAAACAAATTCTGAAGCTACTTGCATTCAACCTCAGCCAGTTTTCCCTCTATAGTCTCAATATCAGTCTTTCCTCTCTTATTACTTAGACTTTCTCTTCTTGGATTTCCACATATAATGGCCCACAATAAGTTCAGTACCACTCTCTTATTTCCTCCTCTTTCTAACTAATTTCACATGTCCTTTAAATGTTCCCAGGTTCTTCCCAGTACTATCTTCCAGAATCACTGGTCCGCATAGATGGTACCACCTATGTAATATGTGCTGAGCAAATTACAAAAGTCAGTTTTTATTCTATCACACATCCAGCATTTTGTCTGTATTTTGCACAATTAACATCTTTAAAATTCCATTTTTGCATTTCCTTAATTTACCTCTCTGATGCCACTCATCAGATTTTTTCCCAGTTTTATTGAGAAACAATTGACTTACATCCCTGTATAAATTTAAGGTGTACAGCATGATGGTTTGATTCACATATATTGTTAAATTATTACCACAACAGGTTTCGTTAACATTCATCATCTCTTATAGATACAATAAAAAGGTAAAAAGTATCTTTGTGGTGAGAATTCTTAGGATTTACTCTATTAACAACTTTCCTATATATCACACAGTAGTATTAACTATAGTTATCGTGTTTTACATTAACACACCTAGTACTCATTCATCTTATGACTGGAAGTTTGTACGTTTTGACCACCTTCCTCCTGTTCCTCCTCCCCTCACCCCAACCTCTATTAGATTCCACATATAAATGAGATCATACAATATTTGTTTTTCCCTGTCTCACTTATTTCACTTAGCACAATGCCTGAAAGGTCCATCCATGTTGTTGCAAATGATAGGATTTCCTCATTTTTTAAATGGCTGAATATTCCTTTTGGATACATATACCACAACTTCTTTTTTTTTTAAATGTTCATTTATTTTTGAGACAGAGGGAGACAGAGCGTGAGTGGGGGAGGGATAGAGAGAGAGGGAGACACAGAATCTGAAACAGGTTCCAGGCTCTGAGCTGTCAGCACAGAGCCTGATGCAGGGCTCGAACCCACGAACCGTGAAATCATGACCAGAGCCACAGTTGGGCGCTTAACCAACTGAGCCACCCAGGCACCCCTTCAGTTCTTACATTTAAGTCTTTAATCCATTTTAAGTTTGTTTTTGTGAGTGGTGTAAGATAGGGGTCAAGCTTCATTTTTTAATATGTAAATATCCAATGTTTTCAGAACCATTTATTGAAGATACTGCCTTTTCTTCATTAAGTATTCTTGGTTCCCTTGTCAAATATTAGCTGATGGTATATGCTTTGTTTTATTTGTGTGCTCTTGATTGTTTTCTGCTGGTCTATTTGTTTTTATGCCAGTACCTTACTGTTTTACTTATTATAGCTTTATAATATAGCTTGAAATCAGGAAGTATGATGCCTCCCGCTTTGTTCTTCTTTCTCAGGATTTCTTTGGCTATTTGGGGTCTTTTGTGTTTCCATATAAATTTTAGGAAGTTTTTTTTTTTTTCGTAAAAAATACCATCGGAATCTTGGTAGGGAATGCATTGAATATACAGATGGCTTTTGATAGGATAGATATTTTAACAATATTAATTATCCCAATCCACGAACATAGAATACCTTTCCATTTATTTATGTCTTCTCCAATTTCTTTTATTAATCCCTTATGGTGTTCAGAGTACAGATCTTTCACCTCCTTGGTTAAATTTATTCCTAAGGATTTTATTGTTTTTGATGTTATTGTAAATGGGATCATTTTCTCTTTTTTTTCAGAAAATTTCCTGTTAGTGTATAGAAATGCTATTGATATTTGTATATTAATTTTATATCCTGCAACTTTTCTGAGTCCGTTGATAATTTCTAAGTCTATTTGGTTGATTCTTTAGGATTATCTATATATAAAATAATTTCATCAGTAAAAGAAACAATTTTAATTGTCCTTTCCAATTTTGAGGTTTTAATTTCTTTTTCTTCTCTGATTGCTCTAGCTAGATTTCCATTACTATGTTGGATAAAAATGGCGAGAGTGAGAATCCAACAATACATTAAAAGAAGTATTCACCACAATCGAGTGGGGTTCATTCCTGGGATGCAGGAGTGGTTCAATATCCACAAATAAATCAAAGTGATATATCACATTAATGAATAAAGGATAAGAACCATATGGTCCTCTCGATAGATGCAGAAATAGCATTTGACAAAATACAGTATCTTTCTTGATAAAAACCCTCAAGAAAGTAGGGATAGAAGGAACATACTCAAAACCATAAAGGCCATATAAGAAAGACCCATAGACAATATCATCTTCAATGGGGAAAAACTGAGAGCTTTCTCCCTGAGTTCAGGGATGTCTGTTCAACTTGGTACTGGAAATCCCAGCCTCAGCAATCAGACAACAAAAAGAAATAAAAAGCATCCAAATCAGCAAGGAAGAAGTCAAAGTTTCACTCTTGGAAGATGGCATGATTCTCTACATGGAAAAGCTGAAAGACTCCACCAAAAAACTGCTAGAACTGATACAGAAATTCAGCAAAGTTGCAGGATATAAAATCAATGCACAGAAATCATTTCCATTTCTATACACCAATAATGAAGCAGCAGAAAGAAAAATTGAGGAATCAATCCCATTTACAATTTCACAGAAAACCAAAAAAATACCTAGGAATAAACCTAACCAAAGAGGTAAAATATCTGTATGCAGAAAACTATAGAAAGCTTATGAAAGAAATTGAAGAAGTCACAAAGAAATGGAAAAACATTCTATGCTCATGGATCAGAAGAATATGGTTAAAATGTCGACACTACGCAGAGCAATCTACATATTCAATGCAATCCCTATCAAAATAACACCAGCATTCTTCATAGAGATAGAACAAACAAATCTGAAATTTATAGGAAACCAGAAAAGACCCCGAATAGCCAAAGTAATGTTGAAAAAGAAAATCAAAGCAGATGTTGGTGAGGATGCAGAGAAAGGGGAACCCTTTTGCACTGTTGGTGGGAATACAAGCTGGTGCAGCCACTCTGGAGAACAGTATAAAGATTCTGCAAAAAAATTAAAACAGAGCTATCCTATGACCCAGCAATTGCACTACTACTAGGTATTTATACAAAGAATACAAAAATATAGATTTGAAGGGACACATGCACCCCATTGTTTATAGCAGCACTAGCAACTATAGCCAAATTATGGAAAGAGCCAAAATGTCCATTGACTGATGAATGGATGAAGAAGATGTGACGAATACTACTTGGCAATCAAAAAGAATGAAATCTTGCCATTTGCAACAATGTGGATGGAAATAGAATGTATTATTCTAAGTAGGACAAGTCAAGCAGAGAAAGATAAATATCATGTGATCTCACTCATATATGGAATTTAAGAAACAAAAGAGATGAACATAGGGGAAATAAAGGAAAAATAAGATAAAAACAGAGAGGGAGACAAACCATGAGACTCTTTTTAAAAAATTTTTTAATGTTTATTTTATTTTTTTAAAGCTGAAGGATTTTTTTTTAACGTTTATTTATTTTTGAGACAGAGAGAGACAGAGCATGAATGGGGGAGGGTCAGAGAGAGGGAGACACAGAATCCGAAACAGGCTCCAGGCTCTGAGCTGTCAGCACATAGCCCGACGTGGGGCTCAAACTCATGGACCGCGAGACCATGACCTGAGCCGAAGTTGGCCACTTAACTGACTGAGCCACCCAGGCTCCCGTTTATTTTATTTTTGAGAGAGAGACAGAGAGGCAGAGAGAGAGAGAGGGAGACAGAATCTCAAGCAGGATCCAGGCTCTGAGCTGTCAGAACAGAGCCTGATCTGGACTCAAACCCATGAACCATGAGATCATGACCTTAGCTGAAGTCAGAGACAACCGACTAAGCCACCCAAGCGCTCCCATAAGTCTCTTAAATACAGAGGACAAACTGAGGGTTGTTGGAGGAAGGTGGGGGTAGGGGGACGGGCTAAATGGGTGATGGGCATTAAGGAGGGCACTTGTTGGGATGAACACTGAGTGTTGTATGGAAGTAATGAATCACTAAATTCTACTCCTGAAACCATTATTACACTATATGCTAACTTAGACTTGATTTTTTTAAATGGTGACATTAAGTCCCCTTGTCTAGTTCCCGATTTTAGAAGAAAAGCTCTTAATTTCCCACTATTGAGCATGATGTTAGCTGTGGGCTTATCCCATATGTCCCTTATTATGTTGATATATATTCCTTCTATGTCTAATTTGTTAAGTGTTTTTATCATGAACTGATGTTAAATTTTGTCAAATGTTTTCTGTCTATTGAGATAATCATCCTTTTCCTTCATTCTATTAATGTGATGCATCACATTGATTGATTGGCATGTGCTGAACCATCCTTGCACCCTAGGGATAAATCCCACTCAATCATGGTGAATGATCCTTCTAATGTGCTGCTTAATTTGCCTTGCTAGTATTTTATTGAGAATTCTTGCATCTGTATTCATCAAGGATATTGGTCTATAATTTCTAGTAATGTCCTTTTCTGGCTTTGATTTGGATATTAAGTATTAGGATATTAGCATAATTAGGATAAGGCTGGTCTTGTAAAATGAGTTTGAGAGTGTTCCCTCATCTATTTATTTTTGCAAGAGGTTGAGAAGGATTGATGTTAATTCTTATTCAAATGTTTGGTAAACTTCACCAGAGAAGCCTCTGATCCTGGGCTTTCATTCACTGGGAGATTTTTGCTTACTGATTCAATCTCCTTACTAGTAGTTGGTTTATTCAGATTTTTAATTTTTTCCTGATTCAGTTGTTAGGTTGTATGTTTCTAAGAATTTTTCCATTTCGTTTTTTAATTTTTTAAAAATGTTTGTTTATTTTTGAGAGAGAGAGATAGGGCACGAGCAGGGGAGTGGCAGAGAAAGAGAGGGAGACACAGAATCTGAGGCATGCTCCAGGCTCCAACCCCTAAGCATGGAGCCCAACGTGGGCCCCAAAAACACATGAACCATGAGATCATGACCTGAGCTGAACTCGGTTGCTTAGCCGACTGAGCCACCCAGGCACCCCTAAATTTTTCCATTTCTTCTAGTTTGTCCACTTTGTTGGCATGTAGTTTTTCATAGTAGCTTCTTATAATCCTTTGTATTTCTGTGGTGTCAGTTGTAATGACTTTTTCATTTGTAATTTTATTGATTTGGGTCCTCTCTCTTTTTTCCTTGATTAGTCTAACTAAACGTTTGTCAATTTTGTTTACCTTTTCAAAGAACCAATTCTTAGTTTGGGTAATCTTTTCTATTGTTTCTCTGATCTCAACTTCATTTATTTCTGCTCTAGTCTTTATTTTGTCCTTCTGGTAACTTTGGGCTCAGTTCTTTCTTCTTTTTCTAGTTTCTTAAAGTGTTCAGTTAATTTTTTTATTTGGTATATTTCTTGCTTTTTTAAAAAAATTTAGACCTTTATTTTGATAAACATTCCTCTTAGACTTGCTTTTGCTGCAAATTGTAAATTCTAGTATGTTTGATTTCCACTTTCATTTGTCTCAATACATTTTTTTTCACTTATTTTCTCTTTAATTTCTTCTTTGATCCATTGGTTGTTCAGAAGAGTATTGTTTAATTTCAATTTATTTGTGAATTTTCCATTTTTCTTCTTGGTATTGATTTCTAGTTTTATGTAATTGTGGTCAGGGAAGATATTTGTTATGATCTCAGTCTTGAATTTGCTAAGACTTATTTTGTGGCCTAACGTATAATGTCTCCTAGAAAATGATCCATGTGCAATTGAGACAATGTGTACAGTGCTGTTATTGGATAGAATGTTTTGTATATATCTGTCAGGTCCATTTGGTCTATAATTTTGTTCAAATCCACTGTTTATTGATTGTCTGGATAGTCTATTTATTTATTCTTTTATTATTTTTTAATATGAAACTTATTGTCAAATTGGTTTCCATACAACACACAGTGCTCATCCCAACAGGTGCTCTCCTCAATGCCCATCACCCACTTTCCCCTCCCTTCCACCCCCATCAACCCTCAGTTTATTCTCAGTTTTTAAGAGTCTCTTATGGTTTGGCTCCTTCCCTCTCTGTAACTTTTTCCCCCTTCCCCTCCCCCATGGTCTTCTATTAAGTTTCTCAGGATCCACATAAGAGTGAAAACATATGGTATCTGTCTTACTCTGCCTGGCTTATTTCACTTAGCAGAACTCCCTCCAGTTCCATCCGCGTTGCTGTAAAAGTCTATATTTCATTCATTCTCATTGCCGAGTAGTATTCTATTGTATATATAAACCACAACTTCTTTATCCATTCATCAGTTGATGGACATTTAGGCTCTTTCCATAATTTGGCTATTGTTGAAAGTGCTGCTATAAACATTGGGGTACAAGTGCCTCTATGCATCAGCACTCCTGTATCCCTTGGGTAAATTCCTAGCAGTGCTATTTTTGAGAGTGGGATATTATGTCCTGAACTATTATTGTATTTCTGTTTGTTTCTCCTTTCAGCTGTGTTTGCTTTTGCTTTATATATTTAGATGTTCTAATGTTGGGCACATAAATATTTGCAATTGTTATATCTTCTTGATGGGTTGACTCCATCATTATGTAATGACATTCTTTGTCTCTTTTTACCATTTTTACTTTAAAGCATATTTTATCTTATAGAAGTATGACTATCCTATATATGTGTGTGTGTGTGTATATATTTTATGTATATATATGTGTGTGTGTGTGTGTGTGTGTGTGTGTTACCATTTGCTTGAAATGTATTTTTCTATCCTTTCACTTTAAGTCTATGCATGTCTTTAAGGCTACTGTGAGTCTCTTGTAGGCAGCCACTCTATGTGTTTGAATTGGAGAATTTAATCCTTTTATGTTTAAAGTATATTTTATAGGTAAGGACTTACTTTTGTCATTTTGTTAATTGTTTTCTGGTATTTTGTAGATTCACGGTTTTTGGCTTCTTATTCTGCTGTATTTTTGTGTATATTTTGATATATTTTGTATCAGTATGATTTGACATCTTTATCACATTATTTTGTGTAATTACTGCAGGTTTTTCCCTTGCAGTTACTATGAGGCTTACATAAACTATCTTAAATTATAACACTCTAGTTTTAAGCCAATAACAACTTAACTTCAATATAATTCCTAAACTTTACAGTTTTACATTTCCTCTCCTTCAAATTTTAGGTTACTGCTGTTACACTTTACATATTTTTTATGTAACTAATAATAGATTGTTTTCATTACAGTTATTTTTACTACATTTGTTTTTACCTTTATATTAGAATTGTAAGTGAATTATTTACCACCATTACCAAATTACAGAATCTAACTTTGACTATATGTTTACCATTGAGTGAGTTTTACACTAACTTTTTGTGTTTTCGTGATGTTAATTAGCATCTTTTATTTCCACGCAAAGAACTCCTTTGAGCATTTCTTGTTAGGCAGGCCTAGTGGTAATAAATTCCTTCACCTTCTGTTTGTTTGGGCAAGTTTTTATCTGTCCTTCATTTCTGGAGACAGCTTTGCCAGGCATAATATTCTTGGTTGATACGTTTTTTTTTTCCTTTCAATATTTTGAATATGTCATCCCATTGTCTCCTGCCTGAAATGTTTCTGTTGAGGAATCTACCCATAGTCTTATGGAGTTTTTCTTGTATGTAACTTTTCTTTTTTCTCTTTCTGCTTTTAAAATTCTTTTTTTTTTCTCTTTGACTTTTGATGATTTGATTATAATGTGTCTTGATGTAGTTCTATTTGGGTTCAACCTATTTGGGATCTTTTAGGCCTCATGTATCTGGATGTCCATTTCTTTACTCAAGTTCAGAAAGATTTCAGTGATCATTACTTTGAATATACTCTCTGTTCTTTTCTATTTCTCTTCTTCTGGAATTCCCATAATGTGATTATTGTATGTTTCCATTATGTTGCATAAGTCTCATAGGCTTTTTTCACTCTCTTTCATTAAAAATATTTTTTTTTGCTCCTCTGACTAAATGATTTCTAACGTCTTATCCTCAAGTCGTTGATTCATTCTTCTGCATGGTTGAATCTGCTTTTGGAGCTCTCTGTTGAACTCTTCATTTCAGCTATTGTATTTTTCAACTCTAAGATTTCTGGGGTTATTTTATGGTTTCTATTTGTTGAACTTCTTGTTTAGTTCACGTCTTGTTCACTTAATTCTGTTTAGATTTGGTGTGTTCTTTTAGTTGCTAATCTTCTTTAAGAGGATTATTCTGAATTTTTTGACAGTTCATAAATATCTATTTCTTTAGGGTGAGTTATTTGGAGCCTTATTAGTTTCCTCTGGTGGTGTCATATTTACCTGATTTTTCATTATCTTTGATTCCTTATATTGGTATCTGTACATTTGAGTAATTGACGTTTTCTTCCAGACTTTATAAGTTTACTTTGGTAGAGGCAGATATTCACCATTAGGTGTAGCTTGCATTTCTGGGTATCTTCTGGTAATGTCCTTGGGTAGGTGGAGATGGCTATTAAGGTCTATTTTTAGGTGAGGCAGCTGTTAAAGCTCTGAGGTCAGGAATGAAGGAGGTGTACCACTGGCTGAGAACAGTTGTATAGAATTGCTGGCTTGGTTCACTCCTCAAGTGAAGTTGTAGTATGGGCTGTGGGGTTGCCCTGATTCTCTGGTCAGGCTTGCTAGATGGTTGGAACTGGGCACTATATTCAGTAGTAAACGGGACTATGAATTAGCTTCCCTGTTGGGAAGCAGGTTGGGATGCAGGGTCTGGGCTCATTGTTTGGGGACCCCAATCATGCAAGAGTGTGACTGAATTCCCTTGTCCGGTGAGGCCACTAGTTTTTCTCTGCAGTTGGGGAAAGCCACAGGCCATGCTTTGTTCAAGTGCCACTGTGAGCAAGACTGTTGGATGAGTTACACAGCTTCCCATGTGTTCTGGTTAGGTTCCATTGTCAGGCAGGCTGAAAACTATATTCAGCAATAAGTGAGGCTATGAATTAGTTTTCTTTACTAGGTACAGCAGAAGAAGCAGCTCTCAAGCTGATAAAGCTCTTTGTTGTCTTAACTCAAGCCAACCCATACTCCAAGTTACCTGGCCACAGAGAGCCACTGGCTTTACTCTGCAGTCTGTTGGCTCTGCCTACCTATCTCTCAGCTAGAGCATTACTGAGTTACCTGTGTAACCAGATCTTACTTCCAGTCATTTTGTTCAGACGGGGTTGGGAGACACTCTCCACAGTGGATGGAGCTGTGTCTCAGTTTCCTCGTTTGGGCAGAATAAGAAAGGGCCCTTCCAGGCCCCTTACGCTTTTCACAAACAGGCTTTCCAGAGGGACTGGGAGCTACTTTCAGCCTTGGCTATAAATTAACCCTCCTGCCTGGGCATAGCAGAATAATCCTCCATGCCTGCTACTGGCTTTTCTTTGGGAGCAATCACCATCACGTGCTTCTCAGCAAGAGCATTGCTTGACTACACAGCTTCCATGTGCTCTTGCCAGCCCCTATGGTCAGACGGGGCCCAGAGACACTCCTCCCAGTTGGGGGTTTTCCTGGGAATGGACAGAGCAGACACTAAGGCCTGAAAAACTCAATTGAGGACCCAAATCAGGCAATTCTGCATCCTAAAACTTCTCTAGCCAAAGTGTACTGCCAACTTCTTCAGATGAGCAGAACTGCTGGTTGGAATTACTACTTGGACACTGCAGATATGAACTCAGTTTTCCAAGATATGTAAATTGGTTGTTGCAAGCCCCCTACCTTCTCTGTCACAGATTGCCAGTGGTTGAGCCCTGCAGATTCCACTGTAGCCCTCATGGGATGACACCACATTAGGGACTCCCACAGTGCTGGGGGGACTAGTTGTCCCCTTAGGATCTTTTTTCCCACTGGAGGAACTGGAGACTCAGGAGAGATGTCTCCCAGTGGTGGTATGCTGGCCTAGGGGAGGGACGATGTGGTCACTGTGTAGCTGCTTCTTTTACCCTTCTAATGAAGTCTGTCTTGGTCTCTGTGGTGCTGGCGGGTGTTTCAACCTCAGCCCCATGTTCTAGGATTCTTTCAATGGTGTCTTGTTCATAAATAGTCATTAGTTGTTCTTCTTGTGAGAGGAAGTGAAGTCAGGAAAGACCTATGTTGCCATCTTGGTGTTGTCACTCCCCACAGTGAGTTTTTTGGGGAAGGTTATTTTGTCATGTGGTCAACTTAACTAAAACTGCCTCCTCAAAAAAACACTTCAATATGTCAACAAAACCAGGTATTCATTTTTGATGAATTTTTAGTCCCATTTTTCTATAATTTATTACATTTCAAGAAAATCCATAAAAATAACTTTCAGATGATAATCCATTTCACTATTATTTTGATTGCTGTTTCTGCTTGTACAGAGAAACGCAGTTTGCACTTTATGTTCATTATTAATACATCTTGTAACTAAAGATAAGCAATTAGCTGGTGTTCAGCATTAGCTTGAACAATGTACTATTTAATGTGTTATTTGCAACACAAAATAGCAGGTAAATTATGAAAGTTAATATTATAATAACATAAGACCGTTCTGACCTCTGAGTTAATCTCATAGCATTTAACTAGTCTTCCTGTGATATCAAATCTCCTTTCTAAAAATTGCAAATTTCACTAAGGTATATATAGTATATTAATACATTTGAAGTATTACATATACTATACTTTTGACTCATATTTCTAATGATTCATGTATACTTTATATAATATTTTACATAATATTTTATATACATAAAGTATATTCATGTGTATGGAGTATTAAATATACTATATCTTTGACTCATATTTCCTAATCTCATTTTACAAATGAAATAATTGTGATAGCAAGTCTTATAAGCTAATCTTTCCATCTTTATCTCAACTGATATTGTCATATCGTTTTGCTATAGCAAAGTCTTAGTATTCATTGTGTTGTTTTTACTTTAATTATGATGATGATAACCACATATAGAAATTGAAATGTATGATACATACGAAGAGTGGCTTCAAGTATGTGGTTGAAGAATAGTTGCTCCCATAATTTCCTTCAAGTTTAGCTGTTCCCAGAGAGCCATCCCATTTATAAGACAGATAGATGAAAGGATTGTCCTCTCTGTGTTCATGAATCATAAAGCTATTTTAAATGAAAAAAAAAAATATGAAATATTTCAGGATGCTTTAAAAAATAAAATACATAGTGTTAAGTATTATAATAAAATAGATTGTTATTACTATACTCTACAGGAAGCAAATAAATGAAATAATCCATAAGTCACCTTTGATTGATATAACACATATAGTAAAATAATGGCATCCTCATAAAACAAAGAAAATCATTCTCCTTTTATTCAATTTCTCACTAAAACTAGGGGTTTTGTTAGGGAATATTTCCTGTTCTTCCTCAGAATAATTGAGAAATTACTATGATATTTAGGTAAATGAAGGAAGTACAATTTTAAAAATCTTGCAGATTAATTTGGTCAACACTGCCTTTTTCCTCAGGAAATGTGTCAAAGAGTTATCTTCTAGTCTGGTATAAATACAGTGACAGATACTTCTGGTTAGAAACATTGTTATCTCTGACAGTGCCTCTTCCTCTCTGCACCCCCACCTCCTGCTGAAAAATAAATACGTAAAACTCTCTACTAAAATTATTTCCAAATAAGATTGGGCTTTCTTCTTCAGTATTTACATGTTTTAACTTTCTTTTTAAGAGAACTTACTTGTAATTTCTTCCAGAGAACTTTGGCGGTGGAGATACAGGACTTCTAGGAAGGATACTCTGACAGGATGAGCTCCAGGGATTCTGCACATAGATTTTTTTAAGGGAGTGAGGAAAAATTTAGCCATGATTTTAAGGAAATTTGAAAGACAATAGCCCACAATGATTCTACATGCTAAATATTTAAATGCCAATATATCTCCAGGCTCCATTATTAAAAATGACCAATAAACAAAGTTATTGCTAACAGGCAAATGCTTACTTATAGGGATAACTTAGCAAGTCTGTCTCTCATATCTATCTATCTATCTATCATCTATCTATCATCTATCTATCTATTGTCTATCAACATCTATCTACCATCTTTTTATCTATGATGGAGAATGGTTTGCTGCAGGGGAAATGCAAATAGAAGATTCATTTCAGCTGCCACTCTAAGCACTAACTGACCTTTCTAGCCAAAAGGATTATATATGAATTCCCCTTCCCATTGTCATAGTGTGGAAAACATACCCAGAGAAAACACAGTGGACAAAAGTAACACAGAAAAAGAATACTTTTCAGCTCTCTGAATATAGAGAGCTTCAATATCAAACAGGCACAGCATACTGCAGAGAGCTTTGGAGAGAAGGTAATACATACAAATCAATTGATAAATGCTTGGTACTTAAAGACTGCACTTTGAGTAATTGCATTAGAAAGAGTAAGTTGTAGTAATAGGGGCATTGAAACAAGAAATTGGCATTTTAACACAGATATGAGGCATAAAACTGGATTCATACTGGATCTACACAAAGCCTATTCTTATAGCCACACTGGTTATATGGGTACATAACATTGTTGACATGGTCATTTTGATGGAGCCATATTGAAATCAAGGATATTGATTTTGTTTTACCTTGCTACGTTGGTAGAGATATTTTGACAGGGGGAAATTTGATGCAGACTATAAAACATTGCACTTTCTGATTAAAAAAAAAATATTAAGTGGGGTGCCTGAGTGGCTCGGTTGGTTAAGCATCTGACTTTGGCTCAGGTCATGATCTCATGGTTCATGAGTTTGAGCCCTGCGTTGGGCTCTGTGCTGACAGCTCAGAGCCTGCTTCAGATTCTGTGTCTCCCTCTCTCTGCCTCTCCCCTCTCATGCTCTCTCTCGATCTCTCCCAGAGAATAAATAAACACTAACAAAATTTAAGAATGTATATTTGTCTTGTACTCTTTTAAGACATAACAGCCAAACATCTTACTGAATTACTTTGTACCATTTAAAAGACTTTTGATTTTATAAGTAAAGTTTTCTCATTCTCACTCCATTTCTTTCTTTTTTTTAATTTTAGAAGGTGGGGAAGATAAGGGCCATAGAGAAATGGAGAGAAAGATTCTCAAGCAGGCTCCACACTGAGCACAGAGCATGATGCAGGGCTCAATCCCACCACCCTGAGATCATGGCCTGACCTGAAATCAAGAGTATGATGCTTAACAAACTAAGCCATCCAGGAGCCCTTTGCTCCATGTCTGAGTGTAGTTAGAATCTCATGAACCTTTCATACTAGAACATAAACTCCAAGAGAACATAAACTTTTTGCCTGTTTGTTTACTGATGTATCCCAAATATCTGGAATATTGCTTGGCACTTGTTTGTGCAGAAAATGTTTGTTAAATGCATGAATAATTCAGGTTCTCTTAACTTAGAAATTTTCACAATTGGAAAATGGCCTTGATTACATTTAGTTTCTTGATGTTTATGGAGGAAATGTTTTGCCATGCAAGATAATAATGCAAATACTTTTTTTGGAATATATCTAAGGTACCTCAGAGAACAAACTGAGATTTAAAAACACAAACTCCTTTCAAACATTTGCTATGATATTTTCAAACTCTCTTAAAAATCTATTCACTAAAGCATTTGTATGTGAAGTTCTTTGTAATTTGTAGCTTCATTTAATGGTTATAAAATTGCAAGTTATAGAACTACATTTCTTTTAAAATTATTTATAATCATTTTTAGATTCATGCTTCCAACTAGTGAAGAGAAGAGCTGGTTTATTACTTGTTAAAAGAAAAATATTGACTGAGCTTCAGTTACAGTTGTGCAAGGTAGCATGATTTAATGTTTATTTGAACATGCAAATATATCATTCATTGACAGTATGAATAATTTAATATTCCATTTACTCAAAAATAACTCAAGGCTCTTAATGATACTTAGAATATTTAGCTTGTGAAATCTAATTTTATACGTAATTGCATGCTGCTTTGTATAGTTGTTAATTATTTGAAAATGTGCCAATATTTGCTGCCCAAGCTAGTTTTTAAATTTCTTTATAAGATGAAGCCAGTCATTATTTTTTCCTGAGTCCTCCGTAAGATGTCTTCCAAGGCTCACATGAAAGTAGGTTATCAATTAAATATATAGTCACTGATCAAGCCAACAAATGTTTATTGTGGATCTTCAACTGTGTGCCAGGTATTCTTCTATATATTTGATGCAAGTTAGTGATTAGAGTTCCACAAAAATGTGAATAATGCACTAATTGATTATCTTAGTCTGATTAGAAATCAATTTCTAGTTTACAAAGTGAAATAGCAGGTTGTTTTTCCTCTAAATGAGTGGACCTTTACACAGAAAACATAGACTTATACTGTAATAGTGAATGAAATAAGAACAAACTCTAATTTCACCTAGTCCAAAAATAATTAAAGGATTCTAGTTTCTCACTACTCCAAAAAAAAAGTCGAACATATTCAAACATCATTAAAAGAGGGTGGGCATTATTACAGGAATCTTCAATTTGGCATTGCATTGGTCCTGCTTCATCTAGTTGATTCAGTAGGGAGAAAAACAGCAATCCTTTCAGTGGGTCTCAGTGACTATATCCACAAAAAACATAGATGCAGTCTTCCAAGGAGAAAGTGAACAACAGGACCCCCTTCCCCCCTCCCAGATTGTGTAGTCATAACTTTTACATGGATTGTGCATGCAAATTTTTTAAATAATCCTCTTAAATTATGTGCTAAGAGTTGATCATTACATTTAAAAAATAGCATTTGCCTAAGCTCAGATCACTGTCTCATAAAAGAGTAGATTCAGCCATATTTTAAGGCCTATGGTCTCAAACTAATTGGGTGGCAATAAAATCAGACAGAAAAAAGAACTAATAAATGTGTAATGAAAGGTACACCTGAGTGGCTTGGTCGGTTAAGCATCTGACTCTTAATTTCGGCTCAGTTCATGATCTCAAGGTTGTGGGACCGACCCTGCATGGGATTCCTTGCTGACAGCCCAGGGTCTGCTTGGGATTCTCTCTCTCCCTCTGAAGGAGGTAACCAGGTTCTAAAAAAGGATTATTCCAGGGACCAATATCAATATTTGAATGAATTCATTATTGATCTTTCCTGCTATAGATGTTGATGGCTATTTCTTCTCTAGCCATAATTTACAAGATGTATCCTATTCTCAAGCTTCTCAAGTAAGATATTCAAAGGACAGTTAACACTGCCAAGAGTTAACAGAGATTCTTTTCTAGTAATTCAAATATACATCCTAATTTTTTCAGCCTGTTTATATCTTGGAGTCACAGGAATTGAAGAATATAGGAATTACCCAAATTATACAAAACTTTTTCACCCACTATAAATTAATAACAGCAGATCAAATCAACCTTCAATTAAGATGTGGTCACAACTTAAGTGGATATTTTGGTGTTTGTTAAAATTGTTCATATTTTAGTTGCCTTTCCACAGAGGTTATATTGTTAGCTACCAGAATCCCAGCCTATAATAATGTAGTGGTTGATTTGGGGATCTATATTCAGACCACATAGGTTCAAAATTTGGTCTTACAATTTAATTGTGTAATTGCAAAAGTTTCTGAAGCTCACCAAGAACATATATAAAAAATTCAGAACAATAATTGCTTTGTAGTAAACCCTCAGTGAATGCTAGTCATTCTCCTTCATTCCCTACCTCTTTCTCTTGGCAAATTATTTCTCTTTTTTAAATGTTGACTTCAAATGTAATCTTTGTAAAGCTTTCCCTAAGACTTCCAGATAGACTTGGTGCTTATATTGCCTTTTGTGAATGATTAAGCTATAACAATTCTTAGGATACTGTATTTTAATTATTAATTTTCATATCTGCTTCATCGTTTGACTGTAAGCAGCATGTCTGGCTGAATTAGTCATCCTTTCCCTGGACTTATGGATCTAGTATATACCTCACTTCCCCTATCACATCATATGGCAATTTGATGTTTACATTGTCTCTGTATCCCACTAGAATATCAGTTGTGTTTTTAGTGACCAGATCAGCACCTGGCACACATTAGATGCCTAATAAATTTCTATTGAATGAATGGATGAATTCTGTGTAAATAGCAAGTAGGGTAAGATGAGGGTGCAGTATTAGTGAGGGTACCAGGCATTTTATCAGCCATGAGAATTGCCATTGCAAGATCAATCAATTCTTTACCTCAGAAGCCATGATTTAATAAAAATGGTTTTCAATTGCAGCTGCATGTTATAATCACCAGAGGAATTTTTAGAAATTACTGATAACTAGAACATACCCCCAATATACCCCTAGGAGCAGACCAGACATTCATATCTTTTTAAAAAATAGTTTTATTGAGATATAATTTACATATAATAAAATTCATTCATTTGAAGTGCACAATTCAGTAGTTTTTAAATAAATGTTTTAAATGTTTAAATGTTTAAATAAATGTTTTAAATAAAATCTAATTTTAGAATATTTCTACCACCCTCCCCAATCCCCCATCCATTTACAGATACTTCCTCTTCTCACCCTCAGCCCCAAACCACCCCCAATCTACTGTGTCTCCATACATTTTCTTTTTATTGAGATAAAAATATTTACCCATTTAAAGTGTACAATTAGGTGGTTTTTAGTATATTCTAGGAGGTGTGCAACCATCACTGCCTTCCAATTCCAAAACTTTCATCACTCCAAAAATGAAACCTGTACTCATTTTTAGTCACTCCCTATTACCCCCAAACCTTGGCAACCCTGAATCTGTTTTCTATATTTATGGATTTTTCTATTCTAGAAATTTCATATCAAAAAAATTTTGCATGCCTTTTGTATCTGGTTTCTTTCACTTAGCATAACGTTTTCAAGGCTCATCATTGTGGTAGAATTTATCAGTATGTCATTCATTTTCATGGTTGAATAATGTTGGTTTTTTTAATGAATATACCTCATTTTGTTTGTCCATTCACGAGTTGAACAATTGGGTTGTTTCCACCAGGGAACTGCCATAAATAATGTTAGTAAAAACACTTTGTGCATTTTTGTGTGAACATTTGTATTATTTTGGGGGGGCAGCATAGAGACCTGTAGGTGAAATTACTGGGATAGGTAATTATATGTTTAAATTTTTGAGAAGCTATCAAACTATCTCCCAAAGTGGCCATACCATGTTACATTCCCACCAGTAGTGTATGAATGTTCCAATTTTTCAATATCCTTGTCAACACTTGTCATTTTTTTTGTGTGTCAGGTTTGGGTACTGATGGTAGAACTGCTGTTTCATCCTTGAGCCCTAGGGGGAATATGCTACAAAAACTCTTCATTTTATGAAGTTGTTTTATTTATTTATTTTTTTTAAATATGTGTTTAGTTTTGGGAGAGTGTAAGCAGGGGAGGGCTAGAGATAGGGGTACAGAGGATCCAAAGCAGGTTCTGCGCTGGTAGGCTGACAGCAGCTTGCCTGATGTGAGACTCAAACTCACGAACCATGAGATCATGACCTGAGTCAAAGTCAGACGCTCAACCGACTGAGCCGCCCAGGTGCCCTGAGGTTGTTTCCAATTACAGTTGTAATGGCATGAGAATTAGGTTAATGTAAAAGTATAGAATTGATGTTAGTTGACTGAGAGTGATAAATGAACATTCATCTGGCTGTCCTCCAATTTATGTTAGTGTTAGTAAGTCTGCTCTTAATAATCAGAATAAGCATTCATAGGGGTCCAAATATTATACTTCACTGTTTCGATGTCTGAAGTATGGGAATGAACACTAGAATTAAGATAGAAAAGATTAAGTAGGGCTAGTACACCTCCTAATACATTAGGGATGGAGCAGAGGATCGCATAGGCAAATAAGAATCATTCAGGCTTAATATGTGATGGGGTATTTAAAAGGTAGGCAGGGTTGTAATTGTCTGGGTCTCCTAAGAGGTCAGGTGAGAATAGTACTAGAGCAGATAGCATTAGAATAAACAATAAGAGTGGCTGCACCAATTTGCATTCCAACCAACAATGCAAGAGGGTTCCCATTTCTCCACATCCTCTTCAGCATCTATTGTCTCCTGTTTTGTTCATTTTAGCCACTGACTGTCGTGAGGTGATATCTGAGTGTGATTTTGATTTGTATTTCTCTGATGAGGAGCGACGTTGAGCATCTTTTCATGTGCCTGTTGGCCATCCGGATGTCTTCGTTAGAGAAGTGTCTATTCATGTTTTCTGCCCATTTCTTCACTGGATTATTTGTTTTTTTTTGGGTGTGGAGTTTGTGAGCTCTTTATAGATTTTGGATACTAGCCCTTTGTCCGATATGTCATTTACAAATATCTTTTCCCATTCCGTTGGTTGCCTTTTAGTCTGGTTGATTGTTTCCTTTTTAGTGCAGAAGCCTTTTATCTTCATGAGGTCCCAATAGTTCATTTTTGCTTTGAATTCCCTTGCCTTTGGGGATGTGTCAAGTAAGAAATTGCTGAGGCTGAGGTCGGAAAGGTTTTCCCTGCTTTCTCCTCTAGGGTTTTCATGGTTTTCTGTCTCACATTCAGGTCCTTTATCCATTTTGAGTTTGTTTTTGTGAATGGTTTAAGAAAGTGGTCTAGTTTCATTCTTAGGCATGTTGCTGTCCAGTTCTCCCAGTACCACTTGTTAAGGAGACTGTCTTTTTTCCATTGGATATTTTTTCCTGCTTCGTCAGAGTTGTTGGCCATACTTTTGTGAGTCCAATTCTGGAGTCTCTGTTCTATTCCATTGATCTATGTGTCTGTTTTTGTGACAATACCATGCTGTCTTGATGATTACAGCTTTGTAGTAGAGGCTAAAGTCTGGGATTGTGATGCCTCCTGCTTTGGTCTTCTTCTTCAAAATTACTTTGGCTATTCGGGGACTTTTGTGGCTCCATACAAATTTTAGGATTGCTTGTTCTAACTTCTAGAAGAATGCTGGTGCAATTTTCATTGGGATTGCATTGAATGTGTAGATAGCTCTGGGTAGTATTGACATTTTGACAATATTTATTCTTCCAATCCATGAGCATGGAATGTTTTTCCATTTCTTTGTATCTTCTTCAATTTCCTTCATAAGCTTTCTATACTTTTCAGCATACAGATCTTTTACATCTTTTGTTAGGTTTATTCCTAGGTATTTTATGCTTCTTGGTGCAAATGTGAATGGGATCAGTTTCTTTATTTGTCTTTCTGTTGCTTCATTATTAGTGTATAAGAATGCAACTGATTTCTGTACATTGATTTTTGTATCCTGCGACTTTGCTGAATTCATGTATCAGTTCTAGCAGACTTTTGGTGGAGTCTATCGGGTTTTCCATGTATAATATCATGTCATCTGCAAAAAGTGAAAGCTTGATTTCATCTTTGCCAATTTTGATGCCTTTGATTTCCTTTTGTTGTCTGATTGTTGATGCTAGAACCTCCAACACTATGTTAAACAACAGCGGTTAGAGTGGACATCACTGTCATGTTCTTGATCTCAGGGAGAAAGCTCTCAGTTTTTCCCCGTTGAGGATGATGTTAGCTGTGGGCTTTTCGTAAATGGCTTTGATGATGTTTAAGTATGTTCCTTCTATCTTGACTTTCTCAAGGGTTTTTATTAAGAAAGGATGCTGAATTTTGTCAAATGGTTTTTCTGCATCGATTGACAGGATCATATGGTTCTTTTCTTTCCTTTTATTAATGTGATATATTACATTGATTGAGTTGTGAATGTTGAACCAGCCCTGCAGCCCAGGAATGAATCCCACTTGGTCATGGTGAATAATTCTTTTTATATGCTGTTGAATTCGATTTTCTAGTATCTTATTGACAATTTTTGCATCCATATTTATCCGGGATATTGGCTTGTAGTTCTTTTTTTTTTTTCCTGGGTCTCTGTTTGGTTTATGAATCAAAATAATGCTGATTTCATAGAACGAGCCTGGAAGTTCTCCTTCCCTTCCTATTTTTTGAAACAACTTGAGAAGTATGGGTATTATCTCTGCTTTAAATGTCTGGTAGAATTCCCCAGGGAAGCCATCTGGTCCTGGACTGTTAATTTGTTGGGAGATTATTGATAACTGATTCAATTTCTTTGCAGTTTATGGTTCTGTTCAAGTTTTCTTTTTCTTCCTGTTTGAGTTTTGGAAGTGTGTGGATGCTGAGGAATTTGTCCATTTCTTCCAGGTTGTCCAATTTGTTGGCATATAATTTTTCATAGTATTCCCTGATAATTGCTTGTATTTCTGAGGGATTGATTGTCATAATTCCATTTTCATTCATGATTTTATGTATTTGGGTCATCTCCCTTTTCTTTTTGAGAAGCCTGGCTAGAGGTTTATCAATTTTGTTTATCTCTTCAAAAAACCAACTCTTGGTTTCATTGATCTGCTCTATAGTTTTTTTTAGATTCTATATTGTTTATTTCTGCTCTGATCTTTATTATTTCTCTTCTTCTCTTGGTTTGGGGTGTCTTTGCTGTTCTGCCTGTATTTCCTTTCCGTGTGCTTTTTGATTTTGTATTTGGAATTTTTCTTGTTTCTTGAGATAGGCCTGGATTGCAATGTATTTTCCTCTAAGGACTGCCTTTGCTGCATCCCAAAGTGTTTAGATTGTTGTATTTTCATTTTCATTTGTTTCCATATATTTTTAAAATTCTTCTCTAATTGCCTGGTTGACTCATTCATTCCTTTGTAGGATATTCTTTAACATCCATGCTTTTGGAGGTTTTCCAGACATTTTCCTGTGGTTGATTTCAAGCTTCAACGCATTGTGGTCTGAAAGTATGCCTGGTATGATCTCAATTCTTGTATACTTATGAAGGGCTGTTTTGTGACCCAGTATGTGATTTATCTTCGAGAACGTTCCATGTGCACTCGAGAAGAACATATATTCTGTTGGTTTGGAATGCAGAGTTCTAAATACATCTGTCAAGTCCCTCTGATCCAATGTATCCTTCAGGGCCCTTGTTTCTTTATTGACTGTGTGTCTAGATGATCTATCCAATGTTGTAAGTGGAGTATTAAAGTACCCTGCAATTACCACATTCTTATCAATAAGGTTGCTTATGTTTGTGATTAATTGTTTTATATATTTGGGGGCTCCTGTATTATATGCATAGACATTTATAATTGTTAGCTCTTCCTGATGGATAGACCCTGTAATTATTATATAATGCCCTTCTTCATCTCTTGTTACAGCCTTTAATTTAAATCTAGTTTGATATAACTATGGCTACTCCAGCTTTCTTTTGACTTCCAGTAGCATGATAGATAGTTCTCCATCCCCTCACTTTCAATCTGAAGGTGTTCTCAGGTCTAAAACGAGTCTCTTGTAGACAGCAAATAGATGGGTCCTGTTTTTTTATCCATTCTGATACCCTATGTCTTTTGGTTGGCGCATTTAGTCCATATGCATTCAGTGTTATTTTAGAAAGATATGGGTTTAGAGTCATTGTGATGTCTGTATGTTTTATGCTTGTAGTGATGTCTCTGGTACTTTGTCTCACAGGATCCCCCTTAGGATGTCTTGTAGGGCTGGTTTAGTGGTGACAAATTCCTTCAGTTTTTGTTTGTTTGGGAAGACCTTTATCTCTCCTTCTATTCTAAATGACAGACTTGCTGGATAAAGGATTCTCGGTGCATAATTTTTCTGTTCATCACATTGAAGATTTCCTGCCAATCCTTTCTGGCCTGCCAAATTTCAGTAGACAGATCCGTCACGAGTCTTCTCAGTCTCCCTTTATATGTTAGAGCATGTTTATCCCTAGCTGCTTTCAGAATTCTCTCTTCATCCTTGTATTTTGCCAGTTTCACTATGACATGTTGTGCAGAAGTTCGATTCAAGTTACGTCTGAAGGGAGTTCTCTGTGCCTCTTGGATTCCAATGCCTTTTTCCTTCCCCAGATCAGGGAAGTTGTCAGCTATTATTTCTTCAAGTACACCTTCAGCACCTTTCCCTCTCTCTTCCTCCTCTGGAATCCCAATTATGCATATATTATTTCGTTTAATTATGTCACTTAGTTCTCTAAGTCTCCCCTCATACTCCTGGATGTTTTGTATATCTTTTTCTCAGCTTCTTCTTTTTCCATAATTTTATCTTTTAATTCACCTATTCTCTTGTCTGCCTCTTCAATCCGAGCTGTGGTCACCTCCATTTTATTTTGTAGCTCATTGATAGCATTTTTTAGCTCCTCCTGACTGTTTCTTAGTCCCTTGATCTCTGTAGTAATAGATTCTCTGCTGTCCTCTATACTTTTTTCAAGCCCATTGATTAATTTTATGACTATTATTTTAAATTCATTTTCTGCTATATTGCTTAAATCGTTTTTGATCAGTTCATTAGCTGTCGCTATGTCCTGGAGTTTCTTTTGAGGAGAATTCTTCCATTTCATCATTTTGGATAGTCTGTGGAGTGGTGGGGAACTGCAGGGCTCTTTCCCTGTGCTGTCTGGAGTAACTTGCATTGGTGGGCAGGGCTGCAGTCAGACCTGATGTCTTCCCCCAGCCCACCGCTGGGGCCACAGTCAGACTGGTGCATCTTATCTTCCCGTCTCCCAGGGCAGGACTCACTGTCGAGTGGTTGGGCCTCTCTCTCGGCTACTTACACACTGCCAGGCTTGTGGTGCTGTTTTAATTGGATCTGGCATATTAGCCGGGGTAGATCTGCAAGGTGCACAGGGGCAGGAGGGGTAGGCTCATCTTGCTTTGCCTTTGGTGGTCCACTTCAGGAGGGGCCCTGTGGCATCGGGAGGGAGGCAGACTCATCGGAGGGATGGATCTGCAGAAGCACAACGTTGGGTGTTTGTGCGGTGCAAGCAAGTTCTGTGAAGGGAACTGGCTCCCTTTGGGATTTTGCCTGGGGGATGGGCAAGGGAGATGGCACTGGCGAGCACCTTTGTTCCCCACCAAGCTGAGCTCTGTCCTCTGGAGGGTCAACAACTCTCCCTCCTGTTGTCCTCTAGCCTTCCCGCTCTCGGAGCAGAGCTGTTGACTTATAACATTCCAGATGTTAAGTCCCACTGGCTGTCAGAGCTCACGTAGTCTGGCCCTTCCGCTTTTGCTAACCAGACTCCAGGACTCTGCCTTTCTGGGTGGGCTGGCTGCCCCTCCACCACCCTGGCTCCCTCCCACCAGTCCGTGTAGTGCGCACCGCCTCAGCCCTTTCTACCGTCTTCCATGGGCCTCTCATCTACGCTTGGCTCTAAGAGTCCATTCTGCTAGTCTTCTGGCATTTTTCTGGGTAAATTAGATATATGTGGGTGGGATCTAAGAAATCAGCAGGACACGGTGAGCCCAGTGTCCTCCTACACTGCCATCTTCCTCAAGGGGGTGTGACATTTACCATTTAGTATTTTTTTTAAGTTTATATATTTATTTTGAGAGAGAAAGATAACAAGTGGGGAAGGGCAGAGAGAGAGGGAGAGATCATTCCAAGCAGGCTCTTCACTGTCATTATTGACCCCATGTGGGGCTCAAACTCATGAACCATGATCATTACCTGGGTTGAAACCAAGAGCTGGATGCTTAACTGACTGAGCCACCCAGGGGCCCCCATTTAGTTGTTAGTATTAATGAAATAATATAAAGTACTAAGGAGCTGATTAAGATGATCATCAGCATGTTGTCATGAAAATGTAAGTATTCTTTTATCATTGGATATGTCACATCTTGGAAACCTAGTTGAAAGGGGTATGCCATAGAAATATACAGGACTTCAACCTATAATTTAACTTTGACAAAGTTTTGTAATTTTTAATAATATCTCATTATTGAGAAAAACTTAATGGTTATGGTGTTGGCTTGAAAAAGTTTTAGAAGTTTTGACTCCTTCCTTTCTTATTTTAGACTTATGCAAGTGGATTCTTCAAATATGTGATATGGAGGACCGCATCAGAGTAGTCATTTGAAGTTAGAATTAATTGCCTCTACCATTGCTACTTCTCATTTGGATGTAAAAGCTTCTCAAACTATAAAGATTATTAATATAACTGTGGTGATGAGATGAATGAGCCTGTATATGAGATGGTATTTCATGTTGTGTACACATCTGGATAATTGGAATAGCATGAAGGTATTCTTGATAAGTCAAGAAAGTGTTGTGGGAAGAAGATTATATCAACCTCAACAACTATAATTATGAAGTGAACTTTTGCCTAAGTAGAATTAAGTGTGCAGACTGAAAACAGAGGGAGTCAATGAATGAAACTTCCAATAATAGCAAATACTGCTTCTATTGATAAGACGTAGTGGAAATGTGCTACTATATAATATGTGTCATGGAGGACAATATCTAGGAATGAATTAGCTAATACAATTCCTGTTAAGCCCCCCACTGTGAATAAATAGATAAGACCCAGGACTCATAGCATGCCTGGTGATCATTTGATGTCGCCTCCATGAAAGGTTGTTAGTCAACTAAATACTTTTACTCCTGTTTGGATAGCAATAATTACAAAGGCTGATGTAAGGTATGCTCATGTGTTGGCATTCATGCCTACAGTAAATATATGGTGAGCTCATGCAATAAAAGCTAGGAATCTGATGGACTTATGGATGAAACTATTTCTATCTATACAAAGGGTTCTTTTTTTTTCCTCCTGAATAATAGGTAATAATATGTGCAATCATTCTCAAATTGGGTAAAATTAGGATATACACTTCAGGGTGCCAGAAGAATCAATATATCAATATAGATGTTATAAAATAGTGTCTCATATTTCTGTAGGGTCAAAGAATGTGGTACTTAGGTTGTGTTCTGTTAGTAACATAGCAATTCCAGTTGCTAAAACTGAAAGTGACGGAAGTAGAACAGCTGTAATTAGGACAAAACAAATGAATAAAGGTGTTTCATATTGAGATATAGCAGGTGGCTTCATGTTGATATAGTAATGAAGTTGATAGCCACTAAAATTGAGGATAAACCTGCTAAGTAAAGGGGAAAAATAGATCTATTGATACTCCTGTGTGTGCTGGATTGCCAGCTAGAGGAGGATATATAGTCCAACCGGTTCCTGAACCTGTTTTAACTATGGATGATGTAAGAGTACAAATAATGGTGTAATAGTCATAAGCTTTTATTGTTGATTCAGAGAAATGGTATATCAGATGTTCCAATTATTAATGGTACTAGTCACTTTCCAAACCCTCCAATTATAATAGACAATATTATGAAGAAAATCATTATGAATATGTGTGGGCAGTCACAATTACATTATAAATTTTGTCATCTTACAGTACGGCTCTGGATTGACCTACTTTGGCATGGATTAGAACATTTAAGGTAGTTTCCCATTATTCCAACTCATGCACCAAATAGAAGATACAAGGTGCCAATATCTTCATGATTTTGTAAAAATAATCAGTGGTTTATGAACATAGGTAAAATGACTGAGGAAAACATTAGAGTATAATTGTAAAAACAAAGGTTGAGCCCTCTTTTTGTCAAGCTTTGTGGTGAATATATTGAATTGCAAATTCAAAGAAGCAGCATCAGCACAGAAAACTCCCTTCAGACACAGCTTGAATTGATCTTCTGCACATCATATCATAGTTAAACTGGAAAAATACAAAGATAAAGAGAGAATTCTGAAAGCAGCTGGGGACAAACAGGCCTTAATGTACAAAGGTAGACACATAAATGTAATAGCATAACTATCTACTGAAATTTGGCAGGCCAGAAAGGAATGGCAGGAAATTTTCAATGTTCTGAATAGGAAAAATGTGCAGCCAAGAATCCTTTATCCAGCATACCTGTCATTCAGAATACAAAGAGAGATAAAGGTTTTCTCAAAGAAAAACTGAAGTAATTCATCACCACTAAAACAGCCCCACAAGAGATCATAAGGGGGACTCTGAGTAGATTGTTGCAAAGACCACAAAGGGCCAGAGACATCACTACAAGCACAAAACCTACAGATAACACAATGACCGTACACCCGTATCTTTCAATAATAACACTGAATGTAAATGGACTACATGCTCCATTCAAAAGATATAGGGTACCAGATTGGATAAAAAAAACAAAAAAACCCCCCAAAAAACAAGACCCATCTATTTGCTCTCTACAAGACACCGATTTTAGACCCCAGGACACCTTCAGATTGAAAGTGAGGGGATGGAGAACTATCTATCATGCTACAGGAAGTCAAAAGAAAGCTGGAGCAGTCATACTTATATCAGACAAACTAGATTTTATTTTTTATTTATTTATTTATTTTTATTTTTTTCAACATATGAAATTTATTGTCAAATTGGTTTCCATACAACACCCAGTGCTCATCCCAAAAGGTGCCTTCCTCAATACCCATCACCCACCCTCCCCTCCCTCCCACCCCCCATCAACCCTCAGTTTGTTCTCAGTTTTTAACAGTCTCTTATGCTTTGGCTCTCTCCCACTCTAACTTCTTTTTTTTTTTCTTCCCCTCCCCCATGGGTTTCTGTTCAGTTTCTCAGGATCCACATAAGAGTGAAACCATATGGTATCTGTCTTTCTCTGTATGGCTTATTTCACTTAGCATAACACTCTCCAGTTCCATCCACGTTGCTACAAAGGGCCATATTTCGTTCTTTCTCATTGCCATGTAGTACTCCATTGTGTATATAAACCACAATTTCTTTATCCATTCAACAGTTGATGCACATTTAGGCACTTTCCACAATTTGGCTATTGTTGAGAGTGCTGCTATAAACATTGGGGTACAAGTGCCCCTATGCATCAGTACTCCTGTATCCCTTGGATAAATTCCTAGCAGTGCTATTCCTGGGTCATAGGGTAGGTCTATTTTTAATTTTCTGAGGAACCTCCACACTGCTTTCCAGAGCGGCTGCACCAATTTGCATTCCCACCAACAGTGCAAGAGGGTTCCCGTCTCTCCACAGCCTCTCCAGCATCTATAGTCTCCTGATTTGTTCATTTTGGCCACTCTGACTGGCGTGAGGTGATATCTGAGTGTGGTTTTGATTTGTATTTCCCTGATAAGGAGCGACGTTGAACATCTTTTCATGTGCCTGTTGGCCATCCGGATGTCTTCTTTAGAGAAGTGTCTATTCATGTTTTCTGCCCATTTCTTCACTGGGTTATTTGTTTTTCGGGTGTGGAGTTTGATGAGCTCGTTATAGGTTTTGGATACTACCCTTTGTCCGATATGTCATTTGCAAATATCTTTTCCCATTCCATTGGTTGCCTTTTAGTTTTGTTGGTTGTTTCCTTTGCTGTGCAGAAGCTTTTTATCTTCATAAGGTCCCAGTAATTCACTTTTGCTTTTAATTCCCTTGCCTTTGGGGATGTGCCGAGTAAGAGATTGCTACGGCTGAGGTCAGAGAGGTCTTTTCCTGCTTTCTCCTCTAAGGTTTTGATGGTTTCCTGTCTCACATTCAGGTCCTTTATCCATTTTGAGTTTATTTTGTGAATGGGGTGAGAAAGTGGTCTAGTTTCAACCTTCTGCATGTTGCTGTCCAGTTCTCCCAGCACCATTTGTTAAAGAGACTGTCTTTTTTCCATTGGATGTTCTTTCCTGCTTTGTCAAAGATGAGTTGGTCATACGTTTGTGGGTCTAGTTCTGGGGTTTCTATTCTATTGCATTGGTCTATATGTCTGTTTTTGTGCCAATACCATGCTGTCTTGATGATTACAGCTTTGTAGTAGAGGCTAAAGTCTGGTATTGTGATGCCTCCTGCTTTGGTCTTCTTCTTCAAAATTACTTTCGTTATTTGGGCCTTTTGGGGTTCCATATCAATTTTAGAATGGCTTGTTCTAGCTTCGAGAAGAATGCTGGTGCAATTTTGATTGGGATTGCATTGAATGTGTAGATAGCTTTGGGTAGTATTGACATTTTGACAATATTTATTCTTCCAATCCATGAGCAGGGAATGTCTTTCCATTTCTTTATATCTTCTTCAATTACCTTCATAAGATTTCTATACTTTTCAGCATACAGATCTTTTACATCTTTGGTTAGATTTAGTCCTAAGTATTTTATGCTTCTTGGTGCAATTGTGAATGGGATCAGTTTCTTTATTTGTCTTTCTGTTACTTCATTGTTAGTGTAGAAGAATGCAACTGATTTCTGTACATTAATTTTGTATCCTGCGACTTTCCTGAATTCATGTATCAGGTCTAGCAGCCTTTTGGTGGAGTCTATCAGATGTTCCATGTATAATATCATGTCATCTGCAAAAAGCAAAAGCTTGACTTCATCTTTGCCAATTTTGATGCCTTTGATTTCCTTTTGTTGTCTGATTGCTGATGCTAGAACTTCCAACACTAAAACAACAGCGGTGAGAGTGGGCATCCATGTTGCGTTCCTGATCTCAGGGAAAAAGCTCTCAGTTTTTCCCCATTGAGGATGATGTTAGCTGTGGGCTTTTCAAAAATGGCTTTTATGATCTTTAAGTATGTTCCTTCTATCCCGACTTTCTCCAGGGTTTTTATTAAGAAAGGGTGTTCGATTTTGTCAAAGGCCTTTTCTGCATTGATTGACAAGATCATATGGTTCTTCTCTTTTTTTTTTTATTAATGTGATGTATCACGTTGATTGATTTGCGAATGTTGAACCAGCCCTGCATCCCAGGAATGAATCCCACTTGATCATGGTGAATAATTCTTTTTATAGGCTGTTGAATTCGATTTGCTAGTATCTTATTGAGAATTTTTGCATCCATATTCATCAGGGATATTGGTCTGTAGTTCTCTTTTTTTACTGGGTCTCTGTCTGGTTTAGGAATCAAAGTAATACTGGCTTCCTAGAATGAGTCTGGAAGTTTTCCTTCCCTTTCTATTTCTTGGAATAGCTTGAGAAGGATAGGTAGTATCTCTGCTTTAAACGCCTGGTAGAACTCCCCTGGAAAGCCATCTGGTCCTGGACTCTTATTTGTTGGGAGATTTTTGATAACCGATTCAATTTCTTCACTACTTATGGGTCTGTTCAAGCTTTCTATTTCCTCCTGATTGAGTTTTGGAAGAGTGTGGGTGTTTAGGAATTTGTCCATTTCTTCCAGGTTGTCCAATTTGTTGGCATATAATTTTTCATAGTATTCCCTGATTATTGTTTGTATCTCTGAGGGATTGGTTGTAATAATTCCATTTTCATTCATGATTTTATCTATTTGGGTCATCTCCTTTTCTTTTTGAGAAGCCTGGCTAGAGGTTTGTCAATTTTGTTTATTTTTTCAAAAAACAAACTCTTGGTTTCGTTGATCTGCTCTACCGTTTTTTTAGATTCTATATTGGTTATTTCTGCTCTGATCTTTATTATTTCTCTTCTTCTGCTGGGTTTAGGCTGCCTTTGCTGTTCTGCTTCTATTTCCTTTAGGTGTGCTGTTAGATTTTGTATTTGGGATTTTTCTTGTTTCTTGAAGAGGCCTGGATTGCAATGTGTTTTCCTCTAATGACTGCCTTTGTTGTGCAGTCCTTAGCATTTGGATTGTTGTATTTTCATTTTCGTTTATTTCCATATATTTTTTAAATTCTTCTCTAATTGCCTGGTTGACCCACTCATTCGTTAGTATGGTGTTCTTTAACCTCCATGCTTTTGGAGGTTTTCCAGACCTTTTCCTGTGGTTGATTTCAAGCTTCATGGCATTGTGGTCTGGAAGTATGTATGGTATAATTTCAATTCTTGTATACTTATGAAGGGCTGTTTTGTGACCCAGTATGTGATCTATCTTGGAGAATGTTCCATGTGCAGTCGAGAAGAAAGTATATTCTGTTGCTTTGGGATGCAGAGTTCTAAATATGTCTGTCAAGTCCATCTGATCCAATGTATCATTCAGGGCCCTTGTTTCTTTATTGACCGTGTGTCTAGATGATCTATCCATTTCTGTAAGTGGAGTGCTAAAGTCCCCTGCAATGACCACATTCTTATCAATAAGGTTGCTTATGTTTGTGACTAATTGTTTTATATATTTGGGGGCTCCCGTATTCGGCGCATAGACATTTATAATTGTTAGCTCTTCCTGATGGATAGACCCTGTAATTACTATATAATGCCCTTCTTCATCTCTTGTTACAGCCTTTAATTTAAAGTCTAGTTTGTTTGATATAAGTATGGCTACTCCAGCTTTCTTTTGGCTTCTAGTAGCATGATAAATAGTTCTCCATCCCCTCACTCTCAATCTAAAGGTGTCCTCAGATCTAAAATGAGTCTCTTGTAGACAGCAAATAGATGGGTCTTGTTTTTTTATCCATTCTGATACCCTATGTCTTTTGGTTGGCGCATTTAATCCATTTACATTCAGTGTTATTATAGAAAGATACGGGTTTAGAGTCATTGTGATGTCTGTATGTTTTATGCTTGTAGCGATGTCTCTGGTACTTTGTCTCATAGGATCCCCCTTAGGATCTCTTGTAGGGCTGGTTTCGTGGTGACAAATTCCTTCAGTTTTTGTTTGTTTGGGAAGACCTTTATCTCTCCTTCTATTCTAAATGACAGACTTGCTGGATAAAGGATTCTCGGCTGCATAATTTTTCTGTTCAATGCATGGAAGATCTCGTTCCAATCTTTTCTGGCCTGCCAAGTTTCAAAAGAGAGATCAGTCACGAGTCTTATAGGTCTCACTTCATAAGTTAGGGCACGTTTATCCCTTGCTGCTTTCAGAATTTTCTCTTTATCCTTGTATTTTGCCAGTTTGACTATTATATATCCTGCAGAAGATGGATTCAAGTTCCGTCTGAAGGGAGTTCTCTGTGCCTTTTGGATTTCAATGCCTTTTTCCTTCCCCATTTCAGGGAAGTTCTAAGCTATTATTTCTTCAAGTACCCCTTCAGCACCTTTCCCTCTCTCTTCCTTCTCTGGGATACCAATTATGCGTATATTATTTGTTTTTAGTGTGTCACTTAGTTCTCTAATTTTCCCGTCATACTCCTGGATTTTTTTTATCTCTCTTTTTCTCAGCTTCCTCTTTTTCCATAACTTTATCTTCTAGTTCACCTATTCTCTCCTCTGCCTCTTCAATCCAAACCGTCGTTTTTTCCATTTTGTTTTGCATTTTGTTTAAAGCGTTTTTCAGCTCCTCCTGGCTGTTCCTGAGTCCCTTGATCTCTGTAGCAAGATTCTCTGCTGTCCTCTATACTGTTTTCAAGCCCAGCGATTAATTTTATGACTATTATTCTAAATTCACTTTCTGTTATATTATTTAAATCCTTTTTGATCAGTTCATTAGCTGTTGTTATTTCCTGGAGATTCTTCTGAGGGGAATTCTTCCGTTTGGTCATTTTGGATAGTCCCTGGAGTGGTGAGGACCTGCAGGGCACTTCCCCTGTGCTGTGGTGTATAACTGGAGTTGGTGGGCGGGGCCACACTCAGCCCTGATGTCTGCCCCCAGCCCACCACTGGGGCCACAGTCAGACTGGTGTGTGCCTTCTCTTCCCCTCTCCTAGGGGAGGGATTCACTGTGGGGTGGCGTGGCCCGTCTGGGCTACTTGCACCCTGCCAGGCTTGTAGATCTGGGGATCTGGCGTATTAGCTTGGGTGGGTAGGCAAGGTGCACGGGGGCAGGAGGGGCAGGCTTAGCTCGCTTCTCCTTTGGTTATCCACTTCAGGAGGGGCCCCTCTTCCATGGGCCTCTTGTCTGGCATAGGCTCTGGAGACTCTGTTCTGCTAGTTTCTGGTGGTTTTTTGGGTTATTTAGGCAGGTGTAGGTGGAATCTAAGTGATCAGCAGGATGCGTGGTGAGCCCAGCATCCTCCTAAGCCACCATCTTCCCAAAACCAGACAAACTAGATTTTAAACTAAAGGGTGTAACAAGAGATGAAGAAGAGCATTATATCACAATTATGGGGTCTATCCATCAAGAAGAGTTAACAATTTTAACCGTTTATGCACCGAATTTAGAAGCCCCCAAATATATAAAACAATTAATCACAAACATAAGGAATCTTATTGGTAAGAATGTGGTGATTAAAGGGGACTTTAATACTTTCAGCAATGGAGAGATCGTCTGGATAGAAAATCAATAAAGAAACAATGCCCCTGAAAGATACACTGGATCAGATGGACTTGACAGATACATTCAGAATTTTTCATCCTAAAGCAGCAGAATACACATTTTTCTCGAGTGCACATGGAACATTCTCCAAGGTAGATCAAATACTGGGTTACAAAACATCCCTCAATAAATATAAAAGAATTGAGATCATACCGTATACATTTTCAGATCACAATGCTATGAAACTTGAAATCAACCACAGGAAAAAGTTTAGAAAACCTCCAAATTCATGGAGGTTAAATTACATTCTGCTAAAGAATGAATGGGTCAACCAGGCAATTAAAGAAGAAATTTAAAAATATATAGAAACAAATGAAAAGGAAAACACAACAGTTTTCGTAAACATCCATACCCTCTCAGATGCAGTTTCTTCTGTATATTCAGTTGTGGAGATTGTTCTGCCAGTCTTCAGATTGCTTTCCAATTGATTGACTTGGATGTAGATGATATGTAGCTGTAAATATTGGGCAGGTAGAGCTCAAGGTCCTTCTACTCTGCAATCTTCCCCCATATTCCAGAAATGGTAATTTTAAAGATGTACTTTTAGGACTCTTTTTTTTCTTTTTAACCAAAGGTTTACCATGTTGAATGAATTATTTCTTGGCCCCATATTCACTGTCTTTGTTCCAATCCCTTCAGAGGCCCTGGCACATGCATTAGGAGTTAAAAAGTAGGCAGCTTTAAAAGAACCATTATAGTAATGAAAAGAGTAACATGATGTGGAAAAATACCATTTGGAGTATCAGAGAGAGTAACAGACATTCCCTGATTTTCACATGCAACTTCCTCCCCAAGTTAGTACAACACATGATATGTGAGTATGGATTTTATTTTGTGCCACACACATTATCGGTGTAGTTAAAATGGTTACACAGATGTAAGAAGGCTCAGTTTTTATCATTATCTTATTGAAAATGTAATCTTCATACCCTCACAGAACAATGAGAAGTGTGATGTACTTTAAGTCCCTGATTTCAGGTACTTTGATAATTTCATCACATTTTCAACAGTTAAAAAACTTTTTCTCTGGGAAATATGAGTGGTGTGACATGGTGTGTGTCCTCCTTTCTTTCCTGTTCTTATGGTAAGAATTATAAAAAGCTTTCTTTTCTACTTTCTTGATTCCTTGAATAGTAATACAGGAAGAGGTTAATTTGATAACCTGAGGTTTATTCTGTCCAGTTAGTGCCTTTAACTCTCCAGAGTGGGGAAAGAGAATCCAAAAGGAAAGAAAACAAGTTTTCTTTGCCAGAGGTCTCCTTTAGCTTTAATGACTTTAGGAATGGCAGTAGAGGGGATTTTATTGACCAGCCTAGTCAACCATGGCAGAAAAACAAGCAAGCTTTGGGACAAGAATCTATCCAGGAATAGATTGTATTTGGCAGACATGTGGCCAGTGAGGCATTTCTCAGGAGCCTGGCTTGAATGAGGAAATCAGAGACTAAAGGTAGCAACCATCCAGCATATATATGAGAAATCAAGTAGCTTTAACCTACTTCTCATTTCACTTACTATTCCTTGGTAGTCTTTATAAAGGAGAGGATTGCTATTATATATATTGCTGTATTTTCAGCCCTAATTTCTAAAGTAATGCATACTTATTGAAGAAAACTAGAAAAATATAGGAAAGAAAAAAAATAACATAAATCATCCATAAGTCAATTTCCTAAAGACAAATGTTATTCCAGTCTTTTATGTAAATGCATAGAGATTTAAAAAACAAATAGTATCATCTGAACATATTATCTTGTTACTTGCTTTTCAGCTAGCCATATTTCAAAAACATTTCGATGCCAATACATATTACATTTAAAAATTTTAATAGCCATGTAATAAAACTGTATCATACTTTAATAGATATTTTATTGTTAAAGATTAACTTTGATATTATAAACAGCTTTGATAAATATTCCTATAAAGAAGCCTTTGTGCTTTTCCTAATTATGTTCTTAGATTAAATTAACAGAAGTAGGTAATAAAGTATATGTTATTTTGTCAAAAATATTTTTGATTTGCCCTTGGAAAATACTCAAAATTGCACATCTACCATCAGGGCATGAGTGTGCCCACCTCATTTTAACTTTGCCAAGGGAAAGAAACATAGATTTTGTTCTTTGAAGAGACCATACATATTGATTGAATGGGATGCTACTCAATCAGGCATAAATACTACCATTTGTTAAATGTTTTATATAAAACATATCTCTTCACCTAATTTTTTATAATCTTAAAGGAAAGGAGAAGACAAACTAATGAGATATTAATATACACAGATGTGTAGAGAAAAACATATATGTCAACCTATGCTAATTATAAGTGTTCACTAGGAGAAATGGTCCAAAATGAAAGGTGAGTTTTTAAGGTTATTACAGGGAAAGCCTCTTGCAGAAGAAATAGTCATTATTATCATCATCTTGACCTAAGTAGCCACCAGGAATATGCTGCTGCATTAAGTGTCTTACGTGCTATACTTAATAAGAAAGAAAACAACTAACTATTAATTTTTCCTCATCATGGAAATTACTGTTTTCAAGGAAATTCTGAAAGAACTCATCTCTAAAGACAGTTTTTATCTAGCCTCTTTTTCTAGTGTCTTATCCATAGTATAGTTTTATTAACTTCTAAAAGTCACTGCAAAGGCACTTACTTTGAAAGAAGTCAAATGATTCATTTTAGCACTGACACACAGATTAAAGGCACAAATATAATCAAATACTGTGCTTAGTTAGAAAGAGCTTGAAAGAAATCTATCCTAAAAAATAAAATTCAACCTCACAGATGGGGGAAAGATGTTTTATTTTTAATTACTGTTTCTGTTTGATTTCAAAAAGGAAGTTGACTGAAGGCTATTTTGGAATGATTCATGTTTGTTGCAGTGACATGGATTAAGTAGAATGGCTTCCCATAAGGATATTGAAAACTGAGCGTTGAGAAATTATCTTTGACTCAAATACTATTGAAAATAACACCAGAGGTCAATTTCTTCTACATGCCTGAAAATTTTCTAATTTTCCTAAATTTTGAACTAAGATATAATATTTCTTCAATGTTCAGAATAGCTCTTGGAATACCAAAATTTTAAAAATTTGCATATTCTCTTAGTAGTTAAACGTTAACACATAACCTTCATAAGATATAGGAAATAAATATTTTAGTAAGGAACTACTTGGAACACTATTCTTTGGAATGAGTTCTTAAGTGCAAGAACTGGCTTTGTCCTACTAAACACTTCATTAGAAATTTCTTTCCAACTAGTATGTTCTACCACATTAAGGGAGATTTCCAGACAAAATGTTAGTAATTAGCTCATAGTGTGCCACACCCAAGCATATTCTTTTTTTTTTTTTTTTTTTTTTTCACCCAAGCATATTCTTAGCTGGTTTTTTTTCCCTAGGGTCCTGCAAACAATCACACATCAGATATTTATCACAGATAGGTATAATTATAATCGTGTATTTTATGAAAGGTTGTGCCAAGTCTCTCTTTTTTAAAGATTATCAGATCTCAGTACTCAGCAAAAGGTCTCATGAAAACAGAAGCTTAGATAGGAGAAGGCAACGCTGGGCCTGTAGCTAAATAGTGCAGTTGGCTCTCAAATATTCATGTTCATAGAAGGAACATGAATATGATGCAGATTCCAAAAAAATAGAAGATAGTCAAAGCTTCTTTCCATTGGTGTGAATAACTTAAGGTTAGACAATTTTATGAAATTGGTGAGGAGGGTAATCCTCAGCCACTTGAACGTGGGGTCCTGTATCTGAGACCAAAAGGTGATGGAATTCAAAGAAGAATTTGTAATGTATGTATGTGTGCATCTGTGTGTTGGAAGGGTTAAGACACAATGTTTTGGGCTTTCGCTGGTGTTCTGAAGCCAGATGGAATACAATTGTCTGCTACCTAGTTTTTGGACTACTTTCTCACTATATACGCCTTCATGTTCCCAATATTAATCCTTATGACACATTCATTAATCCTATCACAGTTTTGTTGGATTAGGACTCCTTTGGAGATAAGTCAAGTGCAAGATAAGTAGTCCTTTGCAGACACAGGGCATTATTCATCACTTTAGAATTTGGAGTGGGGAATTACAGGGGAGGAAATTCTGGTGTTACTGCTATGGAAATCACATGTCCAGGAAGAAAGTTATGGTTTTCTTACAATTCCTGTAAAATTTTACCTCCACTGTTCCCAAATCCATAATTTTTATTTCTGAAATATTTAATACTTCAATTATTTTTAATTCTTAACTCATTAAAGAGTTGCTCCTTTTAATGTCCACTCACCAATTGTAAGCTCTTTTTTTCTTAAATGAAGCATAGTTGGCATACAATGTTATATTAGTTTCAGGTGTACACATAGTGATTTGACAATTCTATACATTACGCAGCACTCACAATAAGTGTAGATGCTATCTGTCATCATACAAAGTTATTACAATATGATTGCCTATATTCTCTATGCTGTGGTTTTCATCCCCATGACTTTATTTTTTAATATGAAATTTATTGTCAAATTGGTTTCCATACAACACCCACTGCTCATTCCAACAGGTGCCCTCCTCAATGCCCATCACCCACCCTCCCCACCATCCCACCCCCCATCAACCCTCAGATTGTTCTCAGTTTTTAAGAGTCTCTTATGGTTTGGCTCCCTCCCTCTTTAACTTGTTTTTTTCTGCTTCCCCTTCCCCATGGTCTTCTGTTAAGTTTCTCAGGATCCACATAAAAGTGAAAACATATGGTATCTATCTTTCTCTGTATGACTTATTGCACTTAGCATAACACTCTCCACTTCCATCCATGTGGCTACAAAAGGCCATATTTCATTATTTCTCATTGCCACGTAGTATTCCATTGTGTATATAAACCACGAGTTCTTTATCCATTCACCAGTTGATGGACATCTAGGCTCTTTCCATAATTTGACTATTGTTGACAGTGCTGCTATAAACATTGGGGTACAAGTGCCCCTATGTATCAGTACTCCTGTATCCCTTGGGTAAATTCCTAGCAGTGTTATTGCTGGGTCATAGGGGAGATCCATTTTTAATTTTTTGAGGAACCTCCACACTGTTTTCCAGAGTGGCTGCACCAGTGTGCATTCCCACCAACAGTGCAAGAGGGTTCCCATTTCTCCACATCCTCTCCAGCATCTATAGTCTCATGATTTGTTCATTTTAGCCACTCTGACTGGCGTGAGGTGGTATATGAGTGTGATTTTCATTTGTTTCCCTGATGAGGAGTGACATTGAGCTTCTTTTCATGTGCCTGTCGGCCATCCGGATGTCTTCTTTAGACAAGTGTCTATTCATGCTTTCTGTCCATTTCTTCACTGGATTGTTTTTCGGGTGTGGAGCTTGGTGAGCTCTTCATAGATTTTGGGTACTAACCCTTTGTCCCATGTCATTTGAAAATATCTTTTCCCATTCCGTTGGTTGCCTTTTAGTTTTGTTGATTGTTTCCTTTGTAGTGAGGAAGCTTTTTATCTTCATGAGGTCCCAATAATTCATTTTTGATTTGAATTCCCTTGCCTTTGGGGATGTGTCAAGGAAGAAACTGCTGCGGCTGAGGTCAGAGAGGTTTTTTCCTGCTTTCTCCTCTAGGGTTTTGATGGTTTCCTGTCTCACATTCAGGTCCTTCATCCATTTAGAGTTTATTTCTCTGAATGGTGTAAGAAAGTGTTCTAGTTTCATTCTTATGCATGTTGCTGTCCAGTTCTCCCAGCACCATTTGTTAAAGACACTGTCTTTTTTCCATTGGATGTTCTTTCCTGCTTTGTCAAAGATTAGTTGGCCATACTTTTGTGGGTCCAATTCTGGAGTCTCTGTTCTATTCCATTAGTCTCTTTGTCTGTTTTTGTGCCAATACCATGCTGTCTTGATGATTACAGCTTTGTAGTAGAGGCTAAAGTCTGGGATTGTAATGCCTCCTGCTTTGGTCTTCTTCTTCAAAATTACATTGGCTATTCGGGTCTTCTGTGGTTCCATACAAATTTTAGGATTGCTTGTTCTAGCTTCAAGAAGAATGCTGGTGCAATTTTGATTGGTATTGCATTGAATGTGTAGATCATTTTGGGTAGTATTGACATTTTAACAATATTTACTCTTCCAATCCATGAGCATGGAATGTTTTTCCATTTCTTTGTATCTTCTTCAATTTCCTCCATAAACTTTCTATAGTTTTCAGCATACAGATCTTTTATATCTTTGGTTAGGCTTATTTCTAGGTATTTTATGCTTCTTGGTGCAATTGTGAATGGGATCAGTTTCTTTATTTGTCTTTCTGTTGCTTTATTACTAGTGTATAAGAATGCAACTGATTTCTGTACATTGATTTTGTATCCTTCGACTTTGCTCAATTCATGTATCAGTTCTACTAGACTTTTGGTGGAGTCGATTGGGTTTTCCATGTATAATATCATGTCATCTGCAATTTTGATGCCTTTGATTTCGTTTTGTTGTCTGATTGCTGATGCTAGAACCTCCAACATTATGTTAAACAACAGCAGTGAGAGTCTGTCGTGTACCTGATCTCAGGGGGAAAGCTCTCAGTTTTTCCTCATTGAGGATGATATTAGCTGTGAGCTTTTCATAAATGGCTTTGATGATGTTTAAGTATGTTCCTTCTATCCTGACTTTCTCGAGGGTTTTTATAAAGAAAGGATGCTGAATTTTGTCAAATGCTTTTACTGAATCGATTGACAGGATCATATGGTTCTTTTCTTTTATTAATGTGATGTATCACAGTGATTGATTTGCAAATATTGAACCAGCCCTGCAGCCCAGGAATGAATACCACTTGATCATAGTGAATAATTCTTTTTATATGCTGTTGGATTCGATTTGCTAGCATCTTATTGAGAAATTTGCATCCATATTCATCAGGGATATTGGCCTGTAGTTCTCTTTTTTTGCTGGGTCTCTGTCTGGTTTAGCAGTCAAAGTAATGCTGGCTTCATAAAATGAGTCTGGAAGTTTTCCTTCCCTTTCAATTTTTTGGAAAAGCTTGAGAAGGATAGGTATTATCTCTGCTTTAAATCTGGTAGAATTCCCCTGGGAAGCCATCTGGTCTAGGATTTTTGTCTGTTGGGAGATTTTTCATTACTGATTCAATTTCTTCGCTGGTTATGGGTGTGTTCAAGTTTTCTATTTCTTCCTGTTTGAGTTTTGGAAGTGTGTAGGTGCTTAGAAATTTGTCCATTTCTTCCGGGTTATCCAGTTTGTTGGCATATAATTTTTCATAGTATTCCTTGATAATTGCTTGCATTTCTGAGGGATTTGTTGTAATAAATCCATTTTCACTCATGATTTTATCTATTTGGCTCATCTTCTTTATCTTTTTGAGAAGCCTGGCTAGAGGTTTATCAATTTGTTTCATTTTTTCAAAAAACCAACTCTTGGTTTCATTGATGTGCTCTACAGTTTTTATAGATTCTATATTGTTTATTTCTGCTCTGATCTTTATTATTTCTCTTCTTCTGCTGGGTTTGGGGTGTCTTTGCTGTTCTGCCTGTATTTCCTTTCCATGTGCTTTTAGATTTTGTATTTGGGATTTTTCTTGTTTCTTGAGATAGGCCTGCATTGCAATGTATTTTCCTCTCAGGACTGCTTTCGCTGCATCCCAAAACGTTTAGAATGTTGTATTTTCATTTTAATTTGTTTCCATATATTTTTAAAAATCTTCTCTAATTGCCTGGTTGACCCATTCTTTCTTTAGTAGGGTGTTCTTTAATCTCCATGCTTTTGGAGGTTTTCCAGACATTTTCCTGTGGTTGATCTCAAGTTTCATAGCATTGTGATCTGAAAGTATGCCTGGTATGATTTCAATTCTTCTATACTTATGAAGAGCTGTTTTGTGACCCAGTATGTAATCTATCTTGGAGAACGTTCCATGTGCACTCAAGAAGAAAGTATATTCTGTTGCTTTGGGATGCAGAGGTCTAAATATGTCTGTCAAGTCCATCTGATCCAATGTATCATTCAGGGCCCTTGTTTCTTTACTGACTCTGTGTCTAGATGATCTATCCATTGTTGTAATTGGAGTATCAAATTCCCCTGTAATTATCACATTCCTATCAATAAGGTTGCTTATGTTTGTGATTAATTGTTTTATATATTTGGGAGCTCCCGTATTCAGTGCATAGACATTTATAATTGTTAGCTCTTCCTGATGGATAGACCCTGTAATTATTATATAATGCCCCTCTTCATCTCTTATCAAAACATTTAATTTAAAGTCTAGTTTGTCTGATATAAGTATGGCTACTTCAGCTTTCTTTTGACTTCCAGTAGCATCACAGGTAGTTCTCCATCCCCTCACTTTCAATCTGAAGGTGTCCTCAGGTCTCAAATGAGTCTCTTGTAGACAGAATATAGATGGGTCCTGTTTTTTTTTTTTATCCATTCTGATACCCTATGTCTTTTGGTTGGAGCATTTACTCCATTTACATTCAGTGTTATTTTTGAAAGATATCTGTTTAGAGTCATTGTGATGTCTGTAGGTTTCATGCTTGTAGTGATGTTTCTGGTACTTTGTGGTCCTTGCAACATTTTACTCATATAATCTCCCTTAGATCTCTTGTAGGGCTGGTTTAGTGGGGACGAAATCCTTCAGTTTTTGTTTGTTTGGAAAGACCCTTATCTCTTCTTCTATTCTGAATGACAGACTTGCTGGATAAAGGATTCTTAGCTGCATATTTTTTTTCTGTTCATCACATTGAAGTATTCCTGCCATTCCTTTCTGGTCTGCCAAGTTTCAGTAGATAGATCTTTCACTAGACTTATTGGTCTCCCTTTATATATGTTAGAGCATGTTTATCCCTAGCTGCTTTCAGAATTTTCTCTTTATGCTTGTATTTTGCCATTTTCACTATGAGATATCGTGCAGATTGATTCAAGTTATGTCTGAAGGGATTTCTCTGCGCCTCTTGGATATCAATGCCCTTTTCCTTCCCCAGATCAGGGAAATTCTCAACTATTATTTGTTCAGCTACACCTTCAGCCCCTTTCTCTCTGCCTTGGTCTTCTGAAATTCCTATGATACGAATATTGTTCTGCTTTATTGTATCACTTAGTTCTCTAATTCTCCCCTCATACTCCTGGATTTTTTATCTCTCTTTTACTCAGCTTCTTCTTTTTCTATAATTTTATCTTCTAAATCACCTATTCTCTCCTCTGCCTCTTCAATCCATGTTATAGCCACCTCCATTTTATTTTGCACCTCATTTATAGCATTTTTTAGCTCCACATGACTATTTCTTAGTCTCTTGATCTCTGTAGCAATAGATTTTCTACTGTCTTCTATGCTTTTTTCAAGCATAGAAGATTAATTTTATGACTATTATTCTAAATTGTTTTTCTGTTATATTGTTTAAGTCATTTTTGATCAATTCTTCAGCTGTCGCTACTTCCTGGAGTTTCTTTTGAGGAGAGTTCTTCCGTTTTGTCATTTTGGGTAGTTCCTGCTGTGGCTTCCAACTGCAGGGCACTTCCCCTGTGTTGTCTGGAGTAACTTGTGTTGGTGGGCAGGGCTGCAGTCAGACCCAATGTCTACCTCCAGCCCACCACTGGGGCCACATTCAGACTGGTGTGTACCTTACCTTCCCCTCTCCCAGGGGCAGGACTCACTGTGGAGTGGTGTGGCCCCTGTCTGGGCTATTTGCACACTCTCAGTCTTGTGGTGCTCCTTTGATGGGATCTGGCATATTAACCGGTGTGGATCTGCAAGGTGTACAGGGGCGGGAGGGGCAGGCTTAGCTTGCTTTGCTGTCGGTGATCCCCTGTGGGAGGGGCCCTGCAGCACTGGGAGGGAGGCTGACTTGTGGGAGGGATGGATCCACAGAAGCACAGAGTTGGGTGTTTGTGAGGTACAAGCAAGTTCGGTGACAGGAACTGGTTCCCTTTGGGTTTTGGCTGGGAGATAGGAGAGAGAGATGGTGCTTGCCAGTGCCTTTGTTCTCCCTGGAGCTGAGCTCTGTCTTCAGGGGCTGAGCCACTCTCACTTGTGGTGCCCTCTCGCCCTCCCCACTCTCTGAGAGCAGAGCTATTGACTTTTAATATTCCAGATGTTAAGTCTAGCTGGCTGTCTGAACTCATGGAGTCCAGCCCCTCCGCTTTTGCAAGCCCCTCAGCTCTGCCTTGGTGCGTGGGTTGCCCCTCCACCACCCTTGCTACCTCCTGCCAGCCCATGGCATTATTTTATAACTGGAAGTTTGTACCTCTTAATTCCATTCACCCGTGTTACCTATCCCACACACACACACACACACACTGGCAACCACCAGTTTGTTCTCTGTATTTATGAGTCTGTTTCTGTTCCTTTTTGTTGTTGTTTATTTCACCTCACACCAGTTAAAATAGCTAGTATCATAAAGACAAGAAATAACAAGTGTTGGGGCACATGGGTGGCGCAGTCGGTTAAGCGTCCGACTTCAGCCAGGTCACAATCTCGCGGTCCGTGAGTTCGAGACCCGCGTCAGGCTCTGGGCTGATGGCTCGGAGCCTGGAGCCTGTTTCCGATTTGTGTCTCCCTCTCTCTCTGCCCCTCCCCCGTTCATGCTCTGTCTCTCTCTGTCCCAAAAATAAATTTAAAAAAAACGTTGAAAAAAAAAAAAAGAAAGAACAAGTGTTGGCTAGGACTTGGAGAAAAGAGAACTCTTGTGCGCTGTTGTTGGGAATGTAAATTGGTGCAGACACTGTGAAAACCAGTATGGGGGTTGTTCTAAAAATTAAAAATAGAATTACCATATGATCCAGTAATTCACACTACTGAGTATTTACCAAAAGAATATAAAAATACTAATTTGTCAAGATATATGCACTAGTATATATGCACTAATTGGAAAAGATATATTAATTTATTTCATATACTTTTAGTGTCTCAGTTTTTACTGTGATCACTTTCCTCCACTCCAAAGTTTTCTTTCCTGTAAACATAGTAGAGTTTTGTTTACAATGTAAATCAAAACAAATAAAGTTTGTTTACTGTGGTTGTTGGATTAGATTACATTAGTTCTGTTCTATCTTGATTGTAAATAAAAGCAAGAGATTATGAAGCTGTGTAAAAAGTGTTCTTATCTTAAGAGCATTCTCATTTAGAATCCACTTTTTTTCAATATATGATGTTTATTATCAAATTGGTTTCCATACAACACCCAGTGCTCATCCCAAAAGGTGCCTTCAGCAATACCCATCACCCACCCTCCCCTCCCTCCCACCCCCCATCAACCCTCAGTTTGTTCTCAGGTTTTAACAGTCTCTTATGCTTTGGCTCTCTCCCACTCTAACCTCTTTTTTCTTTTCCTTCCCCTCCCCCATGGGTTTCTGTTACGTTTCTCAGGATCCACATAAGAGTGAAACCATATGGTATCTGTCTTTCTCTGTATGGCTTATTTCACTTAGCATCACACTCTCCAGTTCCATCCACGTTGCTACAAAGGGCCATATTTCATTCTTTCTCATTGCTATGTAGTACTCCATTCTGTATATAAACCACAATTTCTTTATCCATTCATCAGTTGATTGGCATTTCAGCTCTTTCCATAATTTGGCTATTGTTGAGAGTGCTGCTATAAACATTGGGGTACAAGTGCCCCTATGCATCAGTACTCCTGTACCCCTTGGGTAAATTCCTAGCAGTGCTATTCCTGGGTCATAGGGTAGGTCTATTTTTAATTTTCTGAGGAACCTCCACACTGCTTTCCAGAGTGGCTGCACCAGTTTGCATTCCCACCAACAGTGCAAGAGGGTTCCCGTTTCTCCACATCCTCGCCAGCATCTATAGTCTCCTGATGTGTTCCTTTTGGCCACTCTGACTGGCATGAGGTGATATCTGAGTGTGGTTTTGATTTGTATTTCCCTGATGAGGAGCGACGTTGAGCATCTTTTCATGTGCCTGTTGGCCATTCGGATGTCTTCTTTAGAGAAGTGTCTATTCATGTTTTCTGCTCATTTCTTCACTGGGTTATTTGTTTTTCGGGTGTGGAATTTTGTGAGCTCTTTATAGGTTTTGGATACTAGCCCTTTGTCCCATATGTCATTTGCAAATATCTTTTCCCATTCCATTGGTTGCCTTTTAGTTTTCTTGGTTGTTTCCTTTGCTGTGCAGAAGCTTTTTATCTTCATGAGGTCCCAATAGTTCATTTTTGCTTTTATTCCCTTGCCTTTGAGGATGTGTCAAGGAAGGAATTGCTACGGCTGAGGTCAGAGAGGTCTTTTCCTGCTTTCTCCTCTAGGGTTTGGATGGTTTCCTGTCTCACATTCAGGTCTTTATCCATTTTGAGTTTATTTTTGTGAATGGTGTGAGAAAGTGGTCTACTTTCAATCTTCTGAATGTTGCTGTCCTGTTCTCCCAGCACCATTTGTTAAAGAGACTGTCTTCTTTCCATTGGCTATTCTTTCCTGCTTTGTCAAAGATTAGTTGGCCATACGTGTGTGGGCCTAGTTCTGGGGTTTCTATTCTATTCCATTGGTCTATGTGTCTGTATTTGTGCCAATACCATCCTGTCTTGATGATTACAGCTTTGTAGTAGAGGCTAAAGTCTGGGATTGTGATGCCTCCTGCTTTGGTCTTCTTCAAAATTACTTTGGCTATTCGGGGTCTTTTGTGGTTCCATACAAATTTTAGGATTGCTTGTTCTAGTTTCGAGAAGCATGCTGGTGCAATTTTAATTGGGATTGCATTCAATGTGTCGATAGCTTTGGGTAGTATTGACATTTTGACAATATTTATTCTTCCAAACCATGAGCAGGGAAAGTCTTTCCATTTCTTTATATCTTCTTCAATTACCTGCATAAGCTTTCTATACTTTTCAGCATACAGATCTTTTACAGATCTTTGGTTAGATTTATTCCTAGGTATTTTATGATTCTTGGTGCAATTGTGAATGGGATCAGTTTCTTTATTTGTCTTTCTGTTGCTTCATTGTTAGTGTATAAGAATGCAACTGATTTCTGTACATTGATTTTGTATCCTGCATCTTTGCTGAATTCATGTATCAGTTCTAGCAGACTTTTGGTGGAGTCTATCGGATTTTCCATGTATAATATCATGTCATCTGCAAAAAGTGAAAGCTTGGCTTCATCTTTGCCAATTTTGGTGCCTTTGATTTCCTTTTGTTGTCTGATTGATGATGCTAGAACTTCTAACACTATGTTAAACAACAGCAGTTAGAGTGGACATCCCTTTCGTGTTCCTGATCTCAGGGAAAAATCTCTCAGTTTTTCCCCATTGAGTATGATGTTAGCTGTGGGCTTTTCATAAATGGCTTTTATGATCTTTAAGTATGTTCCTTCTATCCCGACTTTCTTGAGGGTTTTTATTAAGAAAGGGTGCTGGATTTTGTGAAAGGCCTTTTCTGCATCGATTGACAGGATCATATGGTTCTTATCTTTCCTTTTATTAATGTGATGTTTCACACTGATTGGTTTGTGAATGTTGAACCAGCCCTGCATCCCAGGAATGAATCCCGCTTGATCATGGTGAATAATTCTTTTTTTTTAATCTTTTTTTTTAACGTTTTATTTATTTTTGAGACAGAGAGAGACAGAGCATGAACAGGGGAGGGGCAGAAAGAGAGGGAGACACAGAATTGGAAGCAGGCTCCAGGCTCTGAGCCATCAGCCCAGAGCCTGACGAGGGGCTCGAACTCACAGACCGCGAGATCGTGACCTGAGCTGAAGTTGGACGCTTAACCGACTGAGCCACCCAGGCGCCCCAATAATTCTTTTAATATGCTGTTGAATTCTCTTTTCTAGTATCTTATAGAGATTTTTTGCATCCATATTCATCAGGGATACTTGCCTGTAGTTCTCTTTTTTTACTGGGTCTCTGTCTAGTTTAGGAATCAAAGTAATACTGGCTTCATAGAATGAGCCTGGAAGTTTTCCTTCCCTTTCTGTTTCTTGGAATAGCTTGAGAAGGATAGTTATTATCTCTGCTTTAAATGTCTGGCAGAACTCCCCTGGGAAGCCATCTGGTCCTGGACTCTTATTTATTGGGAGATTTTTGATAACCGATTCAATTTCTTCGCTGGTTATGGGTCTGTTCAAGCTTTCTATTTCCTCCTGATTGAGTTTTGGAAGAGTGTGGGTGTTTAGGAATTTGTCCATTGCTTCCAGGTTTTCCAGTTTGTTGCCATATAATTTTTCATAGTATTCCCTGATAATTGTTTGTATCTCTGAGGGATTGGTTGTACTAATTCCATTTTCATTCATGATTTTATCTATTTGGGTCATCTCCCTTTTCTTTTTGAGAAGCCTGGCTAGAGGTTTATCAATTTTGTTTATTTTTTCAAAAAACAAACTCTTGGTTTCGTTGATTTGCTCTACCGTTTTTTTTAGATTCTATATTGTTTATTTCTGCTCTGATCTTTATTATTTCTCTTCTTCTGCTGGGTTTAGGCTGCCTTTGCTGTTCTGCTTCTATTTCCTTTAGGTGTGCTGTTAGATTTTGTATTTGGGATTTTTCTTGTTTCTTGAGATAGGCCTGGATTGCAATGTTTTTTCCTCTCAGGACTGCCTTCGCTGCATCCCAAAGCGTTTAGATTGTTGTATTTTCATCTTCATTTGTTTGATATAATTTTAAATTTCTTCTCTAATTTCCTGGTTGACCCATTCATTCTTTAGTAGGGTGTTCTTTAACCTCCATGCTTTTGGAGGTTTTCCAGAGTTTTACCCCTGGTTGATTTCAAGCTTCATTGCATTCTGGTCCAAAAGTATGCCTGGTATGATCTCAATTCTTGTATACTTATGAAGGGCTGTTTTGTGACCCAGTATATGATCTATCTTGGAGAATGTTCCATTTGCACTCGAGAAGAAAGTATATTCTGTTGCTTTGGGATGTAGAGTTCTAAATATATCTCTCAAGTCCATCTGATCCAATGTATCATTCAGGGCCCTTGTTTCTTTATTGACCATGTGTCTAGATGATCTATCCATTTCTGTAAGTGGAGTGTTAAAGTTCCCTGCAATTACTACATTCTTATCAATAAGGTTGCTTATGTTTGTGAGTAATTCTTTTATACATTTGGGGGCTCCGGTATTCGGCGCATAGACATTTATAATTGTTAGCTCTTCCTGATGGATAGACCCTGTAATTATTATATAATGCCCTTCTTCATCTCTTGTTACAGCCTTTAATTTAAAGTCTGGTTTGTCTGATATAAGTATGGCTACTCCAGCTTTCTTTTGACTTCCAGTGGCATGATAAATAGTTTTCCATCCCCTCACTCTCAATCTGAAAGTGTCTTCAGGTCTAAAATGAGTCTCTTGTAGACAGCAAATAGATGGGTCTTGTTTTTTTTATCCATTCTGATACCCTATGTCTTTTGGTTGGCGCATTTAGTCCATTTGCATTCAGTGTTATTTTAGAAAGATATGGGTTTAGAATTATTGTGATGTCCATAGTTTTCATGCTTGTAGTGATGTCTATGGTACTTTGTCTCATAGGATCCCCCTTAGGATCTCTTGTATGGCTTGTTTAGTGGTGCTGAATTCCTTCAGTTTTTGTTTGTTTGGGAAGACCTTTATTTCTCCTTCTATTCTAAATGACAGACTTGCTGGATAAAGGATTCTCGGCTGCATATTTTTTTCTGTTCATGACATTGAACATCTCCTGCCATTCCTTTCTGGCCTGCCAAGTTTCAGTAGAGAGATCGGTCACGTGTCTTATGGGTCTCCCTTTATATGTTAGAGCACGTTTGTCTCTAGCTACTTTCAGAATTTTCTCTTTATCCTTGTATTTTGCCAGTTTCACTATGATATGTCCTGCAGAAGATGGATTCAAGTTCCGTCTGAAGGGAGTTCTCTGTGCCTCTTGGATTTCAATGCCTTTTTCTTTCCCCAGAGCCAGGAACTTCTCAGCTATTATTTCTTCAAATACACCTTCAGCACCTTTCCCTCTCTCTTCCTCCTCTGGAATACCGATTATGCGTATATTATTTCTTTTTTGCATCACTTAGTTCTCTAATTTTCCCCTCATTCTCCTGGATTATTTTACCTCTCTTTTTCTCAGCTTCTTCTTTTTCTATGATTTTATCTTCTAGTTCACCTATTCTCTCCTCTGCCTCTTCAATCTGAGCCGTAGTTGTCTCCATTTTATTTTGCACCTCATTTGTAGCATTTTTTAGCTCCTCCTGGTTGTTCCTTAGTCCCTTGATCTCTGTAGAAGAGATTCTCTGCTGTCCTTTATACTGTTTTCAAGCCCAGCGATTAATTTTATGACAATTATTCTAAATTCACTTTCTGTTATATTGTTTAAATCCTTTTTGATCAGTTAGTTAGGTGTTGTTATTTACTGGACATTTTTCTGAGGGGAATTCTTCCGTTTTGTCATTTTGGATAGTCCCTGGAGTGGTGCGGGACTTCGGGGCACTTCCCCTGTGCTGTCTTGAATAACTTGCGTTGGTGGGTGGGGCCGCAGTCAGACCTGATGTCTGCCCCCAGCCCACCGCTGGGGCCACAGTCAGACTGGTGTATGCCTTCTCTTCCCGTCTCCTAGGGGCGGGATTCACTGTGGGGTGCTGTGGCCCATCTGGGCTACTTGCACACTGCCAAGCTTGTGGTACTGGGATCTGGCGTATTAGCTGGTGTGGATTGGCAAGGTGCACAGGGGTGGGAGGGGCAGGCTCAGCTCCCTTTTCCTTCAGAGATCCACTTCAGGAGGGGCCCTGCGGCACCAGGAGGGAGTCAGACCCGCCGGAGGGATGGATCCTCAGAAGCACAGTGTTGGGTGTTTGTGTGGTGCAAGCAAGTTCCCGGGCAGGAACTGGTTCCCTTTGGGATTTTGGCTGGGGGATGGGCGAGGGAGATGGCGCTGGTGAGCGCCTTTGTTCCCTGCCAAGCTGAGCTCTGTCGTCTGGGGCTCAACAACTCTCCCTCCCGTTGTCCTCCAGCCCTCCCGTTCTCTGAGCAGAGCTGTTAGCTTATAACCTTCCAGATGTCAAGTCCCTTTTGCTGTCGGAACAGACTCTACCCGGCCCCTCTGCTTTTGCAAGCCAGACTCAGGGGCTGTGCTTGGTCGGCGGGCTGCCCCTCTGCCCCTGCTCCCTCCCGCCAGTCCGTGTATCACGCTCTTCCTCGCTGCCCTTCCTACCCTCTTCCGTGGGCCTCTCATCTGTGCTTGGCTCCAGAGACTCTGTTCTGCTAGTCTTCTGGAGGTTTTCTGGGTTATTTAGGCAGGTGTAGGTGGAATCTAAGTGATCAGCAGGACGCGCAGTGACCCAAGCGTCCTCCTATGCCGCCATCTTCCTCTCTTCTTTGCCTGCCACCTGCTCCACCTTCAGTGTCACCCAGACACAGCCCCTTGCTGGGGTATGAAAGCACCGGCTAGGCGGCCTGCGCATCCTCGCCACAGCCAGGCGGGGGGACTTGCTCCCACGGCCACAGTCGCCACCTAGAATGCATTTCTGAGCATATAATTGCCAAGGATATATTCATTTATCTTGTCCAGTGACAAGCAAGGTGGAACAGAAAGAAAACTGGAGGGGGGCTCTCAATACCAAAATTCAGACTGTATCTTTAAGTAAAGAAGTGAAGCCTAAGACAGGGGAGACAATATCGAGATATCAGTGAGCCAGCTTTTGTAGGTTTAACTCTTTAACCCAGACAAATTAGAGTTTACTGACTTGGTTGCTGAACCAGTCAGTAATCTTGAGCAAAATATGAAAATCGGTAAAGATGCCATAAGACTGGAAAGTTGGATTCTGGAAATTATTAACATGTAGATTTAACCTTGATTCTTAAAGATTAAAGAATATAATACTGTGGGTGATTTATGCATACTTAGCAGACATCTAAGAGGACAGCAAAGGTTGATTGGTAACAAGTTATACCAAGTGGGGTCTTTTTTTTTTTTCTTGATGAAGTTACTAGTTAGGTAGAAAGGGGAATACCCCAGAGATTATATATGTTATTCCTAATAAGTTTAGACAAAGTGTTTCATAATGTCCTAGTTAATAATATGATAAAATGAAAGCTGAATAGTGGTTAGGTGTATTGAACAACTGAACCCAAACACTGTGGTTTTAACTATTCTGGAAAGATCTATTGAATGCTGTGCTACAGAATTCTGTCCATAACTCTGTTTTCTCTAGCATTATTATTATTTGGATGAAGATGCAGAAGGCAATTTTATCATGCATGTAAATGAACAAAGCTGGGAAGAGTAATTAACACTCTGAATGATAACCTCAATGTTGTAAGATGTTAAATGTTTATTTAGATCTAAATAGAATTCTATGAAAATTCTAGAAAAATGCACCTCCATCCAGAAAACAAAGAAGATAAATAAAAACAGTATAAAACTGTTAAGGAGAAATTTAGTAAGTGCAAATGTAAACTTCTGTATTAGTTTAGAAAATCAGAAAACTGAGAGAGAAACCTGACAGCAATTCGTGGTGAAAATACATTGGATTTTATTAATTGCAAGCATCCCTTGAACCAACTAATACAACAAATTGAAACAAAACAAACAAAAAAAGGGCAAGTACAACCTTAGGTGGCACTAATAAGAGCCAGATTGTCAGATCTGTAAAATCAGGGTAATAATAATACTACTTTCCCCATAGGGTTTTTGTAAGGATTAAATGAGAAGATCAATGTAAAACAGCACTGGGCTAAGTACAAACATTCAATATACTAGTTATTATTATTCTTAATAATATGATAGTCTTACTTGTCTCAAATCATATCAAGAAGAGTATGTCTATGTGAGGGATACTGAAGAGGGGATATATATGGGAACCAATATGAGGACTGGAGAAAATGTGTAGTGGGGAAGATCAGTTAATGGTAGTCTTCAAAAATCTTAAGGGCTAGTAAAGAAGAATTAGATTAATTTTTCGTGACTCCAAGCATTATCAATAGGAGAAATAAGTAGGTGGAAGCCACAAGGAAACTCATTTTACTTCTTTCTAATAATCAGAGCTATTCCAAGATAGAATGGATTACTCAGGTGGTGTTAAATTTCTTGTTATTTGAGGTATTCAGGTAGAGGCTGGTTAACTACTTGGCAGGAACCTCTGTAGTAGGGATTCTGGCATGTGGTGTATTTATGTGTTTATCCATTTATTAAGTCTGTCATGAGGCAAATAGTTAAGGAGTCTCTACTATGGGTCAGCATTCTGATAAGCTCTAGTGGACATCTAATTTCTTTCCAAGTCAACAATAATATGATTTTGAAGAAGCAGGTTATCTTAAGCTTTCACAGAGAGACACCTAAGCTTCATGTAGGAACTATTTTTTTTAGAGCTTATGTCTGCTGTCTGCCCCCCAAAAGTCCCTAACATCACTTATCGCAAGAGTAAATACCTGCTATCCTACTCCATTGTGTGCACTAGAAACCAATGCCTCATGAATCACATCAAGTTGAAGGCTTTGCCACTTCAACAGTTTGACTTTTTTTCCAACTCAGCTGAGCCAGAGGGACTGTCCATAGTTTCCAGTTCAGGTTTTGCTGCTGTGTATTGCTTCATGTTGAAATGGCATTTTGTAAAATGTAGATATTTTTAGAATGTTTTCAAGAGATTTAAGTGTAACAAATGTACCAGAAGAGCTATGCCTAGCTTCCTTGGCAAAATCCTTTTTGAAACAATGTTAAAAAAAATCACTCCCTGTAAATGGAGAGCTAGCTTTCAGATCAAACAATATTCACACTATGTTTCAGATGAGATACTCTCCCTGATGCTGTCAGCAACATTTGCTGCCAAATCCACTAACTTCTTTAGCTTGACCTTGAGAGTATAAACAATATAATTTTCCATGCCATATTTCACCAGCCTCTGCTAGTCAATAAAAGCATACCGCTTTCATAATTACATCACAAAAGCATCTTGCTGTACTAGAAGAGCAAAGCACTTGAATTAACAAATCACTTGTCCAAGACTTCAGCCAACAAAACAAAATGAAACAAAACAAACTCCCTCAAAGCCCCAAACACACAACAGAATAACAAGGCACTGGGTGATCCGGAAGAACAGCTTGAATATACTACAAAATGCCTTAGTAGCAACAAGATAGCACAGAGATGGGAAGACTGGAACAAAAATTGTGGAATGGAAGCATAAGAAACGACAGACTTCTTATTCCCAAAAAGAGAGACTTGAAAGTACTTTAAATGTTGGTGTATGCTCTTTTTTAAAGGGAGTAAAGAAATTTAACATTTAAGGCAAGTATAAAACATTAAAATAAATATAAATATAAAATATCATTAAGAGTTCACACCTTCCCATCCCACCACACTCCCAGCCAATTTTCAATGCAGCACACATGTAAATAGTAAATCAATAGCAATTGTCATTCTTCTCTACTTGCTTGGAATAAGTTGTTCCTTGCGTTGATTGAGTGACTATTTAGAAGTCTATTCTAATACACTTTTAATACAAAGTATAACTTTGTGTCCACTCAGCAATATCTGTAATATCATCATTTATGAAATATGTGGCAGTGTGAAAAGGTTATCAATTTAGAAGTATTTAAATAAATCAATGAAACAAAACTTTATAACACAAAACAAAATGAAGTGGCTCAACACTGCCCCTTCTTATATCCTTTGCATGAAGGACTGAATGATGTCATCACTCTGTTCCAGGAGAAATATTAGGATGATATAACAGAGCTGTCTTTGGCAGGAGAGTGGCACAACTGACATAACTTTGACTCATTGAGTGAATGATAAACAGAAGGGAGTATAATCAGTCACAACTACATAGAGATTCGTGATTTAAAAAAGATAAGAAAGATTAATGGTTAAAGTGTCATACCCAGAAATGGACCTATAACTATATGGTCAAATCATCTTTGACAAAGCAGGAAAGAATATCCCATGGAAAAAATAGTCTTTTCAACAAATTGTGCTGGGAAAACTGGACAGTGACAAACAGAAATATGTAAGTAGACAGCATTCTTACACCATGCACAAAAATAAATTCAAAATGGATGAAAGACTTAAATGTGAGACAGGAAACCATCAAAATCCCAGTGGAGAATGCAGGCAGCAACCTCTTTGATCTCAGCCACGGCAACTTCTTATTAACATGTCTGTGGAGGCAAGGGAAACAAAAGCAAAAAATGAACTATTGGGATCTCATCAAGATAAATAGCTTCTGCACAGCGAAGTAAATAATCAATAAAGCTAAAAGGTAACCTAAAGAATGGGAGAAGATATTTGCAAATGACATATTGGATAAGGGGCTAGTATCCAAAATCTATAAAGAACTTATCAAACTCAACACCCAAAAAACAAATAATCCAGTGAATAAATGGGCAGAAAACATGAACAGATATTTTTCCAAAAAAGACATACAAATGGCTAACAGACACATGAAAAAACACTCAATATAACTCATCATAAGAGAAATTCGAATCAACACAACAGTGACATACCACCTCACACCTGTCAGAATGGCTAAAATGAGCAACTTAGGAAACCGATGTTGGCAAGGATGTGAAGAGAGGGGAACCCACTTACACTGTTGGTGGGAATTCAAAGTGGGGAAGCCACTCTGGAAAACAGTGTGGAGATTCCTCAGAAAGAAGAACTACCTTTATGTAAATAGAACTACTCTGTGACCCAGCATTTGCACCACTAAGTGTTTATCCAAAGGATACAAAAGTACTGATTCAAAGGGGCACATATACGCCAATGTTTATAGCACCACTATCAACAATAGTCGAATTATGGTAAAAAGCCCAAATTTTCATTGACGACTGAATGGATAAAGAAGATGTGGTATATATGTAAAATATGAGTGAAATCATATGGTATTTATCTTCCTCTGACTGACTTATCCAACTTAGCATAATACTCTGTAGCTCCATCCACATCATGGCAAATAGCATGATTTCATTCTTTTTGATGGCTAATATTCCATTGTATATATAGATCACAACTTCTTTATCCATTCATAAGTTGATAGATATTTAGGCTCTTTCCATACTTTGGCTGTTGTTGATAATGCTGCTATAAATATTGGGGTGCATGTATTCTTCTGAATCAGTATTTTTCTATCTTTGGGTAATTACCTAGTACTGCAATTGCTGCACTGAAGTGTAGTTCTATTTTTAACTTTTTTGAGAAAACTCCATACTGTTTTCCAGTGTGGATGCAAAACTGAATTCCCACAAACAGTGCAAGAGGGTTCCCAATTCTCCACATATTCACCAACTTCTGTTGTTTCCTGTGTTGTAAATTTTAGCCATTCTGACTGGTATTAGATGATATCGCATTGTAGTTTTGATTTGTATTTCCCTGATGATGAGTGATGTTGAACATCTTTTAATGTGTCTGTTAGCCATCTCGAAGTCTATTGTAAAAGAGTCTATTTACTTCTTCAGCCCATTTCTTAACTGGATTATTTGTTTCTTCGGTGTTGAGTTTGATAAGTTCTTTATAGATTTTGTATACTAGCTCTTTATTTGATATGTCATTTGCAAATATCTCCTCCCATTCCATAGGTTGCCTTTTAGTTTGTTGATTGTTTCCTTCACTGTGCAGTAGCTCTTTATCTTGATGAAGTCCCAGTAGTTCATTTTCACTTTTCTTTCTCTAACCTCAGGAGACATATCTAGAAAGCAGTTAATACAAATGATGTCAAAGAGGTTACTGCCTGTGTTCTTTAGGATTTTGATGGCTTCCTGTCTGACATTTAGACCTTTCATACATTTTGAATTTATTTTTATGTATGGTGTAAGAAAGTGGTCCAGTTTCATTCTCCTGCATGTGGTTATCTAGTTTTTACAACGCTATCTGTTGTAGAGACTGTCTTCATTCCACCGGACAGTTTTTCCTGACTTGTCAAAGATTAGTTAGCCACACAGTTGTGGGTCCATTTCTAGGTTTTGTATTCTGTTCCATTGATCTATTTGTCTGTTTTTTGTGCCAGTACCATACCATCTTGATCACATTGTAATATAACTTAACATCTGGAATTGTGAGGCCTCCAGCTTTGCTTTTGTTTTTCAAGACTGCTTTGGCTATTTGGGGTCTTTCATGATTCCATACAAATTTAAAGATTGTTTGTTCTAGCTCTGTGAAAAATGCTGATGGTATTTTGGCAGGGAATGCATTAAATGCATAGATTACTTTGAGTAATATAGACATTTTAGCAAAATTGGTTTTTCCAATACATGAGCATGGAATGTCTTTCTATTTCGTTGTGTCTTCTTCAATTTATTCATCAGTGTTTTATAGCTTTCAGACTACAGATTTTTATTAGATTTATTACTATGTATGTCATGGTTTTTGGTGCAATTGTAAATGAGATTGATGCCTTGATTTGCATTTCTGCTGCTTCATTATTGATATAGCCATGCAACATATTTCTTTACATTGATTTTGTAACCTGTGACTTTACTGAATTTGTGTATCAGTTCTGGTGATTTTTCTGATGGAGTTTTTCATGTTTTCTACTTGGAATATCATGTCCCCTACAAATAGTGAAAGTTTGACTTCTTCTTTGCTGATTAATGCCTTTTTATTTCTTTGTTGTCTCTGATTGCTGAGGCTAGGACTTCCAGCACTACGTTAAATAACAGTGGTGAGAGTGGACATCCCTGTATTGTTCATGACCATAGAGAAAAAACTGTTTGTCTCCACTGAGGATGAAACTAGCTGTGGGTTATTCATATATGGCATTTATGATGTTGAGGTATGTTCCCTCTATGCATACTTTGTTGAGGGTTTTAACCGAAAATTGATGCTTTAGTTTGTCAAATGTTTTTTTCTGTATCTACTGAGAAGATAATATTGTTCATACCCTCTCTTTAATTAATGTGATATATCACATTGATTGATTTGTGAATATTGAACCATGCTTGCAACCCAGGAATAAATCCCACTTGATTGCGATGAATGATTCTTTTAATACACTCTTGGATTCTATTTCCAAAAATAGTTTTGAGAATTTTTGCATCCTTGTTCACCAGGGATATTGGCTTGTAATTCTCCTCCTTGATGGGATCTTTGTCAGTGTTGGAATCAAGGTAATGCTGACTTCATAGAAGGAGTTTGGAAGTTTTCTTTCCATTTTTTTTTTGGAATAGTTTGAGAAGAATAGGTATTAACTATTGTTTAAATGTTGGGTAGAATTCCCCTGGAAAATCATCTGACACTGGACTTTTGTTTGTTGAGATATTTTTCATAACTGATTCAATTTCTTTGCTGGTTATCGGTCTGCTCAAGTTTTCTATTTATTGCTGTTTCAGTTTTGGTAATATTGTGTTTCTAGGATTTATTAATTTATTTCAGATTTCTCAGTTTGTTGGCATATAGTTTTTCATAATATTATCTTATAATTTTTGTATTTCTCTGGTGTTGGTTGTGATTTATCCTCTCTCGTTAGTGATTTTATTTGAGTCCTTTGTCTTTTCTTTTTCATATGTCTGGCTACAGGTTTATAAATTTTAACAACTCCTTCAAAGAACAAGTTCCTGGTTTATTGATCTGTTATACTGTGTTTTTTTTTGTTTGTTTGTTTCAGTATCTTTTATTTCATTTCTTTAACTTAAATTCAAGTTAGTTAATATACAGTGTAGTGTTGGTTTCAGGAGTAGAATCCAGTGATTCATAACTTCCATATAGCACCCAATGCTCATCCCAACATGCGCCCTCTTTAATGCCCATCACACATTTAGCCCATCCCCCCCACCACCCATCTCCCCTCTAGAAATCCTCAGTTTGTTCTCTGTATTTCAGAGTCTCTTATGGTTTGCCTCCCTCTATGTTTTCATCTTATTTTTCCTTCCCTTCCCCTATGTTCATCTTTTTGTTTCTTAAATGCCAAACAAACAGGAGTGAAATCATATGATATTTGTCTTTCTTTGCCTGACTTATTTTGGTTAGCATAACACTCTCTTTCCATTCATGTTTTGCAAATGGAAAGATTTCATTCTTTTTGATCGCTGAATACTAGTCCATTGTATATATGTACCACATCTTTTTTATCCATTCATCAGTTATTGGATATTTGGGCTTTTCCCATAATTTCACTATTGTTGTTAGCGCTGCTATAAACATTATGGTGGATGTGCCCCTTTGAATAGGTATTTTTTTATACTTTGAATAAATACCTAGTAGTACAATTGCTGGGTTTTAAGGTCATTGTATTTTTAATTTTTTGAGGAACCTGCATACTGTTTTCCAGAGTGGCTGAACCAGTTTGCATTCCCACCAACAGTGCAATAGTGTTCCTTTCTCTTTGCATATTCACCAACATCTGTTGTTTCCTGAGTTCTACTCTACTCTTTATTATTTCCCTTTTTCTGCTGGCTTTAGGCCTCATTTGTTTTTCTTGTTCTAGCTTCTTTAGGTGTACGGGTAGGTTGCATATTTGAGATCTTGCTTCTTGAAATAATCCTGTATTGCTATGTACTTCCCTCTCATGATTGCTTTTGCTGCATCTCAAAGGTTTTGACCATTATGATTTCATTTTCATTTGGTTTTCAATTTCTTCTTTAATTTCCTGCTAGACCTGTTCATTTTTTAGTAACTTGTTCTTTCACCTGCATTCTTTATCAACATGTTCTTTAACCAAAACTGAAACAGGAAGAAATAGAAAATTTCCACAGACATAACCTCCTTTAACCCTGTGGTGTTGCCAATTTTTTTCTTGTGCTTAACTTCAATTTTCATAGTGCTGTGGTTGGAAGAAATGCATGGTATGATCTGAATCTTTTTGTACTTGTTGAGGCCTGATTTGTGATGTAGTATGTCAACAATTTTGTAAAATATCCCATGCGCACTCAAAAGAATGTGCATTCTGCTGCTTTAGGATGAAATTTTCAGAATATATTTGTTAAATCCATCTGGTCCAGTGTGTCATTCAAAGCCAGTTTTTCTTTGTTGATTTTCTGCCTAGATAATCTGTCCAATGATGTCAGTGGGTGTTAAAGTTCCCTATTATTGTACTATTATCAATGAGATCTTTTGTTTGTTATTTGTTGTTTTATTCTCACAATTTGGGGACATGTATATTTATAATTGTTAGATCTTCTTGCTGGATAAATCCCTTTATTATAATATGGTGTCTTTCTTCATCTCTTGTTATAGTCTTTGGTTTAAAAATATACTCTGTCTGACAAGTATTGTTATTCTGGATTTCTTTTGACATCCATTTGCATGGTTAATGTTTCTCCCTCTACTCACTTTCAATCTGCAGGGGTCTTTATATCTAAAATGAGTCTCTTGTAGGCAGTGTATAATGGAACTTTTTATTTAATACTTCTGAAGCCCTGTATCATTTGATTGGAGCATTTAATCCATTTATATTCAGAATAATTATTGAGAGATATGAATTTAGTGCCATTGCATTACTGTTAAATCTTTGTTTCTGGGTATTTTCTTTATTCCTTTCTGATCTTTGTCACTTTTGGCCTTTCTGTCCCATTCAAGGAAACCCCTTCAATATTTCTTGCAGGGCTGGTATACTGGTCACGAACTCCTTTAGTTTTTGTTGGTCTGGGAAATTCTTCATCCTTCCTTCTATTCTGAATTATCACCTTGCTGGATAGAACATTCTTGGCTCCCTATTTTACTCAATCAGCATCTTTTATATATCATGCACGCCCTTCTTGCCTGCCAGATTCTGTGTAGACATCTGCTGCCTACTTTATTTTTCTTCCTTTGTAAGTTAGGGACTTCTTTTGTCTTGCTGCTTTTTGGATATTTTTTATCCCTATATTTTGCAAGTTTAACTACAATATGTCTTGGTGTTGACCCTCTTTTGTTGATTTTGGTCAAAGTTCTCTGTGCCTCTGGTTTTGGATGACTGTTTCCTTCCCCTGAGTAAGGAAGTTTTCAGCTATTATTTCCTCAAGTAAACCTTCTACCCTCTCTTCCCTCTCTTCTTCTTACAAGACTCCTGTAATATGAATGTTATTATACTTTACAGAGTCACTGAATTCCTTAAGTTTACTTTTATGATCCATGTTTTCTTTAGATCTTTTTTTTATTATTTTCCATAATTTTACTTGTATATAAGTGTTTCTCCCTTGCATATAACTTGTATATGACTGTTTCTCCCTCCTTGTGGTCATTACATCAATTTCTTGGTTCTTGGTTATTACATTTTTCATTTTGGCCTGATAGATTTTTAGCTCCTCTGTCTGGGAAGAAAGGGACTCTCTTGTGTCTTTTATGCTTTTTTGAAGCCCAGCTAATATCCTTATGATTGTTGCTTTAAATTCTGGATTTTACTTATTCTGGATATTACTTATATCTGTTTCAATTAGATCCCTGACTCTGACCTTTCATTGTTCTTTGAGTTGAGATGAATTCCTCCATCTCAGCATTTTGTCTGGGTCTCTGTCTTCTTCTCTATGTTAGGATAGTCTGTTATGTTTCCTGCTCCTTAAAAGAGTAATTGTTTTATTAAAAAGTGGTCATATACTCTCCAGGACCTGGCACTTCAAGAAATGTCTTTCGTGTATGCTACCTTCACTCTGCTGCTGATTGTCTGCTCTATCTGTAAGGTCAGTCCTCTGCAGATTTTCTCCTTTCCTGCAGTGTGGAGTGCTTGGACCTTGGCCATAGTGTGGTGAGTTTTAACTAGGTGTGCTCTGGTCTGCTTTTTAAGAGACCTGATGATATTTACTCCATAACTGAAGCTTTACAGATCTCTATGGTCAGTAGACATGGTACATGTAGAGTTTGTTCTGGTCTTCTGAGGTAAATGCCAACTGCTGTGCTGGTTATCAGGCTTACTTCCTTGAGAAAAGCAGTATCAGCAGAGTTCGGGGGGTCAGGGCTTGGTATAAGCAGTTTAGGCCATCAGTGTTGGTGCTGTACTGTTTACTGCTGAGGGGTAGGGAAGGGAAATGGCACCAGCCAGATCCTTCATTCATGGAGATGGGAGTCTGTGCTTGCTGCTGCCTGGAAAGCTTTCCCAGAAGAGTGAACAATTTCCCCTCATGCATCCCAGGTGTCCTTCATATCTCTGCCTTCACAATTTCTGTTGCTAGCCCACCTGGAGCAGCACAGTGCACTTTGGGCTCTACACCAACCAAATCAGCTGAGTTTTAAAACCTCATACTCAAAGAAACTGGTGTAGAGGAGCTATGCTAGTCTTTTGTAGTAGGGTCTTGATGCACTGGTCTGATGCAGGTTTGACCTAGAAAAGCAGTCACACCAGAGCACAGTAGCATGGGGTTTGAAGTAAAGTATAGTAAAGAGACAGTGTCCAGGTTAGCTGCCCTTAGCAGAGGTGCCTATGTTGAGGGGTGGGGGAGGAAAATGGTGACTGCTGGCACTTTATCCCTGGAGAGGCAATGCCACGTCTCCTAGATGGGCTCCAGTCTTTGAGCCCTTCTGGTGCAAAAACTCACAAAAATAAGACCCTCTCATTTTCCCAGCCAATGGTTTGGGGAAGTATTTTACTTTGGCAATCCCCTGTGTGCTTCTCTCTCTCTCTCTCTCTCTCTCTCTCTCTCTCTCTCTCTCTCTATCTCTTTCCTCTCTCCATGACTGGGGATTTCTCCCCTTTGCAGAACCCAGGATCTGTTTCTCCCCCAAACCACATCTCTGCACCTGTTACCTTCCACGATGTAACCTCTTCTTTCCCTCTGGTTGTTCAGTTTTTTTTCTGTCATTCCTCAGACCTATTTCTTGGGTATTCAGAATGATTTGAGATTTATCTAGCTGTGTTCAAGGGATGAGGCAGGCCTAGGATCCTCCTACTACTCTGCTACCTTAGCTGCTTCCCTTTCTTAGCCACTAAATGTTGAAAGTGTTGGATTTCCACTAACTCATCTGTTTTGTTTACCTCCAATATCTAATCACCAGGTCCTTTAGATTATTTTCAGTGCTTTGTTATCTTTTTCATTCCCATGAATGAAATAACCATCTTATTTATAGCCTCAGAACTTCACTCTGGACCAGTACAGTTGCTTCTTAACTGGTTTCTCTATCTTATACAATATTCTTACATCAATCTCCATAAAACAAAACTTTATATGGGACACTCCCCTGATCAAGGGAGAAATGTTCTGTGAACTAGGGCATAAACCCAATACACTCTGGCATTTACATTCATTTAGATTTACATTCATTTACATTCATTGAGAGAGAGAGAGAGAGAGAGAGAGAGAGAAAGAAAAGCACACAGGGGGTTACAAAAGGAAAATACTTCCCCAAAACCATTGGCTGGGAAAGTGAGAGGGTCTTATTTTTGTGAGTTTTTGCACCAGAAGGGCTCAAAGACTGGAGCCCATCTAGGAGACGTGGCATTGCCTCTCCAGGGATAAAGTGCCAGCAGTCACCATTGGTTTCAACCTATACTGTATTTGTATTACTCCCTATTAATAGTAACAACAAAATAATATTTATTTAGTGCTTACTATGGGTCATACCTATGTATATGTTTTTGTAATATATAAATACATATCTAATAATATACCTATTATTAAATGTATATTATATATTTATATATAATATATAAACAATGTAATAAATACATTTATATAATATAAAGCATTACATATATGTGTATATATGTCTATAATATATATTAAATATTAATATTTAATATTATATATTTAATACATATATATTTAATTTCCTGACAACCCTATGAGATAAGAAACATTGTAATCCGGGGGGAGTTCCGGAAGATGGCGGCGTAGGAGGACGCTGGGCTCACTGCGCGCCCTGCTGATCACTTAGATTCCACCTACACCTGCCTAAGAACCCAGAAAACCGCCAGAGGATTAGTAGAATGGAGTCTCCAGAGCCAAGCGCAGATGAGAGGCCCACGGAAGAGGGTAGGAAGGGCAGCGAGGTGGTGCGCGCTCCACGGACTGGCGGGAGGGAGCCTGGGCGGAGGGGCGGCTCGCCAGCCAAGCAGAGCCCCTGAGTCTGGCTGGCAAAAGCAGAGGGGCCAGACGGACTGTGTTCCGACAGCAAGAGCGACTTAGCGTCTGGGAGGTCATAAGTTAACAGCTCTGCTCAGAAAGCGGGAAGGCTGGAGGACAAAGGGAGGGAGAGCTGCTAAGCCCTCAGACGGCAGAGCTCAGCTTGGCGGGGAACAAAGGCGCTCGCCAGCGCCATCTCCCTCGCCCATCCCCCAGCCAAAATCCCAGAGAGAACCAGTTCCTGCCAGGGAAATTGCTCGCTCCGCGCAAACAGCCAACTCTGTGCTTCTGCGGAGCCAAACCTCCGGCAGCGGATCTGACTCCCTCCCGCTGCCACAGGGCCCCTCCTGAAGTGGATCACCTAAGGAGAAGCGAGCTAAGCCTGCCCCTCCTGCCCCCGTGCACCTTGCCTACCCACCCCAGCTAATACACCAGATCCCCAGCACCACAAGCCTGGCAGTGTGCAAGTAGCCCAGATGGGCCACCCCACCCCACAGTGAATCCTGCCCCTAGGAGAGGGGAAGAGAAGGCACACACCAGTCTGACTGTGGCCCCAGCGGTGGGCTGGGGGCAGACATCAGGTCGGACTGCGGCCATGCCCACCAACTCCAGTTATACACCACAGCACAGGGGAAGTGCCCTGCAGGTCCTCACCACTCCAGGGACTATCCAAAATGACCAAACGGAAGAATCCCCCTCAGAAGAATCTCCAGGAAATAACAACAGCTAATGAACTGATCAAAAAGGATTTAAATAATATAACAGAAAGTGAACTTAGAATAATAGTCATAAAATTAATCGCTGGGCTTGAAAACAGTATACAGGACAGCAGAGAATCTCTTGCCACAGAGATCAAGGGACTAAGGAACAGTCACGAGGAGCTGAAAAACGCTTTAAACGAAATGCAAAACAAAATGGAAACCACGACGACTCAGATTGAAGAGGCAGAGGAGAGAATAGGTGAACTAGGAGATAAAGTTATGGAGAAAGAGGAAGCTGAAAGAAAGAGAGATAAAAAAATCCAGGAGTATGAGGGGAAAATTAGAGAACTAAGTGATACACTAAAAAGAAAAAATATATGCATAATTGGTATCCCAGAGGAGGAAGAGAGAGGGAAAGGTGCTGAAGGGGTACTTGAAGAAATTATAGCTGAGAACTTCCCTGAACTGAGGAAGGAAAAAGGCATTGAAATCCAAGAGGCACAGAGAACTGCCTTCAGACGTAACTTGAATCGATCTTCTGCACGACATATCATAGTGAAACTGGCAAAATACAAGGATAAAGAGAAAATTCTGAAAGCAGCAAGGGATAAACGTGCCCTCACATTTAAAGGGAGACCTATAAGACTCGTGACTGATCTCTCCTTTGAAACTTGGCAGGCCAGAAAGGCTTGGCACGATATCTTCAGTGTGCTAAACAGAAAAAATATGCAGCCGAGAATCCTTTATCCAGCAAATCTGTCATTTAGAATAGAAGGAGAGATAAAGGTCTTCCCAAACAAACAAAAACTGAAGGAATTTGACACCACGAAACCAGCCCTACAAGAGATCCTAAGGGGGATCCTGTGAGACAAAGTACCAGAGACATCACTACAAGCATAAAACACACAGACATCACAATGACTCTAAACCCGTATCTTTCTATAATAACACTGAATGTAAATGGATTAAATGCGCCAACCAAAAGACATAGGCTATCAGAATGGATAAAAAAACAAGACCCATCTATTTGCTGTCTACAAGAGACTCAGTTTAGATCTGAGGACACCTTTAGATTGAGAGTGAGGGGATGGAGAACTATTTATCATGCTACTGGAAGCCAAAAGAAAGCTGGAGTAGCCATACTTATATCAGACGAACTAGACTTTAAATTAAAGGCTGTAACAAGAGATGAAGAAGGGCATTATATAATAATTACAGGGTCTATCCATCAGGAAGAGCTAACAATTATAAATGTCTATGCGCCAAATACCGGAGCCCCCAGATATATAAAACAATTACTCATAAACATAAGCAACCTTATTGATAAGAATGTGGTCATTGCAGGGGACTTTAACACCCCACTTACAGAAATGGATAGATCATCTAGACACACGGTCAATAAAGAAACAAGGGCCCTGAATGATACATTGGATCAGATGGACTTGACAGATATATTTAGAACTCTGCATCCCAAAGCAACAGAATATACTTTCTTCTCGAGTGCACATGGAACATTCTCCAAGATAGATCGTATACTAGGTCACAAAACAGCCCTTCATAAGTTTACAAGAATTGAAATTATACCATGCATACTTTCAGACCACAATGCTATGAAGCTTGAAATCAACCACAGGAAAAAGTCTGGAAAACCTCCAAAAGCATGGAGGTTAAAGAACACCCTACTAACGAATGAGTGGGTCAACCAGGAAATTAGAGAAGAAATTAAAAAATATATGGAAACAAACGAAAATGAAAATACAACAATCCAAACGCTTTGGGACACAGTGAAGGCAGTCCTGAGAGGAAAATACATTGCAATCCAGGCCTATCTCAACAAACAAGAAAAATCCCAAATACAAAATCCAGCAGCACACCTAAAGGAAATAGAAGCAGAACAGCAAAGGCAGCCTAAACCGAGCAGAAGAAGAGAAATCATAAAGATCAGAGCAGAAATAAACAATATAGAATCTAAAAAAACTGTAGAGCAGATCAACCAAACCAAGAGTTTGTTTTTTGAAAAAATAAACAAAATTGACAAACCTCTAGCCAGGCTTCTCAAAAAGAAAAGTGAGATGACCCAAATAGATAAAATCATGAATGAAAATGGAATTATTACAACTAATCCCTCAGAGATACAAACAATTATCAGGGAATACTATGAAGAATTATATGCCAACAAATTGGACAATCTGGAAGAAATGGACAAATTCCTAAACACCCACACTCTTCCAAAACTCAATCAGGAGGAAATAGAAAGCTTGAACAGACCCATAACCAGCGAAGAAATTGAATCGGTTATCAAAAATCTCCCAACAAATAAGCGTCCAGGACCAGATGGCTTCCCAGGGGAGTTCTACCAGACGTTTAAAGCAGAGATAATACCTATCCTTCTCAAGCTATTCCAAGACATAGAAAGGGAAGGAAAACTTCCAGACTCATTCTATGAAGCCAGTATTACTTTGATTCCTAAACCAGACAGAGACCCAGTAAAAAAAGAGAACTACAGGCCAATATCCCTGATGAATATGGATGCAAAAATTCTCAATAAGATACTAGCAAATCGAATTCAACAGCATATAAAAAGAATTATTCACCATGATCAAGTGGGATTCATTCCTGGGATGCAGGGCTGGTTCAACATTCGCAAATCAATCAACGTGATACATCACATTAACAAAAAAAATGAGAAGAACCATATGATCCTGTCAATCGATGCAGAAAAGGCCTTTGACAAAATCCAGCACCCTTTCTTAATAAAAACCCTTGAGAAAGTCGGGATAGAAGGAACATACTTAAAGATCATAAAAGCCATTTATGAAAAGCCCACAGCTAACATTATCCTCAACGGGGAAAAACTGAGAGATTTTTCCCTGAGATCAGGATCACGACAGGGATGCCCACTCTCACCGCTGTTGTTTAACATAGTGCTGGAAGTTCTAGCATCAGCAATCAGACAACAAAAGGAAATCAAAGGCATCAAAATTGGCAAAGATGAAGTCAAGCTTTCGCTTTTTGCAGATGACATGATATTATACATGGAAAATCCGATAGACTCCACCAAAAGTCTGCTAGAACTGATACATGAATTCAGCAAAGATGCAGGATACAAAACCAATGTACAGAAATCAATTGCATTCTTATACACTAACAATGAAGCAACAGAAAGGCAAATGAAGAAACTAATCCCATTCACAATTGCACCAAGAAGCATAAAATACCTAGGAATAAATCTAACCAAAGATGTAAAAGATCTGTATGCTGAAAAGTATAGAAAGCTTATGCAGGTAATTGAAGAAGATATAAAGAAATGGAAAGACTTTCCCTGCTCATGGATTGGAAGAATAAATATTGTCAAAATGTCAATACTACCCAAAGCTATCTACACATTCAATGCAATCCCAATCAAAATTGCACCAGCATTCTTCCCGATAGTAGAACAAGCAATCCTAAAATTCATATGGAACCACAAAAGGCCCCGAATAGCCAAAGTAATTTTGAAGAAGACCAAAGCAGGAGGCATCACAATCCCAGACTCTATCCTCTACTACAAAGCTGTAATCATCAAGACAGCATGGTATTGGCACAAAAACAGACACATAGACCAATGGAATAGAATAGAAACCCCAGAACTAGACCCACAAACATATGGCCAACTCTTCTTTGACAAAGCAGGAAAGAACATCCAATGGAAAAAAGACAGTCTCTTTAACAAATGGTGCTGGGAGAACTGGACAGCAACATGCAGGAGGTTGAAACTAGACCACTTTCTCACACCATTCACAAAAATATACTCAAAATGGATAAAGGACCTGAATGTGAGACAGGAAACCATCAAAACCTTAGAGGAGAAAGCAGGAAAAGACCTCTCTGACCTCAGCCGTAGCAATCTCTTACTCGGCACATCCCCAAAGGCAAGGGAATTAAAAGCAAAAGTGAATTACTGGGACCTTATGAAGATAAAAAGCTTCTGCACAGCAAAGGAAACAACCAACAAAACTAAAGGCAACCAACGGAATGGGAAAAGATATTTGCAAATGACACATCGGACAAAGGGCTAGTATCCAAAATCTATAAAGAGCTCACCAAACTCCACACCCGAAAAACAAATAACCCAGTGAAGAAATGGGCAGAAAACATGAATAGACACTTCTCTAAAGAAGACATCCGGATGGCCAACAGGCACATGAAAAGATGTTCAACGTCACTCCTTATCAGGGAAATACAAATCAAAACCACACTCAGATACCACCTCACACCAGTCAGAGTGGCCAAAATGAAGAAATCAGGAGACTATAGATGCTGGAGAGGATGTGGAGAAACTGGAACCCTCTTGCACTGTTGGTGGGAATGCAAATTGGTGCAGCCGCTCTGGAGAGCAGTGTGGAGGTTCCTCAGAAAATTAAAAATAGACCTACCCTATGACCCAGCAATAGCACTGCTAGGAATTTATCCAAGGGATACAGGAGTACTGATGCATAGGGGCACTTGTACCCCAATGTTTATAGCAGCACTCTCAACAATAGCCAAATTATGGAAAGAGCCTAAATGTCCATCAATTGATGAATGGATAAAGAAATTGTTGTTTATATACACAATGGAATACTACATGGCAATGAGAAAGAATGAAATATGGCCTTTTGTAGCAACGTGGATGGAACTGGAGAGTGTGATGCTAAGTGAAATAAGCCATACAGAGAAAGACAGATACCATATGGTTTCACTCTTATGTGGATCCTGAGAAACGTAACAGAAACCCATGGGGGAGGGGAAGGGAAAAAAAAAAGAGGTTAGAGTGGGAGAGAGCCAAAGCATATGAGAGTGTTAAAAACTGGGAACAAACTGAGGGTTGATGGAGGGTGGGAGGGACGGGAGGGTGGGTGATGGGTATTGAGGAGGGCACCTTTTGGGATGAGCACTGGGTGTTGTATGGAAACCAATTTGACAGTAAATTTCATATATTAAAAAATAAAAAAAAGAAACATTGTAATCCTCTTTTACTAGTGAGGGGACTCAAGATCACACAGTGAGAAAGTGGTAGAACTAGGTTTTGAACTTTCCACTCTTAATAGATGTTTCTAGTAGCAGTTCCCTGAACATAGTACATGTGTCCCTGCTTTGGTATATTTGTTCATTTCATAATTTCTGTCAAAAATGGCCATTTCTTCATCCTAACAAAATTCTGCCAATCCTTTGGGGCAAAGTTCACGCTTCCAGCCCAGATTACTTCTTTATTCTTTATCATATTTCTTCATTCATTGTCCCATAACATTTGTCCTTATCTCCTATTTGGCGCTTATTGTGGATACCCTATGTTTTTATTTATGTATATATCTGTTTTATATTAGTTCTGTTATTTTAACTACATTGGAAGTGAGCTGAGGATCAACACCATGTCATGTACTTTATTTGACTTACTCTGCACCTAGCACAAGCCTGAGAATAGTAGATTCTCAATAAATGTTTACTGATAATATTTATTCATTTATTTACTCATCAAGTATTTACTAAACATGAATATACGTTGTTTTAAGATCTGAGTAAATAAAGATATGAAGATAATTTGAAAGTTGTCTTCTTCCTGCTCCCAGGTCTCACAGTCTGGAGGGGAGAAAGAGTTGTAAATGAAATACTGCAGTAATGCAATTAGTGCTATATGGATGAGGTGCTATGGTATGATATAGAAGAAAAAAGGTTTATCTTCGACTAAGGAGATTTGCTAAAGTTTCATCTGGTTGTCACATTATGTTTAGTTTTAAAGCTAGTTCATCAAATACATGAGTTTTCCAGTATGGAGAAACAACATATACAAAAGTGTTGGGAAATATTATTGTATACTCTTGAATTGCAAATATTTGAACATAGTTGGAGATCAGGGTATATATAGAGAGGGAGATGAACCTACAAATGTAAGTAAGGGCCACATTATCAAAGGCCTCATAGTCTGGACAAAGGAAGTATGATTTTTATTTTCTATTTAAACACTAAAATTTGTCCATTCAGTATAGCAATTGGAAGGCCCACTGTGATACTATCAAAATAAATTTCACTGAGGTAATAATGTGGAAAACAAGTCAAAAGAGGTTGAAGATTGGACAATGAGAGAAAAGCAGCAGTGACTTTAAACTATTATTTCCACACAATGACTATAGAGAAAGTATGATATATGGAAGGACTCCTGGGGAAGGTGATGGAGTAAGAGGACCTTAGGTTCACCTCATCCCAGATACAACTAGATAACACTTACCTCAGTGTAAATAACCCAGAAAATAATCTTAAGACTGGAAGAACAAATTCAACAACTAAAGGTAGAGAAGAGACCACAATGAAGAAGATAAAGAAGGTGGAGACACCATTGGGAATTAAACAGATTCACAAGAATGTCCATGAAAGGGATGGATATTGAAGGCATGGAGAGGTGAAAGAAACAGACCCCCACACCAGGGACCCCCATGGTGAAGGTGAATCCCCATAACATTTGACTTTGAAAACCAAGGAGGCCGAATTTCATGTGTTCTTACAAGTAGCAAGACTTAAAACCTGAAATTAAAAAAAAAAAAATCAGTGGGCTTGAATAGGGAAAGCCAGTGGGCAAGAGAAAACTGAGTCCCTACACTTTAAGAGAGAGCACCATAAACAGTCCAAGAAGATACAACATAGAAGTAGAAGTTTGAAAGGCACCTGGAGCATATGGGAGGGGCAGTTATTTACTAATCTCAGAGCATGTCCTGGAGTGATAGAAATCACTGGGGAACTCCCCCAGGAACAATGGAACTGACAGGCATCACTTTCATCCCCCATTTCCCAGTATAAACACACAACTACCTGTGGGACTCCCTGCCTATCTTATTAGCACTGCTGCTCTCTCCCCCTCTCCCCCCAGCTTTGTGCTTCTGCCAGTCCACCCTTCTGGACAGTGCACATCAGTCTGGGCACTGCAGGGTCCCTCTCACAAAGAAACAGTGACACTCAAACTTTGCTAGTACTGCCACACTGTTCCCGCCCCACTGTGCTTTGGCAGATCAACCCTCTCCCATATGCTCTTGGCCAGAGCCCATACATGGTGGTGCCACAGGGCTGGAAATGTGTAAACAGCCACCACTCCGAAGCAATTCCTGCCCCAGAGGGAAGGAAAGATAACCACACACGCAAATAATACGGAGGCCCCAGGAGTGGGCTGGAGGCAGACAACTAGTCTGATTGCAGGCCCAATACACCAACAAAACCTTCTTGGAGGACAGCACAGGAAAAAGGCCCTGCCATTTGATGCTAGTGAATCTCTGGCAAATGCCTGGTCTGACACAACTCAAGCCCAATGTGTCCCCAGACACACTAACATCATGGGAACCAAGCACTGGCCATAGTAGGCAAAAGATACATTGAAGATGACTGGCCTGAAGGAAAAACCAGCTCAGCCACAACAGTTGGATGCATGAATCACACATAGGAGACACCACTGAAGCACCAGGTTCTGGTGAACAGAGGACACTGCATGGTAGGACACTACAGGACCTCTTCTTCACAAGGCCATCACATTCAAGTGCAGATGCAGCTGCCTTTCTTCACAATGAAACAGACTCAGGGAGTTAGACAAGATGAAGAGACAAAGTAATATGTCTCAAATGAAAGAACAGGATAAGATCACAGCAAGAGACTGAGGTGAAATATACATAAGTAATATGCCTGATGGAGAATTTAAACTAATGATCTTAAAGATACTCACTGACCTTGAGAAAGAGGTGGACATCAGTGAGGCCCTTAAAATAATATTTAAAAAAGAACCAATAAGAGATAAAGAACAAAATAAGTGAAATTGAAAATACACAAAATGGAATAAACAGTAGACTAAACAAAGCAGCAAAATAAATCAGTGACCTGGCAGACAGTAATGGAAAGTAATCAAGCTAAACAAATGAGAGAAAACAATTATGCAAAATAAGAATAGACTTAGAGAACTCAGCAATACAGTAAAAAGTAATAACATTCACATTATAGGGATCCAAGAAGAAGAAAAAGAAAAGGGGGCACAAAATTTATTTGAAGAAATAATAGCTTAAAACTCCCCAAGTCCAGGCAAAGAAAGAGAAATCCAGATTCAGGAGGGACAGGGATCTCCCAAAAGAATCAATCAAAAGAGGTCCACACCAAGATACATAATAATTAAGTTGGCTAAGAGTAGTAATAAAGAGAGAATTTTAAAGACAACAAGAGAAATCAGTCACATAAAAGGGAAACCCTATAAAGATATCAGAGGATTTTTCAACAGAAATTGAAGTTCAGAAGGGAGTGGCATGATATATTCAAGGTACTAAAAGGAAACAAAATTTGCAGCCTAAAATACTCTATCCAGCATGGCTTTCAATCAGAATGAAAGGGGGAGATAAAGAGTTTCTCAGGCAAATAAAAGTTAAAGAAAATCATGACCACTAAATGAACACTACAAGAAATGTTAAAGGGAACCCCTTGAAGGGAAAGGAAAGACCATAATCAAAAGTAAGGAAGGTAGGAAACATAAAATCAGTAAAAATAAGTATAGCTGTAAAAATAAGTCAATGGACACACAGAATAAAAGGATGTAAAGTATGACACCATACAATAAAAAGTGGGGCATAAAGGAGTAAAGAATGGCTTCAAACTTCAGCAACAATCAACTTACTATAGACTGCTTATAAAGAATATGGTATATACAAACCTAACGGTAACCACAAATAAAAAACCAGTAACAGATTTGCAAAAATTAGCAGAAAGTAACCCAAGTATATCACTAAGAAGAGCCAACTAATCATGAAGAAATCACTAATCAGAGAAAAGATGAAGAAAAGAAAGGGATGGAGAAAACTAAAAAAGCAAATATAAAAGAAGTAACAAATGGCAATAAATACATATTTACTAATAATTACTTTCAAAGTAATTGATTAAATGCTCCAATAAAAGTACATAGGGTGAAAGAGTGGAAAAAAACAAGACCCATCTATATGTTGACTATAGGTGTCTCATTTTAGAACTGAAGACATTTGCAGATTGAAAGTGAGGCAGTGGAGAATTATTTATCCAGCAAAGGGATCTCAAAAGAAAACTTAAGTAGCAATTCTTACATCAGACAAAACAGACTTTAAGACAAAGATTGCAATAAGATAAGAAGGACACTATATAATCATTAAGGGGAAAAGCCAAAAAAAACAAAAAGATATAACAATTGTAAGTATTTACTCACTTAACATGGGAGCATCTAATACTTAAAACAGTTAATAACAAACATAAAGAAACTAATTAATAGTAATATAATAATAATAGGGGACTTTAAACACCCCACTTATATCAATGGACAGATCATCCAAACAGAAAACCAACAAGGAAACTGTGGCTTTGAATGACACATTAGAAATGATTGACTTAACATATATTCAGAATGTTCCGTCCTAAAACAGCAGAAGAACACATTCTTTTCAAGTGGGCATGGAACATTCTTTGGTACAGACAGCATATTTGGCCACAAACCAAGTATCAAAACATTCAAAAAGACTGAAGTTATTTCATGCATCGTTTCTGCCAACAACTACGAATAGAAATCAAACACAAGAAAACATCTTACAAGATCATAAATACATGGAAGGTAATTAATATGCTTCTAAACAATAAATGAGTCAACCAAGAAATCAAAGAGGAAATTAAAAAATACATGAAAACAAAAGAAAATGAAAACACCATAGTCCAAAACCTTTCAGATGAAGTAAAAGTGATTCTAGGAGGGAAGTTTATAGCAACACAAGACTATTTCAAGAAGGAATAAAACTCTGAAATAAACAAACTAACATTCACCTAAAGGAACTAGAAAAAGAGCAGCAAACAAAACCTCAAACCAGTATAAGTAAGGAAATAATAAAGATTAGAAACTAAAAAAAAAAAAAAAAAAAAAAAATATTAATGAAAATGGGAGCTGGTTCTTGGAAAAGACCAACAAAATTGATGAATCTTTACACAGACACATTAAGAAAAGAGAAAGAAGACCAAAATAAACAAAATAAATGGAAAAGAAATAATAACCAACAACACAGAAATACAAGCAATTGTAAGTTAATATTATGAAAAACTATATGACAACAAATTAGATAAACAAGAAGAAATGAAGAAATCCCTGGAAACATCTGACACACCAAAAACGAAGTAGGAAGAAACAGAAAATTTGAACAAACTGATTGGCAGCAATGAAATGGAATCAATAATCAAAAAAATTTCCAAGAAACAAAAGTTTAGAACCAGATGGATTCACGGTTGAATTCTACCAAAGATTTAAAGAAGAGTTAATATGTATTCTTCTCAAATTATTCCAAAAAATAGGAAAGGAAGTAAAATTTCCAATTTAATTCTTTCAGGCCAGTATTACCCTGATACCAAAACCAGAAAACCAAAATAGAACTACAGACCACTATCTCTAATGAACATAGATGCAAAAAACCTCAAGAAAATACTAGCAGACCAAATCCAACAATACATTAAAAAAATTATTCACCATGATCAGTGGGATTAATTCCCAGGATTCAAGCATGGCTCAATATTCACAAATCAGGGACGCCTGGGTGGCTCAGTTGGTTGAGCAGCTGACTTTGGCTCAGGTCATGATCTTGCAGTCCATGAGTTCGAGCCCCGTGTCAGGCTCTGCTGACAGCTCAGAGCCTGGAGCCTGCTTCAGATTCTGTGTCTCCCTCTCTCTCTGCCCCTCCTCATGCTCTGTCTCTGTCTCTCAAAAATGAATAAATGTTAAAAAAATTTAAAAAATATTCACAAATCAATGTGATGAATCACATAAATAAGGGAAAGGATTGGAACCATATGATCATTTCAATAGTGCAGAGAAAGAATTTGACAAAGTACAGCATCTATTTATGATAAAACTTTTCAACAAAGTAAGTCTAGAGGAAACATACCTCAACATAATAGAGACCCTATAAGAAAAATCCACAGCTACCATAATACTCAATGGTGAAAACTGAGAGCTTTTCTCCTAAGGTTAGGAATGAGACAAGGATGTAGACTCTTACCACTATTATTCAACATAGTACTGGAAATACTACCCACAGGAATTAGATAAGAAAAAGAAAGAAAAGCGATCCAAATCATCAAGGAAGAAGTCAAACTTTCACAAATTTGCAGGAGACATGATACTCTATATAGAAAACCTTAAAGGCTCCACCAAAAAGCTACTAGAACTGATAAATGAATTTAGTAAAGTCACAGGATATGAAATCAATTTTCAGAAGCCTGTTGCACCTGTATACACCAAGAATAAAGCAGCAGAAAGAAAATTAAGTACTCCTGTATCCCTTGGATAAATTCCTAGCAGTGCTATTGCTGGGTAATAGGGTAGGTCTATTTTTAATTTTCTGAGGAACCTCCACACTGCTTTCCAGAGCGGCTGCACCAATTTGCATTCCCACCAACAGTGCAATGGAGAGTGTGATGCTAAGTGAAATAAGCCATACAGAGAAAGACAGATACCATATGGTTTCACTCTTATGTGGATCCTGAGAAACGTAACAGAAACCCATGGGGGAGGGGAAGGGAAAAAAAAAGAGGTTAGAGTGGGAGAGAGCCAAAGCATAAGAGACTGTTAAAAACTGAGAACAAACTGAGGGTTGATGGGGGGTGGGAGGGAGGGCAGGGTGGGTGATGGGTATTGAGGAGGGCACCTTTTGGGATGAGCACTGGGTGTTGTATGGAAACCAATTTGACAGTAAATTTCATATATTAAAAAATAAATAAATAAATAAATAAATAAATAAATAAAAGAACTAAAAAAAAAAGGAACTTTCACTGTAATTGAGGGAAGACAGGCAATAAACAAAAACAGTACTCTCAAAAAAAAAAAAGAAAGAAAATTAAGGAACAAATCCCATTTAAATTTGCATCAGAAGTAATAAAGTGTTTAGAAATCAACTAAAGGGGTGGAAGACTTGTACTCTTAAAACGTAAAAATGTTGGTGAAAGAAATTCAAGATAATACAATGAAACTGAAAAATATTTCATGTTCATGGATTGGAAGAACACTTGTTGTTAAAACATCTATACTATCCAAACAAATCTACACATTCAATGTAATCTCTATTAAAATACCAATAGAATTTCACAGTACTAGAACAATCATAAAAAATGGTTGGAATCACAAAAGATCCTGAATAACCAAAGAAATCTTGAAAAATATAAACAAAAACAAGGTTATTGCAATTCTGAACTTGAAGTTATATTACAACAGTGTAGTAATCAAAACAATATGGTACTGACATAACAATAGACACATAGATCAATAGAACAGAACAAAAACCCAGAAATAAACCTATAATTATATGGTCATTGAATGTTTGATAAAGGAGAAAAAAATACACAATGGGAAAAAGACAGTCTTCTCCAAAAATGATGGGAAAACTAGACAGCAACATGCAAAAGAGTGAAACTGGACCATTTTCTCACACTACACAAAAATAAACTCAAATGGATTAAAGACCAAAATGTGAGAACTGAAACCACAAAAATCCTAGAAGAGAGCACAGGCAGTAATTTCTCTGACATTGGCCTTAGCAATATTTTTTATATATATGTCTAATGAAGCGAGGAACTTTAAAGTATAGTTCAAATACTGGGATTCCATCAACATGAAAAGCTACTGCACAGTGAAGGAAACAATCAACAAAACTAAAAGGCAACCTATGGAATATGAGAAGATATTTGCAAATGACATCTCTGAAAAAAGGTTTGTACACAAAATATATGAAGAATTTATAGGGGCGCCTTTGTGGCCCAGTTGGCTAAGTATCTGACTTCAGCTCAGGTCATGGTCTCGCAGTTTGTGAGTTCGAGCCCCACGTCGGGCTCTGCAGACAGCTCAGAGCCTCAGCCTGCTTCGGATCTGTCTCCCTTTCTCTCTGCTCCTTCCCCACTTGCACTCTCTCTCTCTCCCTCCCTGTCTCTCTCTCTCAAAAATAAATAAACATTAAAAAAAGAATTTATAAAACTCACACCAAAAATGAAAAGTCCAATGAAAAAATGGGCAGAAGACATTAATAGACATTTTTACAAAGAAGGTATCCAGATGGGTAACAGATACATGAAAAGATGCTAAACATGAGTCATAATCATGGAAATACAAATCAAAACTAAAATGAGCTCTCACACCCATCAGAATGGTTAATATCAAAAGCACAAGATTCAATGGTAAGTCTGCTGCTAACCCTAGTATCTATGTTTGTAGGTTAAGTTCCTTTTGTCCTAGCTGCTTTCAGAATTATCTATTTTTATATTTTGCAAATTTCCCTGTAATTTTTCGTGGTGTTGATGTGTTTTTATTGGTTTTGAGGGAAGTTCTCTGTGCCTCTTAGACTTGAATGCTTGTTTCCTTCCCCAGATTACGAAGTTCTCAGCTATAATTTGTTCAGATAAACCTGATGCCCCTTTTCACCACTCTGTTTTTTCTGGGATTCCTGTGATATGGATATTATTTCTCTTTATGGAATTGAGTCTCTCTTTGTAATCTAATAGTTTTCTTTTTCTCTTATTTTCAGGTCCATTATTTTCTGTAATTTTATTTCTATTTCACTAATTCTCTCCTCTGCTTCTTCAATCTCCATGGTGACTGTATCCAGTCAAATTCGCATTTTTTATTTCGGCTTGCCTAGGTTTAGGTCTTTGATCTCTGCAGCAAGGGTCTCTCAACATCACTCATGGTCAGGAAAATACAAATCAAAACCAGAATGAGGTACCACCTCACACTTGTCAGAATGGCTAAAATCAACAACACAAGAAACAAGTGCTGACAAGGATGTGGAGAAAAAGGAACTCACTTGCAATGTTGGTGAGAATTCAAACTCGTGCAACCACCCTGGAAAACAGTATGGAGTTTCCTCAAATAACTAAAAATAGAACTACAATATGATCCAGCAATTTCACTATTATGTATTTACCCAAAGGGTACAAAAATATAGATTCAAAAGAGTACATGCACCCAATGCTTATAACAGCATTATCAACAATAGCCAAACTATGGAAAGAGCCCAAATGTCCATTGTTGATGAATGGATAAAGAAAATGTGGTATGTATGTATGTATGTGTGTGTGTATGTATGTACATGTATATATACATATATGTGTGTGTGTATATATATATATATATATATATATATATATATATATATATACAAATCTGGTACACACACACACACACACACACACTGGAATATTACTCAGCCATCAAAAAGAATGAAATCTCTCCATTTACAATGATGTGGATGGAGCTAGAATTTATTATGCTAAGGAGATAAGTCAATCAGAGGAAGACAAATACCATATGATTTCTTTCGTATGTGGAATTTAAGAAACAAAACAGATGAACATATGGTAAGAGGTGAAGAAGAGAAGAGAGGGAAACAAACCACAGGAGATCAACTATAGACAACAAACTCAGAGTTGATAGAGGGAGGTGGCTGGGTATTGGCTAGATGGGTGATGTGTAATAAGGAGGGCACTAGTTGTGATGAGTACTGGGTGTTGTATGTAGGTGATGAATCACTGAATTCTACTTCTAAAACCAATATTGCACTGTGTGTTAATTAACTAAAAATTAAGTAAATTAATTAAAAAAAAACATGAGAAGCAAGTGTTGGCAAGAATGTGGAGTAAAAGGAATTCCTGTCACTGATGGCTGAAATGCAAACTGGTACAACCACTATGGAAAATAGTATGGAGATTCCTCAAAAAGATAAAAACAGAACTACCCTTTTAATATAGAAATCACACTACTGTGTATTTACCAAAAAAATTCAAAAACACAAGTTCAAAGGTATAAGGCACTCCTATGTTAATTGCAGCATTATGTACAACATGTACAAGAAATGGAAATAGCCCAGGTGTCTAACAAATAATGAATGGATAAACAATATGGATTGAGCTATGGAGTATAATGCTAAGTGAAATAAGTCAGTCACAGAATGACAAATACCATATGATTTCACTCATATGTGGATTTAAGAATCAAAACAAATGAGCAAAATAAAAAAAAAAAGAGACGGAGAGAAACCGAGAAACAGATTCTTAACTATAGAAAAAAATGATGGTTAGTGGAGTTTAGGTGGAGAGGATGAATGAAATAGATTATGGGGATTAAAGAGTATAATTATCATGGATAAGAACTAAATAATATATAGAATTGTTGAATCATCGTACTGTACACCAGAAACTAATATAACACTGTATATTAACTATGCTGGAATTAAAATTAAAAACTTAATAAAAAGTAAAATTAAAGAAGATCTTATTGATATTTTAGTTGGGATTATATTTGATTTTAGAGTTTAATATAGGTGAGTTAATTTTGGGTAGACTTATTACTTTCTTCAAGCTTAATTGAAATATATTTGACATATGACATTGTGCAGTTTAAGGTGCATGACATGTTGATTTGAAACACTTATATATTGCAAAATGATTACCCTTTTAATGTTAGCCATAAACAATGTGATCCTTTTTTCACCCATTTACATTTTCCTTTTACATGTTAATAAAGTTTTAAGGTTTTCTCATATGGTTCATTCACACTAATTGTTTAGTTACTGCCTGGGTATTTTATCTATTTGGTTGCTTCATAAATTGAATATTTTCTTCCACTGTATTTTCTACCTGCATTGATGGGTTACCAAAGAGCAGTTTGGGGCCATTGTACTTGGTAACAATGAACTATATGGAATGGCTCCTTATGAAATTTATTTTTTTATTTCATAAATGAAGTACAGAGGTAAGCCCTCTGGTGCTGGTATATTTGTTCCATGATCATCAAAGACCTAGGTTTGCTGTTGTTGTTGTTGTTATTGCTGCTGTTGCTGTTGTCGTTTTTACCGTATTGCTTTGCCATCTGTAGCACATTTCTACATGCCATGATATGCTGCATGAATGGTTCCAAATAACAGCACCAACTCCGTTATTCCCAAGAGGGTGATTTCATTCCACATCTCCAGATGGAATGTATTCTGTCTGCATTTTAGACAGCAAGAAGGTGAAAAAGGAAAAGAAGTATGAAATCTTCTGCTGTTTAAGGAGGCTTCTTGGAAAACCTATACATTTTCCTTTATCTCATTGGCCAGAATTTAGTTACATAACTACTCAGAGATGTAAAGAGGCTGCAAGAAATCCTCTCTTCAGAGAGGTGCTGTGCCCATATTAAAAATATGGTTTTGTTACTAAAGAAAAAAGGCGGGGAAGAAATGATGAGGTAGGCAACCAGCAGTCATTCCCATCCTTCTGTATGTACTCTCGCTTCCTCCAAACTGCAACCAAAGCATTTTCTGAAACACATATTAAATTCACCCATTTCCTTACACCAATCAATGCCTTCTGCGTCATGGGGTCAAAGGCCGTACATTGCCTTGATATCACCTCTTTTCTAGATTCTTCTGCCCCTCTTTTCATCTTGCTTTGTGCACTCAAGCCACTCTGTATTTAAGTTATGCAAACATGCTATGGATTCTTTAGCCTCACAACCTTTGCCCATGCGGTTCTCTGTGCTTTGGATGCTCTACCCTCTAGCTACTTCCTTTAGCCAACCCTTACTTTCCTTTTATTTTATTTTTTTAATATGAAATTTATTGTCAAATTGGTTTCCATACAACACCCAGTGATCATCCCAACAGGTGCCCTCCTCAATGCCCATCACCCACTTTCCCCTCCCTCCCACCCCCCATCAACCCTCAGTTTATTCTCAGTTTTTAAGAGTCTCTTATGGTTTGGCTCCCTCCCTCTCTAACTTGTTTTTTCTTCCTTCCTCTCCCCCATGGTCTTCTGTTAAGGTTCTCAGGATCCACATAAGAGTGAAACCATAGGGTATCTGTCTTTCTTTCTATGACTTATTTCACTTAGCATAACACTCTCCAGTTCCATCCATGTTGCTACAAAAGGCCATATTTCATTCTTTCTCATTGCCAAGTAGTATTCCATTGTATATATAAGCCACAATTTCTTTATCCATTCTTCAGTGGATGGACATTTAGGCTCTTTCCATAATTTGGATATTGTTGAAAGTGCTGCTATAAACATTGGGGTACAAGTGCCCCCATGCATCAGCACTCCTGTATCCCTTGGGCAAATTCCTAGCAGTGCTATTGCTGGGTCAGGTTAGATCCATTTTTAATTTTTTGAGGAACCTCCACACTGTTTTCCATAGTGGCTGCACCAGTTTGCATTCCCAGAAGCAGTGCAAGAGGGTTCCCATTTCCCCACATCCTCTCCAGCATCCATAGTCTCCTGATTTGTCCATTTTAGCCACTCTGACTGGCGTGAGGTGATATCTGAGTGTGCTTTTGATTTGTCTGTCCCTGATGAGGAGCGACGTTGAGCATATTTTCATGTGCCTGTTGGCCATCTGTATATCTTCTTTGGAGAAGTGTCTATTCATGTTTTCTTCCCATTTCTTCACTGGATTATTTGTTTTTTGGGTGTGGAGTTTGGTGAGTTCTTTATAGATTTTGGATACTAGCCCTTTGTCCAATATGTCATTTGCTAATATCTTTTCCCATTCCATTGGTTGCCTTTTAGTTTTGTTGATTGTTTCCATTGCTGTGCAGAAGCTTTTTATCTTCATGAAGTCCCAGTAGTTCATTTTTGCTTTTAATTCCCTTGCCTTTGGGGATGTGTCAAGTAAGAAATTGCTGCGGCTGAGGCCAGAGTGGTTTTTTTCTGCTTTCTCCTCTGGGGTTTTGATGATTTCCTGCCTCACTTTCAGGTTCTTTATCCATTTTGAGTTTATTTTTGTGAATGGTGTAAGAAAGTGGTCTAGTTTCATTCTTATGCATGTTGCTGTCCAGTTCTCCAGCACCATTTGTTAAAGACTGTCTTTTTTCCATTGGCTATTCTTTCCTGCTTTGTCAAAGATTAGTTGGCCATACTTTTGTGGGTCTAATTCTAGGGTTTCTATTTTATTCCATTGGTCTATGTGTCTGTCTTTGTGCCAATACCATGGTGTCTTGATGATTACAGCTTTGCAGTAGAGGCTAAGGTCTGGGATTGTGATGCCTCCCACTTCATTCTGCAAGTCCTAATGCTGGCATTTACTCTTTCAGTGGTACATATTTGTTTCACTAATGTCAAATTACACCCCACTGTTCCATTTTCATACCTTTCTGCTTACACAATAATATTTTGTTCTGATGCTTACTGGCAGTGTAATCTTTTTGAAGATATTTTATATGGCAATTAACACATGTAGTACCAACAGTGCATATAACTCAACTGAAGTGTTTATAACATGAACATCTATGACCAAGTTTCCACATGTACATGAAATGACAACTATATCTTAATAGCTACCTGGCCAACTTTAGCTATAAGACACAATTTTTGAAAATAATTCCTAATGTCAGAAATATATAATTTGTTGGAAGTAAATCCTAATGTCAGAGATTTGTTATGGTGAAAATATGTGAAATAGTGTGTCTTGGAACTGATTAAATATGGCATTTACATGAGAATTAACCCTAAGAGGAGAGACTATTAAGATTTACTAAGTTCACCCAGGGCAATTAAGTAAGATCATAGGAAGGCACTGGCTGGGATCACCATAATGACTTTCATTCCGAATATCCTCTGTACCAGTAACTTTGCACTCCTCCTGAATCACTGGGTGAGGGGACTACTCTCAGTGCAAACATTAGCGGGCACCATTCTATTTGATTAGTCTAATAGTACTATCATTGGTGGTGACAAGAGACATACCATATCAGACCTAAGGAGAGGCATCTCATTAATTAGCTCTTCTTAATCCATTTCTAACCCAATTCTCCCTTGCTACTTTCCATTATAGAAACTAGAAAGTAGAAAACCCAATTTCCCTCACTTACTTGCAGATAGGAGGGGCAATGTGACTCAGTTCTAATAGTGAGACATCAAGCAGAAATCTTCTGGCACTGAATCTTTCTTCTTCTTTCTCTCTGCTTTGAATGTAAACATGATATCTGGAGCTTCAGCAGCCATCTTATAACAATGGGATGACAAGCCTGAAGATAAAAGTCTACATAGTATGAATAGTGGGTCAGAAAAAAAAAAAGAAATTCCTTGGGTCCAAATGGCATTGTTGAACAACTAAATAAACACCAGCAATGACCTACATCTAGACTTGCTTTTAAGACTTAACTTTTATTTGGAAAAATAAGTCATTTATTTGCTTAAGCCACAATTGGTTAGTTTGTAACTTGCATCTGAACATATTTTTAATAAATATGGATGCATATGGCAGCTGTCACTGAGTGCTAAAAAGTTCTAATTTGTGGAACGTGTGAGAGATCACCCATTTTCCCCACCCCTCCTCTTCTAAAGGAATTTCCGAGTATCTGGGGAGAAAATGATGGTCTAGAGTTCTTGCAGAATGACCATGGATATTCATTATAAATTTTCTTAGGAAATTTGCAAACGCATTATGTTAGTCTGTGATGAACTATGTTTTTAAAAAGTAAAAGCATTTGCAATTGTATGGTATTTTTCTGAAATGGGGCCTTCAAAATATCCTCCAAATGTTTTCACAAATAAAAATACCTATGATTTACATAATATTCCATTTTCAACTCACAGAGAAAATTTATTGTTTCAGGAATATGTTAATTACATAGTACACAGATCTGCATTTATATTTCAACAAATATTCCAGCCACCTTATTACCCACTCAGCTTTGAAAATGTAGGTTATACCTCAAAAACTGAGGAGCCCTGCTGAGCTGGGACCATTTCTCCCGACTATTGCCTACAGGGACAGGAGAATAAATTTAGTGGCATTCTTCACCCTGACACTACCAATGGAAAAAAATATTCTGTTTCTCTAGACAAAATTCTTGCTTTTGATAGCCTAAAATGGACAGATTAATACTCAATTATAGACCACATTAGAGATTTATTTTTAGAGAATCTTTCATATAATTACACTTGAGAGACATTAGGCTTCAAAGATAGAAAAGACTGGCGATTCTACTGTTTTAATCCATTCTATAGCACAAAAATGTCTAACATCTAAAAGATGAAATAAAACAGAAATATAAGAGAAATTTCAAATTACAAAGAAACAGCTCTAGAATTCCTGATGTATAAACATCATTACCATTATCATGCTTTATATGTTGGGTTTAGATTAATCAAGTCTTAACAGTATAACAAGTGGCCAAATACAATAATATATTGTTTGTACAGAAATCTCCTTACAGTTTGTCATGTGTATAGAAACATTTCTTTCTGAAATGACACTCAAATAAATTACCAATAGATGATGTCTAGTGTATAAGCAATGAGCCCATTCAGTGCTAGAACTAGTTTTATTCTGATAGTATTTTTTAACCTTTTTTTTCCCCAAGTTTTTCTTTAAATTCCACGTAGTTAACATAGAGTGTAAATGCAGCTTCAGGTGTAGAACTTAGTGATTCAACACATACATACAACACCCAGTGATCATCACAAGTGCCCTCCTTAATCCCCATCACCTATTTAACTCATCACGGTTCCCATTTCCCCTCTGGTAACCGTAAGTCTGATCTCATTAGTTAAGAGTCTGTTTCTTGGTTTGCCCCTCTGTATCCCCTGTGTTCATTTTTTTTGTTTCTTGAATTCCACATATGAGTGAAATCATATGGTTTCTCTTTCTCTGACTTATTTCTTTTTTAAATTTTTTTTTCAACGTTTTTTATTTATTTTTTGGGACAGAGAGAGACAGAGCATGAACGGGGGAGGGGCAGAGAGAGAGGGAGACACAGAATCGGAAACAGGCTCCAGGCTCCGAGCCATCAGCCCAGAGCCATCAGCCCAGAGCCATCAGCCCAGAGCCTGACGCGGGGCTCGAACTCACGGACCGCGAGATCGTGACCTGGCTGAAGTCGGACGCTTAACCGACTGCGCCACCCAGGCGCCCCTCTCTGACTTATTTCATTTAGCATAATACTCTAGCTCCATCCATATCATTCCAAATGGCAAGATTTCATTATTTTTTTATAGCTGAGTAATATGTCATTATATATACATGTATATATTTTATCACACGTCTTCTTTCTCCATTCATCAGTCAATGGACATTTGGACTTTTTCACCATTCTACCATTGTTGATAATGTTGCTATCAAAATCAGGATGCGTGTATCCGTTTGAATCAGTTTTTTTTTTTATCCTTTGGATAAATACCTAGTAGTGCAGTTGCTGGATCGTAGGGTAGTTCTATTTTTAAATTTTTGAAGAACCTCCATGCTGTCTTCCAGAGTGTCTCCACTTGTTGGCAATCCCATCAGCACTGCAAGAGTGTTCTCCTTTCTCTGCATCCTCACCAACATCTGTTCGTGTTATTAATTTCAGCCATTCTGACTGGTTTAAGGTGATATCTAATTGTGGTTTTGATTTGTATTTCCCTGATGATGAGTGATGTTGAGTATCTTTTCATGTGTCTGTTCACCATCTGTATGTCTTCTTTGGAAAAATGTCTATTAATGTCTTCTGCCCATTTTTTAATATGACTATCTGTTTTTTGGGTGTTGAGTTTGATAACATCTTTATAAATTTTGGATGCTAACTTTTATTATCTATGTAATTTGCAAAAACCTCCCATTCCAATGTTGCCTTATAGTTTTGTTGATTGTTTCCTTCACTGTGAAGAAACTTTATATTATGATGAAGTCCTAATAGTTTGTTTCTGCGTTTGTTTCCCTTGCCTCAGGAGACAGATCTATGAAGAAGTTGCTACATCTGATGTCGAAAATGTTGCTGCCTATGTTATCCTCTAGGATTTTAATGTTTTCTTGTCTCACATTTAGGTCTTTCATCCATTTTGAATTTATTTTTCAATAAATTGTAAGGAAGTGGTCCAGTTTCATTGTTCTGCATGTTGCTGTCCAGTTTTCACAACACCATTTGTTGAAGAGGCTGTCTTTTTCCATTGGATATTCTTTCCTGTTTTGTCAAAGATTAATTGACCATATATTTGTGAGTTCATTTCTGGTTTTTGTATTCTGTTCTATTGATCTATGCGACTATTTTTGTGCCAGCACCACACTGTCTTGATCACTACAGCTTTGTAATATAGCCTGAAGTCTCAAATTGTGGTGCCTCTATATTTTCTTTTCTTTTCAAGATTGCTTTGGTTATTCCAGATATTTTTGGGTTCCATACAAATTTGAGGATTGTTTTTTTTAGTTCTGTGGAAAATGCTAGTGTTATTTTGATAGGGATGGCATTAAATGTGCAGTTTATTTTGGGTAGTGTAGACATTTAAAGAATATTTGTTTTTTCAATCCAAGAGTATTGAATGTCTTTCCATTTCTTTGTGTTCTCTTCAATTTCTTTCATCAGTGTTTTATAGTGTTAAGAGTACAGATCTTCTACCTCTTTGGTTAGGTTTATTGCTAGGTATCTTATTGTTTTTTGTGAAATTGTAAATGGGATTGATTCCTTGACTTATCTTTCTGATCTTCATTATTCGTGTATAGATATTCAACAGATTTCTGTATGTTGATTTTGTAACCCACAACTTTGCTGAATTTATGTATCAGTTCTAGGAATTTTTTGGTGGAGTCTTTAAGGTTTTCTATATAGAGTATCATGTCATCTGAAAATAATGAAAACTTGACTCCTTCCTTGCCAATTTGAATTTCTTTTATTTCTCCTTTTTGTCAGATTCCTATGACTAGGACTTCCAGTACTATGTTAAATAACTGTGGTGAAATTGAACATCCCTCTCTTGTTCCTAATTGTAGAGGAAATGTTCTCAGATTTTCCACATTGAGGATAATATTATCTGTGGGTTTTTCATAATGGCCTGTGTATATTCCATCTAACTCTATTTTGTTGAGGTTTTTTTTTTTTCCTCATGGATGTTCTTTGTAAAATTCTTTTTTTGCATCTGTTGAAATGATTATATGGTACTTATCCTTTCTTTTAATGTTCTGTGTCAGGTTTGCAATTATTAAACCACCCTTGCAGCCCAGGAATAAATCACACTTGATTGTGGTGAATTTCTTTTTAACTACTGTTAGATTCATTTTGTTAGTATTTAATTGAGAATTTTTGCATCCATGTTCATAAGGGATGTTGGCCTGTAGTTCTCTTTTTTTAGTGGAGTCTTTACCTGGTTTCGGTATCAGGGTAATTCTGGCCTCATAGAAGGAATTTGCAAGTTTTCCTTCCTTTTCTTTTTCTTTCCTTTTTTCTTTTCTTTTCTTTCTTTCTTTCTTTCTTTCTTTCTTTCTTTCTTTCTTTCTTTCTTTCTTTCTTTCTTTCTTCCTTTTGAATATTTTGAGAAGAGTTGGTATAAACTCTTCTTTAAATGTTGGTAAAATTCCCTGTAAAGCCATTTGACCCTGGTCTTTTGTTTCTTGGGAGATTTTTTTTTTTATTACTGATTCAATTTCATTGCTGGCATCAGTCTGTTGATGTTTTCTATTTCTTTCTGTTTCAGTTTGGTAGTTTATATGTTTCTAGGAATTTATCCATTTCTTCCAAGTTCTCCAATTTGTTGGCATACAGGTTTTCATAATATAATTGTTTGCATTTCTCTGGTGTTTAGTCCAATAATCTTAAATTTCTAACTTTACTTTTCTCCTGTGCCATTGTCTGTCATGTCTTTTTAGTATTTTTCTTACTTGTTTGTAGTATTTTGATTTCTTTTTATTTCTACCCAGATGATCAAAAAGTGGCTCTTATTTTAAAAATCAGTATACAAAAAAGGGGGATTTTTGGACTATATCCAGGGTCTCCAAATAATTTAAGAGTTTTTCTCCAGGAGGTAAAGTATGAAATGCATAATGGATCAGAGAGATGCAACTCTGTTTAAAGTTAGTCTTGATAATAAAGTGATTGACAATATTGCAATTCTAAGAAAAGGAATCAGTCAAGGAGGGAATTGGTCAACAATGGAAGTCTAGATTATCAGAATTCAGTTACATTCTTTTTAAAATCTGAAACTAATATAACATTGTGTGTCAATGAAATTTCAATAAATAAACAAGTAATTTTACTGAGCACCTAGAAGGTGATTTACATACAGATTCTATTCTTGAGGAGCTTACATTTTAGTGATAAATAAAAAGAGAGAGAGAGAGTGTAGTGGATTAAGTATTATAATTGATATAATTACACTACTGGGCATTTACCCCTAAAATACAAAAACATTAATTCACAAGGGTACATGTACTCTAACATTTATTGCAGCATTACTTACAATAGCCAAATTATGGAAGCAGCCCAGATGTCCATCAACAGATAAAGAAGATATAGTACATGCATATATATGGAAATACACACACACACAGAGTGGAATATTATTTAGCTATACTAAATGATGAAATCTTCATATTTGCAACAACATGGATGAGGCTAGAATATAATGCTAAGTGAAATAAGTCAGTCAGAGAAAGAAAATTATATGATTTCACTCATATGTGGAATTTAAGAAATAAGACAAGTGAACAAAGGACAAAGGAGAGAGAGAGACAAAGCAAAAAATAGACTCTAACTATAGAGAACAAACAGAAGGTTGCCAGAAGGGAGGTGGGTCTGGGAAATGGGTGAAATAGGTGATGGAGATTAAAGCAACACTTATCATGATGAGCACTGAGTAACGTATAGAACTGTTGAACTGTTGAGCCACTCTATTGTACACATGAAACTAATTTAACACCATATTTTAACTATACAGACATTAAAATTAAAAACTTAATAAAAGTTTTAAAAAGTATGTCAAAAATTTCAGCAGACATATGGTAACTAGAGAGGATAGGGAATTTAAGGGAAAACCCTTTGGAGAAACTTGAGAGAGGCAATATTAATAGTCTTTGGACCCTAAAGAAATGGGAAAGACTAATATACACAGCATAGGCTAAGGAATTATTTTGAGTGAAAAAGGAAGATGGGAAACAAGGGTAAATGGGTATGAATATAGATAAATTTATAATTATGAAATTATATGCTTAGATATTCTAGCCTAATGGTTTTGGAAGGAGGTAAAATAGTTTGCTGAGACTGTAGGTGTGGGAGTTTGTGGGTGACTTGAAAGAAGACATACGTAAAAGGACCAGTCTTACAAATGGATGTCAAATAGTAGATAAGATGGCAGATGATGCAGCCTGGAATGATTGATGGAGGAAAGAAATACAAGAGGGGTTTGGCAACCTAGAAATAGTCCTGGAAGTCAAAAGACCAGAGGTATATGAAAGGTGAAATATGATTATATCAGAAGAAAGAGGAAAGAATGGAAAGGATTAGAGGCTATTGTAGTCAGAGAGTGGGACAATAAAGTTTAAAATCTCAGGAGAGTTCACCAGCAGAGTCCATGATTTGATCAGCAGATGTAGAGGTAATAAGGATATTTGGGAAATTTAAAAAAGTGAAATTTCTGCAGATACCTGATAACCTATAAAATGTATCTCAAATCTGACCATTGCTGACCAATTTCACTACACCAAAGAGACCAAGCTGCCATCAACTTTAAAAAAATAATAATTAATTTTTAAATTTATATCCAAGTTAGTTACCATATAGTGCGAATATGACTTCAGCAGTAGATTCCTTAATGCCTCTTACTCCTTTAGCCCAACCCCCTCCCACACAACCCCTCCAGCAACCCTCTGTTCTCTATATTTAAGAGTCTCTTATGTTTTGTCACCCTCCCTGTTTTTATATTATTTTTGCATCCGTTCCCTTATGTTCATCTGTTTGTATCTTAAATTCTTCATGTGAGTAAAATCATATGATATTTGTCTTTCTCTGACTAATTTTGCTTAGCATAATACCTTCTAGTTCCATCCACATAGTTGCAAATGGCAAGATTTCATTCTTTTTAATTGCCATGTAATACTCCATTGTGTGTATATACCACATCTTATTTATCCATTCATCTGCTGAGGGACATTTGGGTTCTTTCCATACTTTGGCTATTGTCAATAGTGCTGCTATAAACATTGGGGTGCATGTGCCCCCTCAGAACAGCACACCTGTATCCCTTGGATAAATGCCCAGTAGTGAAATTGCTGGGTCATAGGGTAGTTCTATTTTTAATTTTTGAGGAACCTCCATACTGGTTTTCAGAGTGGTCACACCAGTTTACATTCCCATCAGCAGTGAAAAAGAGATCCTCTTTCTCCACATCCTTGCCAATGTCTGTTGTTGCCTGAGTTGCTAATGTTAGTCATTCTGACAGGGGTGAAGTGTCATCTCAGTGTGGTTTTGGTTTGCATTTCCCTGATGATGAGTGATGTTGAGCATTTTTTTCAAGTGCCTGTTAGCCATCTGGATGCCTTCTTTGGAGAAGTATCTATTCATGTCTTTTGCCCATTTCTTCACTGGATTGTGTTTTGGGTGTTGAGTTTGATAAATTCTTTATAGATTTTGGATACTAACTCTTTATCTGATATGCCATTTGCAAATAATCTTTTCCCATTCTCTTGGTTACCTTTTAGTTTTGCTGATTGTTTCCTTTGCTGTGCCGAAGCTTTTTATTTTGATGAGGTCCCAATAGTTCATTTTTGTTTCTTTCCCTTGCCTTGGACATGTGTTCAGTGAGAAGTTGCTGTGGCTGAGGTCAAAGAGGTTTTAGCCTGCTTTCTCCTCTAGGATTTTGATGGCTTCCTGTCTTACACTGAGGTCTTTCACCCATTTTGAGTTTATTTTTGTCTATGGTTTAAGTGGTCCAGGTTCATTCTTCTGCATGTCACGGTCCAGTTTTCCCAGCACCACTTGCTGAAGAGGCTGTCTTTATTCCATTGGATATTCTTTCCTGCTTTGTCAATATTAGTTGGCCATACATTTATAGGTCCATTTCTGGGTTCTCTATTCTGTTCCATTGATTTGAGTGTCTGTTTTTGTGCCAGTACCATACTGTCTTGATGATTACAGCTTTGTAGTATAGCTTGAAGTCTGGGATTTTGATGCCTCCTGCTTTGGTTTTCTCTTTCAAGATTGCTTTGGCTATTTGAGGTCTTTTCTGGTTCCATACAAATTTTAGGATTGTTTGTTCTAGCTCTGTGAAAAATGCTGGTGTTATTTTGATAGGGATTGCTCTAGCCTTCTAAATGATGTCTTGGATTCCCTTTATGTCCACTCCCTAATCCACACCCCACTCAGTTCCTCACATATTGGCCAGATGTAAATTAGGTAAAATAATGACCCCTACCTCCTTTTCTCAAAATTCAGTATTGTACTGGCTTCCCATTACACTCACTTAGCTATAAGTCCTTACATGATTTTATCACATTCTTTTCAACTTTACCACCTAGAATTTTTCCTATCTTCATTGTGTTTCAGCTACCCTGGGATCCTTGCTATTCTAAGAGAATAGTAAGCTTGTCATAGGGCCTTAGGGTTTGAGGGTCTTTGAACTTGTTCCTCTGCCTATAATTCAACCTCATTACCATCTCTACAGGCCTTTACAGGACTCTTCATTCAAACCTATGCTAAAATTTACCTTTAGAGAGGCCTTTGCTTACCATTACTACTTAAAACTATAAGCCTCTGTTTTTCTCTACCACAATTCCCTTCATTATCTTCCATATAACACTTACCACTGAGATATTTTATAAAGGCATACCTCAGGGGTATTGTGGGATAGTTCCAGATCACTGCAATAAGGCAAATATCACAACAGAGTCAAATTATTTTTTTTTATTTCTCAGTGCATATAAAAGTTATGTTTACAGTGTCTGTAGCTTATTAGGTGCATAATAGCATATGTCTAAAACACCAATGTACATACTTTAATTAAACTTTACTGCTAAAAATGCAAACCATTATCTGAGCCTTCAGTGAATTGTAATCTTTTTGTAGGTGGAAGGTCTTGCTTCAATGTTGATAGCTGTTGAAGTTTTGTGTGACTGTGCCAATTTCTTAAAACAACAATGACGTCTGAAGGATCAATTGACTCTTTATTTCATGAAAAATTTTACTGTAGCCTGCAATGCTGTCTGATAGCATTTTACACATAATAGAACTTTCAAAATTGGAGTCAATCCTCTCAAAACTCCCTCTGCTATATTGTCTAAGTTTGGGTAATACTCTAAATCCTTTGTAGTCATTTCAATAATCTTCACAACATCTTCAACAGGAGTAGATTCCATCTCAAAAACTCAGTTTCTTTGCTCATCAACAAGAAACATGCCATTTGTTAAGTTGTATCATGAGATTGCAGTCATTCAGCCACATCTTAAGTGTTCACTTTTAATCTTACTTTTTCTTGCCATTTCCACTATATCTCAATTACTGCCTCCACTGAAGTCTTCAACCTTTCAAAATCATCCATGAGGGTTGAAATCAGCTTCTTGCAAATTCTTGTTAATATCGATGTTTTGAGCTTTTTCCAGGAATCATAAATGTTCTTAATGCCATAGAATTGTGAATCCTTTTCAGAAAGTTTTCAGTTTACTTTTCCTAGATCCATCAGTGGAGTCACTATCAATGGCAGCTATAGCCTCACAAAATATCTTTGTTAAATAATAAGACTTGAAAGTCAAAATTACTCCTAGATCAATGAACTGCAGAGAAGATGTTGTGTTAGTGGGCATGAAAAAAACATTAGTCTCATTGTACATCTCCATTAGAACTCTTGGTTGACGAAGTGCATTTGCAATGAGCAGTCATATTTTGAAAGAATTCTTTTTTTGTCTTTCTGAGCAGTAGATCTCAACCATGGGCTTAAAATACTCAATAAACCATGTTGTATCATTCAGGATTTATTGTCCCATTTATAGAGCACAGGCAAAATAGATTTAGCATAATTCTTAAGGGTCCTATGAGTTTCAAAATAGTAAGTGAGCATTGACTTCGACTTAAAGTCACCAGCTGCATTAACCCCTAACAAGAGAGTCAGCCTGTTCATTGAAGATTTGAAGCCAAATATTGTCTCCTATCTCTGGAAATCCTAGATGGCATCTTCTTCCAATGGAAGGCTGTTTTGTCTACATTAAAAATCTGTTGTTTAGTGTAGCCACCTTCATGAATTATCTTAGCTAGATCTTCTGGATAACTTTCTGTAACTTTTTCTTTTTTTTTAAAGACTACATTTTATTTTAATTATTTTTAAAACTTTTTTTTAATGTTTATGTATTTTTGAGAGAAAGAGAGAGAGACAGAGCATGAGTAGGGGAGGGGTAGAGAGAGAAGGAGAGATAGATTCCGAAGCAGGCTCCAGACTATGTGCTGTCACCACAGAACCTGATGTGGGGCTTGAACTCATGAACTGCGAGATCATGACCTGAGCCGAAGTTGGATGCTTAACTGACTGAGCCACCCAGGTGCCCCAACTTTCTGCAACTTCTACATCAAGACTTGTCGCTTAACCTTGCACTTTTATGTTTGGAGATGCCTTGTTTTCTTAAATCTCATGAACCAACCTTGGCCAGCTTTAAACCTTTCTTCTGCAGCTTCCTCACTTCTTTTAGCCTTTGTAGAATTGAAGGTCATTAAAGTCTTGCTCTAGATAAGACTTTGGCTTAAGGAAACGTCACTGGCTTGATCTTATATCCAGACCACTACAACTTTTTCAATATCAGCAATAGGACTGTTTCACTTTCTTATCATTTGTGTGTTCACTGGAATTTCACTTTTAATTTGCTTCAGAAACTTTTCCCTTGCATTCACAACTTGACCAAATGTTTGATGCAAGGGGCCTCAGCCTATCTCAGCTTTCCATGTGCATTCCTCACTAAGTTCAATTATTTCTAGCTTTGTAGCTGAAGGGAGACATGTGACTCTTCTTTTCACTTGAACACTTAGAGGCCATTGTAGGCCATTGTAGGATATTTGTTGGCCATTTCAATATTGTGTCTCAGGAAATAGCCCAAGGAAAGGGAGAGAGATGGGGGGAATGGCAGGTTGGTAGAGCAGTCAGAACACACACATTTATTGATTAAGTTCACTGTGCTATATGGGAGCAGTTCATGGTGCCTGAAAAGAATTACAATAATAACTTCAAAACTACTGATCACAGATCACCATAACAAGTAAGATATGATTAAAAAGTTTAAAATAGTGATAGAATTACCAAAATGTGATACAGAGACATAAAGTAAGCAAATGCTATTTGAGGAAATGACACTGATAGACTTGCTTAATGCAAGGTTGCCACAATCCTTCAATTTGTAAAAGACCCATATCTGTGAAACACAATAAACTAAAGTGCAATAAAAAAAGGTATGCCTGTATATATTTGCTTGTTTATTACCTTTAGTCTACCTTCCACCTAAAATTTATTCTATTTGGGCCATGATTGTGTCTGTCATATCCTCTGTTTTATATCATAGCACTTAGCAAATTTCCCAGCACAAAATAAGATTCAAGACAACCACTAGAATACTTGTTCAAGGCAAAGCTGTGTTCCATGTGCTGCAACTACAAAGATGAATAAGGTATGGTTTCAGAAGCACCTGCCAGATTTAGGAACCAAGAGGAGCTACAGAGTGAGGTGCACTGACTGGAGAATGGCAGAAAATAAAGTACATGATGAAAGTTTAACTGTCTAACTCTTCCTTTTGTATATTTTCCCACTCTGAGTAAAATCTTGAGATCTTGGTTTCCAAAGATCACCCTAAAGAGATCTCTGTAAACATGTAAAATTCTGGGGCATGAATTGGGCTCTTGTCTTTCTACTAAACAATAACAACAGACAATGAACACAGAATTGGAATCATACGCCAAAAGTATTTCAAAATATCAGAAAACAGTAACAATAAGTGCGTATAAATTTTTATTTTATTTAAATATAACATTTTTTCAATGAGTTAAAACTGCAAAAATCCTCTTCAAACTTACATAAAAAATTTTTTTACAAGATTACCTCAATCCTTCTTGTAGGATGATTTAACCTTTCCAAGATCTTTGTCCTAAGTAATAGATCCATATTTAGTACTCTTTCATCTGCACTCATTTTTCAGGTCAAACAAGAAAAAAAATAGCCTAGACTTTATTGCAAATCTTTGCAGCCATCCAAAAAAGTTTTGCATTTCATTGACTTACTTTTTCTCCCATGTTTTGCCTAAGATTTGTGAAGCTTGTTATTTAAGATAACAACTAAAGACTAAGCCATGGATGAGTTATAATAGTCACCAAACAAATTAAAAATGGTGTTATGCTAGTGTTTTCGAAGCCTTTATTCTTTACACCCACTCCTTATCACTCTCCCTTCAAAGAAAATAAAGTCCCTTTTGCAAAGGCCCTGTGACATCCTTCCTAAACTTCATCTGTTGAAATGAATCTGCTATTTCCAAGCATCTGTAAATCTGTAAATCCCAAGAAGTTGAATATTTTTATTTCAACACATGAAAATAATTTCTAGTACATTTTATTTTTATTTTTGTTATGTGTTCTAAAGATATCTTTGTCTATGTCCAGACTTGTCTGAACCATTACATGAATGAGGGAGAATGGAGGCAGTTAAAGGGGCAAATTTGCTTCCCATAGGAAACAATTAAGTTGCAACTGGAGCTACTTCTAAGCAAAATTGTGGAAGAGTGCATAATGTGAAGCATGCTCCATGTAATTAGTGTAGTTTCCAACTTCTTGCTCAAGCTGTGCTTCTATTTTGGTTATATGATCTCATGTGTTTGACTGAATGAGAGACAGGTTTTACTGTTCCAACTTTCTGAGTTAGCTTGTTTTAAATCAGGATAATTACAATAGGTCTGTGTGAGCTATCTGTTTTCTAATTGTTTTTCCCCTAAAGAAGGCAGTGAAAATAGGATGGCAAGTACATTAAAAAAAAAAAGCACTACAAGGAGGAGTTAAGATAGCAGAGTTGTAGGGAGACCCGATGTTTTCCTAGTCCCTTGAACAAAGCTAGGTAAGTATCAAATCATTCTGAAATAGATCTGGGTACTGAGAAAACAAACTGCACAACTACAGGGAGAAAAGATGCCACAATGTGGAAGGTAGGAGGTGCAGAGACATGATTTGGGGGAGAAAAGAATCACAGGTGCTGTGGAAGGAAAGGAACCCTGATCTTGGAAAGAGGAGAAAAAGAGAGAGAGAAGGAGAGAGAGAGAGAGAGAGAGAGAGAGAGAGAGAGAGTATTGCACAGGGGATTGCACAAGTAAAACACTTCCCCAAAACTTTTGACTGGGAAAACAAGAGGGGCCAATTATTGCAAGTTTTTACAAGCAGTGGAGCTCAAAGACTGAAGTTTTAGAAGTCCATGCCATCACCTGTGTGGAGCCTGGCCAGCACAGTGGGGCTTCTGTAGAAAAGGAGGGCAGAGGCCCAGGAGAAGACTGTATGGTCTGAGGATCTCCTGGGTCACACTAAGAGAGACAGTTCCCCCTTCTTGGAGTGCATTCGGTAGAGGTGGCACTGTATCTCTGGGGACAAAATACCCATGGTGCCACAAAGCTGTCCCATTGATTACCACAGGAACAGAGACACCTTTTGATGGCAGCTAACCGGGATGCAGTTTTTGCTGTGCTTTACCACAAATTCCAACGCCCTGCATGTTTGTGTGTTGCCCATCTGAAACAAACCAGCACCAGCCACCACAAAGCAAGACCCTCCCCCAGAGGATCAGTGCAGGTCTGTACCATGTCAGGTCCCTAAAATTTGGAGTTTTGAAACACAGCCAGCACATTTGAGAGAAAACAAAGGAACACCACAAGAGGCCTGGAACAAATGCATGAAGGCAGGGATCTGAGGGAAATCAGGGACAAATGAAGGGAGAATGTCTGCTCTTCTGCAGGGCTTTCTGAACAATGGCAAGCATGAACTCCCCTTTCCAGGGATGAGAGAGTGGACAGACAATATTTACTATCCTTGCCCATCAGCACATAAGGACATCACTGATCAGCTCAGTGCCCTTAGTGGAGGGCTGAGCTGCTTATACCAAACTTCTCCCCACTGTGCTCTGCAGGTTCTTGTTTTACTTAAGGCAAGTGTACCTGAAAGCCACAACAGCAGCAAACCCTTCCCACAGAAGACCAGCAAAAACTCCCACACACCACCAAGTCTAATGACATAGAGGGCTGTAAAGCTTCTGCCAAGTAGAAACAAGATCTAGACTCTTTTAACAAGCAGACCAAAGCACACCTAGTTAAAACACACCACACACTGGACAAGGTCAAAACACTCCCCACTGCAGACAAGAAGAAACTCTTCAGAGGATTGACCTAAGGGAAAGAGCAAGCAAACACAATAGGCAAGTACACACAGCATACACAAGAAATATTGCTGAAGTACCAGGCCATGGACAGTATATGACCTGTTATTAATATAGCCATTACTCTCAGGAGTGAGAAACACAACAGCATTTACTAAAACACAGAAGATAGAGACATAGACAAAATGCCGAGATGAGGGATTTCATTCCCCAAAGAATAACAAGAAAAGGTCATGGTCAGGGATCTAATCAAAATGGTTATAAGTAATATGCATGAACCAGAATTTAAAACATTAATCATAAGGACACTAGCCAGGCTTGAGAAAAGCATACAAGACACCAAGGAGTCCCTTACCATAGACATAAAGGCTTAAAAACTAGTAAGACCAAAATAAAAAATGCTATAACTGAGATTTGAAAACAACTGTATGTAATGAGCACAAGGATGGGCAAAGTAGAGGAGTTAATCAGTGATATAGAAGATAAAATAAAGAAAAATAATGAAACTGAGGTACCTGGGTGGCTTGGTCAGTTAAGCATATGACTGTTGGTTTCAGTTCAGGTCATGATCTCATGGTTTGTGTGGTCGAGCCCCACATCGGGCTCTGTGCTGTGCAGAGCCTGCTTAGGATTCTCTCTCTCTTCCTCCATCTCTCCCTCTCTCTCTCAAAATAAATAAATAAAAATTAAAAAAAGAAAATAATGAAGCTGAAAAGAAGAGGTAAAGAAAAATATTGGCTCACTAATGTAGACCTAAGGAACTCAGGGATTCCACAAAACATAATAACATTCCTATCATAAGAGTCCCAGAAGAAGAAGAGAGAATAAAGGGGAAGACTTTTTTTGAGCAAATTATAGCTGAAAACTTCCTTAATATGGGGAAGGAAGTAGCCAACCATATCCAAAAGGTACAGAAAACTCCCAAGATCAACAAAACCAGGCCAACAATAAGACATATTGTACTTATAAGGAAAGACAATTGGGTTAGCAGCAGATCTGTCCACAGAAATTTGGCAAGCCAGAAGGGAGTGGCATAATATTCAATTTGCTGAGTGGGAAAAAATATGCAGCCAATAATACTTTATCCAGCAAAGCTGTCATTCAGAATAGAAGGAGAGATAAAGAGTTTCTCAGGCAAACAAAAACTGAAAGAGTATGTGACCACTAAACCAGCCCTGCAAGAAATAATAAAGCAGACACTTTGAGTGGTAAATAAAGACCAAAAGCAACAAAGACTAGAAATGAACAGAGAAAATCTCAAGAAACAATGAATTTACAGGAAGAACTATGGCACAAAATTCATATATTTCAATAATCACTATGAATATAAATTGACTAAATGCTCCAATCATAAGACATAAGGTATCAGAGTGGACAAAAAAATAAAAAGTCAAGACTCTCCTGTATGCTCCTACAAGAGATTGACTTTAGACCTAAAGACACCTACAGACTGAAAGTGAGGAGGTGGAGAACCATTTAACATGCTAATGGGTGTCATAATTAAGCTGGAGTAGACATGCTTATATCAAAAACACTAGATTATTAACCAAAGGGACTATCCAACAACAAGACCTAACAATTGTAAATATATATATCCCCAACTTGAGAGCACCCATTTATACACACACCCACACCCACACACACATATATATATGTGTGTGTGTGTGTGTGTATACATACACACATATGTGTGTGTATATATATACACACACACACACATATATATATATACACATATATATACACATATACCACACCCACACACACATATATTTATGTGTGTGTATATATATACACACACATATGTGTGTGTATATTATATATATACACACATATGTGTGTGTATATATATAATACACACACACACACACACACACATATATATATATGTATATACACACATATATATATACTGGTAACAAAAAAACCCTCACTGTTAATGATACAATGACAGTATGGGACTTTAACACTCCACTTACAGCAATGGGCAGATCATCTAAGCAGAAATTCAACAAGGAAACAATGACTTTGAATGGCATCCTAGACCAGATAGATTTAACAAATATACTCAGTACACTTTTTCTTAAAGCATCAGAATATACTTTTTTTTAATGCACATGGAACACTCTCCTGAATAGATCACATACTAGGTCACAAATGAGGCCTTAACAATACAAAAAGATTGAGATTTTACTGTACATATTTCTTCCCCAAAATGCTATGAAACTTGAAGTTGAGCAAAAGAAAAAAATTTGGAAAGCTTTCCAATACATGAACGACCCAACGCTAATATCATCCTCGATGGGGTAAAACTGAGAGCTTTCCCGCTAAGGTCAAGAACAAGACAGAGATGTCCACTCTTGCCACTGTTATTCAACATAATATTGGAAGTCTTAGCCTCTGCAATCAGACAACACAAAGAAATAAAAGGCATCCAAATCGGCCAGGAGGCAGTCAAACTCTCACTCTTCACAGATAACATCATACTCTATATGGAAAACCCTAAAGATTCCACCAAAAGACTGCTAGAATTGATTCATGAATTCAGCAAAGTTTCAGGATATAAAATCAACGCACAGAAATCAGTTGCATTGCTATACACCAACAATGAAGCAACAGAAATGGAAATCAAGGAATCAATCCCATTTACAGTTGCACAAAAAAACATAAAATACCTAGGAATAAGCCTAACAAAGAGGTGAAAAATCTATATGCTGAAAACTATAGAAAGCTTATGAAAGAAATTGAAGAAGACACAAAAAAAATGGAAAAAGATTCCATGCTCCTGGATAGAAAGAGTAAATATTGTTAAAATGTTGATACTACCCAAAGCAATCTACATACTCAATGCAATCCCTATCAAAATAACACCAGCATTCTTCACAGAGCTGGAACAAATAATCCTAAAATTTGTATGGAACCAGAAAAGACCTCAAATAGCCAAAGCAATCTTGAAAAAGAAAACCAAAGCAGGAGGCATCACAATCTCAGACTTCAAGCTATACTACAAAGCTGTAATCATGAAGACAGTATGGTACTGGCACAAGAACAGACACTGAGATCAATGGAACAGAAGAGAGGACCCAGAAATCGACCCGCAAACGTATGTCCAACTAATATTTGACAAAGCAGGAAAGAATATCCAATGGAATAAAGAGAGTCTCTTCATCAAGTGGTGCTGGGAAACCTGGACAGTGACATGCATAAGAATGAACCTGAACCACTTTCTTACACCATACACAAAAATAAACTCAAAATGGATGAAAGACCTCAATGTAAGACAGGAAGCCATCAAAATCCTCAAGCAGAAAGTAGGTAAAAACCTCTTTGATCTTGGCCGCAGCAACTTCTTACTCAACATGTCTCCGGAAGCAAGGGAAACAAAAGCAAAAATGAACTACTGGGACCTCAACAAAATTAAAAGCTTCTGCACAGCAAAGGAAACAATCAACAAAACTAAAAGGCAACTGACAGAATGGGAGAAGATATTTGCAAATGACATATCAGATAAAGGGTTAGTATCCAAAATCTGTAAAGAACTTATCAAACTCAACATCCAAAAAACAAATAATCCAGCGAAGAAATGGGCAAAAGACATGAATAGAAACTTCTCCAAGGAAGACATCCAGATGGTCAACCTACATATGAAAAATGCTCAACATCACTCATCATCAGGAAATACAAATCAAAACCCCAATGAGATACCACCTTACACCTGTCAGAATGGCTAACATTAACAAGTCAGGCAACAACAGATCTTGGCAAGGATGTGGAGAAAGAGGATCTCTTTTGCATTGCTGGTGGGATTGCAAGCTGGTGCATCCACTCTGGAAAAGAGTATGGAGGTTCCTCAAAAAACTAAAAATAGAACTACCCTACAACCCAGCAATTGCACTACTAGGCATTTACCCACGGGATACAGGTGTGCTGTTTCAAAGGGACACATGCACCCCATGTTTATAGCAGCACTATCAACAATAGCCAAAGTATGGAAAGAGCCCAAATGTCCATTGATGGATGAATGGATAAAGAAGATGTGGTATATATATATACAATGGAGTATTACTCGGCAACCAAAAAGAGTGAAATCTTGCCATTTGCAACTACGTGGATGGAACTGAAGGGGATTATGCTAAGTGAAATTAGTCAGTCAGAGAAAGACAAAAATCATATGACTTCACTCATATAAGGACTTTAAGAGACAAAACAGATGAACATAAGGGAAGGGAAACAAAAATAATATAAAAACAGGGAGGGGGACAAAACAGAAGAGACTCATAAATATGGAGAACAAACTGAGGATTATGGGAGGGATTGTGGGTGGGGGGATGGGCTGAATGGGTAAGGGGCACTATGGAAACTACTCCTGAAATCATATGCTAAGTAATTTGGATGTAAATTTTAAAAAATTAAAATTAAAATTAAAAAAGAACAAAAACCAAATACATGGAGGTTAAAGAACATCTTACTAAAGAATGAATGACTTAACCAATAAATTAAAGTAGAAATAAAAAAAAATTCATGGAAGCAAATGAAAATGAAAACAAACAATCCAAAACCTTTGGGATGCAGAAAAAGTGCTCATTAGAGGGAAGTATAGAGCAATACAGGTCTACCTCAAAAAGCAAGAAAAGTCTCAAATATACAATCTAGCCTTACACCTAAAGAAAATAGAAAAGGAACAGCAAATAAACCCTAAACACAGCAGAAGAAAGGAAGTAATAGAGATAAGAGAAAAAATAAATGATATAGAAAAAAACAACAAAACAACAATAGAACAAATCAATAAACTAAAAGCTGGTTCTTTGAAAGAATTAATAAAATTGATAAACCCTTAGTCAGACTTAAAAAAGAGAGAGAGAGAAAGGATCTAAATAATTAAAATCACATATGAAAAAGGAGAGGTCATGAGCAACACCACAGAATCACAAACAATTACAAGACAATATTATGATAAATTGTATGCCAAGTTTTTGGCATTCTGGAAGAAATAGCTAAGTTCCTAGAAACATAAACTATCAAAACTGAAATAGGGAGAAATAGAAAATTTGAACATACCTATAACTAGCAAAGAAATTGAATGAATAAAAAAATAAAATCTCCCAACAAACAAAAGTCCATGGCCAGATGGACTCTCAGGGGAATTCTACCAAACATTAAAAGAAGAATTAATACTTATTCTTAAATTATTCCAAAAAAACCCAACCAGAATTGGAAGGAAAACTTCCAAATTCATTCCACAAGGCCAGTATCACCTTGATTCCAAAACCAAAGACCCCACTAAAAAGGATAATTACAGGACAATATTCCTAATGAATATGGATGGAAAAATTCTCAACAAGACACTAGCAAATTGATTCCAACAGTACACTGAAAGAATCTTTCACCACGATCAAATGGCTTTATTTCTGAGCTGCAAGTGTGGTTCAATATCCACATATCCATCAATGTGATAAACCACATTAACAAAAGAAATGATGAGAACCTTATGAGCCTCTCAATAGACAAAGAAAATTCATTTGTTAAATTACAGCATCCATTCTTGATTTAAAAAAACCCTCAAAAAAGTAAGGATAGAGAGAACACACCTCAACATCATAAAGGGCATATATAGAAGACCCACAGCTAATACAATGTTCATTGGGGAAAAACTGAAAGCTTTTCCTTTATGGTCCAGAATTGACAGGGATGTCCACTCTCATCACTGTGATTTAGCATAGTAATGGAAGTCCTAGCCTTAGCAATCAGGCAACAAAAAGAAATAAAATGCGTCAAATTGGTAAGGAAAAAGTCAATCTCACTATTCACAAAGGACATGATACTTTATGTAGGAAATCCGAAGGACTCCACCAAAAAATTGCTAGAACTCATACATTAATATACATGAATTTAGTAAAGTGGCAGCATACAAAATCAATCTACAGAAAACTGTTGCATTTCTATACACCAATAATGAAGCAGAGAAGGAGAAATCAAGGAATTGATTCCATTTACAATGCACCAAAAACCATAAGATACCTTGGAATAAACCTATCCAAAGAAGTAGAAGATCTGTGCTCCAAAAACTATAGAACACTATGAAAGAAACCGAAGATAATACAATGCAATGGAAAAATATTCCATGCTCATAGATTGGAAGAACAAATATCGTTAAAATGTCTATACTACCCAATTCAATCTACACATTCAATGCAATCCCTATCAAATAACACCAGCATTTTTCACAGAGGTACACCAAACAATATTAAAATTTTTATGGAACCAGAAAAGACCCCCAATAGCCAAAGCAATCTTGAAAATGAAAAACAAAGATGAAGGAATCATATTTCTAGTCATCAAGCTGTAGTCATCAAGACAGTATAGTATTGGTTCTAAAAATGACACAGATCAACAGAACAGAGTAGAAACCCTGGAAATGGACCCACAACTATATGGTCAACTAATGTTTGACAAAGCAGGGGAAAATATGCAATGGAAAAACACAGTCTCTTCAACAAATGGTGTTGGGCAACCTGGACAGCCACATGCACCAGAAAGAAACAGGACAACTTTCTGACACCATACACAAAAATAAATTCAAAATGAATGAAAGACCTAAATGCAACAAAGGAATCCATCAAAATCTTAAAGGAGAACAGAGGCAGCCACCACTTTTACAACAGCCATAGGAACTACTTATTATACCCATCTCAGGAGGCAAGGGAAAGAAAAGCAAAAATGAATTATTGGGACTTCATTAAGATATAAACGCACACTTTTGCACAGTGAAGGAAACAATCAACAAAACTAAAAGGTTATCTACAGAATGGGAGAAGATATTTGCAAATGACATATGTGATAAAGGGTTAGTATCCAAAATCTATACAGAACTTAGCAAACTCAACATCCAAAAAGCAAATAATCTAGTTAAGAAATGGCTAGAACACATGAAAAGACACTTTCCCAAAGAAGACATACAGATGGTTATCTGTTATAAGGCCTTTATCAAGGAGGAAATGAATCATGCCTTTTCATTAATCCTATTTTCCCATTCCTTTGTGGATACTCTGTATTAGCCCCACCTTGTCTTCAAATATATGTTTATTTTTTACTCCATTGGGTATTACTGAAATATATTAATTTATATTAATTTATATTCATGTGTACAACCTTTCTATTTATAAACATTCCTAAGTTTGTCCTATAGACATACTGTATATTTTGAATTCCATTATAGGTTTCCTGATTGACAGTGCGTTTTGTTATATTTTTAGTAGGTACTTCATGGTTCTTAATCCAGATTTTATCACAAATTGGTTGCTTACTTCATACATCTCCATCCCTGAGCTTGCTCTTTGTCCACCAGACTCAAACCCAACTACCTATGAATGCTCTGCTTAAGGCAACTCACTTAGTATGACCAAAATAGAACTTATGATTATCCCCATCCAAAACTCTCTCCTTCAGTACTTCACATCTCAATAAATGTCACTACTATTTGCCAAACTGCTAGAGTCATAGATCTAGGAGTCATTTTTTACACCTGAAGGTAATATACCATTGTATGCCAATTATACTTTAATAATAATAATAATAATAATAATAATAAATTGCTGTAGAAAAATATTTTAAAACTAGGAATTATTTCTGACTTTTCTCTTTTCTTCACAACCTAATCCATTCCACCGAGAAGACATGTCAGTTTTTCCTTCAAAATTTATTGAAAACCAAAACGCTCTTCACATTTTCACTATCATAACCCTCGTCCAAACCACTATCAACTCTGGCCTAGACTTAATTGCCTGCATAGTGCAGTAGCCCTTGACTGGTCTTGCTTCTACTCTTGACCCCCTATATTCTATCTACCACACAGCACTTAGATTGATCTTTCAAAACCCATATTACATTATACTAGTTTCCTTCTTTACATATTCCAATGCTTCTTATTGCATTGAGAATAAACTCCAAAGTCATTTACCATGGCTTACAGATTGTACATTATTTAAGCTCTCTGTCCTATTCTCTATCACTCTGCTCTCTACTGACCCTTATCCAACCACCATGGCATTCTTACTATTCAAAAAACAACAACCCTTATTCTCTGATCCAAATCCTTTATATTTATTTTTCTTTATGTCGTGGATGCTCTCTTCTCAGGCTTTGGCTTGCTCCATCTCTTCTTCTAGGCTTCTGTTCAACTATTCTCTTCAGAAAGTCCTTCCTTAACCACTTTTACTTTGTTTACATTTACCCCAGCTTTATTGATGTGTAGTTGACAAATAAAAATTATATATACTTAAGGTGTATATGTAATGTTTTGCTATACACTGTGCATTTACATATACACTGAAATGATTACCATGAACAACTTAATTAACATATCCATCACCTCACATATTTAGCATATTTTTTGCAGTAGGAACCTTTAATATCTACTCTCTTAGAAAGTTTCAAGCATACAATATGGCTTTATCAAGGATAGTCAACATGCTCTACATTAAATCTCTAAACTCATTTATCCTGCATAACTGAAACATTGTACCTTTGATGAACACCTATTTCCCCCACACCATCCCCTGTCAGCTACTATTCTATTCTCTGCTTTTATGAGTTCTAAATAGCCAATGGAAAGCAAGTTGCACACAGTTGTATGTCCACAAATAATTCCCACTGAATTTAGAGGTTAGTATAATGTTAGGTTCCACATTTATTTGTCTTTTCAGCCTAGTGACTTCATTTTCTCTCCACTAGGGAGAAATCTAGACAGACAGAGAGAAAGACTATGAGAGACACAGAGGCATGTTGGCAGAGAGGGATAGTCAAATAGCCATAAAAAGTGATGAGAGAGTGATGGATTGGAAAGGTTCATGCAGATTTCTACATAAAATCTCTCAAGAAAATAGATAAACTTCATAATGTAAAGGATGTTGAGAAAGAAAAATGAGGGACATGGGGAATATTCCTGAGGAACAGTTGGCTGTTTTAAATTCCTGTGAATTCCCCACTCTAAATCTTGGATATGGACCAGATATATATCATCGCTATTTTCCAAAACTGTGGTAAAAGCAAAGCCACATACTAGTTTTATAACCTTTAGCAATTTAGTCTTCTTGAGCTTTAGTTTCCTTATCTGTAAAATAAGAATATTCTCATCTTCCAGGCATAGTAGCATATTGCCTTGCATATAATAATGGTAGCTGCTATCACCATCACTACCATCATCATCACCAAAATACCTGGACTGCCCCTTATACTGGTCACTATGATAGCTACATGGTCCTTAAAACCACAATTGTCTTCCAACAAGAACTAAAATGTAGATTAGATGAGAGTTGTCTTAGGACAGTCTTGTGTAGCACAAGTGTCAAATTTTTGTTCATTTGCTTCCTAAATATATTTTCTTGCTACATTCATTAAATGTTGTCATTTATATTTGTGACTGAGGAAGAGAGAGAGAAAGAGTGAGGGAGGGAAGGGAGGAAGGGGAGTAGAGTTGGTTTTGTGAGCTATTTAATCAAAAGCCTCTATGGATTATTGGTTATCATTATTACTGCATTTACTGAGGCAATGGTATTATTTTATTGTGCAGAGCAGTTGTTTTTCAAATTCATTTATTCAGAATATGATCTCTGCTTATTTCATAATCAACTAAGTGGGTTTTTAATTCTTGATATTTCATTGCTTAACCTAGTCATTTATGAACAGGGGAAAAAAAGAAAACTGGAAATAAATCCACAGTAAGCAAATGAGGCAAACGAACATTGCAAATCATAGAATATTACAGTCTGAAGAAAATATAGCCATTATCTAAACCATTTAGTTATACAGGAGAAAAATTGAAGTCTATAGACAAATGAAGAACAATATTTTAATCAATCCAGGCTTCAAATCCAGTATTTCTATTTCTAATATAATGCCCTTCCCTCTACCAAGCTTCTCTGCTTAAATACATGAAACAGCTCTGCAGAGGGATTATTCATTGAGAGCACTTAGCCCATTTTGGATTACAGAAAAAAATGAGTAAAGGAGAGCACCATGGGAAACTGGAGATGGGAAAATAGGAATGGAGATAGGGTGCATTCATACTGTGCATTGTTAGCAACTGATTTTGGTTTATTAAGTTTGAGGATTGGGGGAGCAGCAGCCTTACTTTATGATCTCTCTCAGAATTTCAGTTCTGAAATTTAACCTGTGACATGAATAGGTAAACTTCCAATGCAAATTAAAACAATTCTATCAACTTTTGACTTTATTTTCTTTGTTTTTTTTTTTTATCACAGTTTCAGGTTTTGGTGTGTGTTCCCTGAAATTGAAAACTATGGTTTGAAAAGAATCTTCCCCTTTCATTCTCACTGGACTACAGAATAGTACTATAATAGTTCTGGTGTGAGTGTGTTTGTGTTTGTGTGTGTGTGTGTGTGTGTGTGTGCATGTGTGTGTGTGTGTGTGCATGTGTGTGTGTACTAGAATTAGTACACAAATTACAATCCTTGACATAGTCTGATGATAATTTCTTTTGATCTTAAATGATTGGTATTGTAGATTTTATTTAGAGGTATTGAAAGATAAAATTTTAAAGAAAGCTCAGCCTTTGATTGTTTCTTTTCTTTTCTTTTCTTTTCTTTTCTTTGTCACAGAATGAATTCTAATGGTTTACTAGACAACTGATCACTTGTGATTATATATAACTTATGATTGCTTTGTAAGAAAAAAAGTAGAAAATGGAAGAAAAATTCTGTGGATTATGTGGGGAGGGAAATCTCCTTTCAATGTATTACAGTTTTGTTAGTCATGACATGATGGCATTAGTAGGAGACCATGGGGATATAGAGGAATCTATGTTCACTTACTCTGAGTCAAAATAGAATTTTTTAAGAAATTAAATTTTATACAACAATATATTCCAGGCTTCAACCTATCATTTTTGTGGTTGGAGTGGAGATAGTGTCAAAGGAGAGTTGGAGCTCCAAATTTTTGATGGATCTCTAATTAATTGTGAAATTCAGGCTTTTCCAAGCCACATCTTCTACTTATTAATAACTATATTTACTGCTGTGGTGACATACTAGCTTGGACTGTAGAATTGCTTTACTTGATGTACTTTGTTCCAAGTTCCTATATTCTTAGACAGGAATCACTTAAAAAGCAACCTATAGAAGTTTGCTACTGCTGAATATTGAAATCATTCCCTCCAAAAGAAGTTTAAGTTATTACAAAGCTACTCAAGCAATAATTCATAACTTGAAATACTTACTATTATTATTACAAAGTTTTATAGCTCTATTTACATTATTAGTGACATGATAGGAAAAAGAAAATGTGAAAAACTTGGATCTCTATGTACTTGTTATACTCGATAAACAATTCATAAATTAAGACTTCAGCTTTATGTTCTGAGTCTTACTTCTCTCATTGAGATCAATTTTTTATTATAGTTACTGAAATAATGTGCCTTTGAAAAAACTCAATATATGGACAGATTCTAAATCAAGAATAATTAATATCATTTAAAACGAGCTTTCAATCAGAAGTAGCCTTCTTTTTTGTGTTAGTTTTATTGCTAATAAACAGGATAAGATATAAACAGAATATTTGAAGAAGTAAATAAACTAAAAGGAAGAATCATAATAACATAAGCAACTTCTAAAAACCACAGTAAGTTGGAAAGTTTGCAAATTGAGATAAAGACTGAATAGATTATTATAAAATTGCATCGAATTAGACACTTTTCCAAGATACTTAGAATTTTTTATGCCATTAATTAAAATTTTTATTGAACTAGGGAATAATGATTTTATACTGTCATATGTAATCAAAATTTTGGCAATTATGAAATGCATGGAATTAGAACAATTTTAAAGGTCATCAGATACAAATATTTGTCCATCAGCATTTCAGCTTTTGCTCTCAAATAGAAAGTAGTATTAATTAATCTAGTTCAACCACTATAGCACTCAAATTATGGACATATCTATATAAATATTAAAATATAACACTCAACACCCTCTTGACTGAATCTGAGAAACTTGGTTGAAGTTGAGAAACTATCCAGTATGGTATGCATACTAGAGAGAATTAAGAAACTCCCAAGTCTTTTCTGTGTTCCATCACTGACCCACTGGTTTTTCAATTTACATTTCTTTCATTAAAACAATTATAATAATGTTATTTACTCATAATAATTGTGGCATCAGGTGAGGGCTTTGGAAAGCAAAAAGTCCTAATCAATATAGTAGCTATTTTGTGTGAGATCTACACTATGAGTATAGAGGGTTCTTTGATTTTATTTTATTTTATCTTTTTAAATTTTTTTAACGTTTATTCATTTTTGAGAGAGACAGAGACAGAGGATGAGCAGGGGAGGGGCAGAGAGAGAAGGAGACACAGAATCTGAAGCAGGCCCCAGACTCTGAGCTGTCAGCACAGAGCCCTCCGCGAGGCTTGAAACCATGAACCTGAGATCCTGACCTGAGCTGAGGTCAGATGCTCAATCGACGGAGCCACCCAGGCACCCCAGGTTCTTTGATTTTATATGTGACATCTCTGGCAAAACTAGAGGGCTACCGAGGGCAAATATAAATCTTGTCACTAACTACATTCTCAGGAAAATGGCAAGTGGCTTAAGCATCTCTTGAGTGGAACCAGGAGGGTGGAGGAAATGAGAGATTAAATATTCTAATAGCCCCAAAAGGCTGAGAAGTACTCATGAACCATCTATAATAAAAACTATGGGGGACTCAAGGAATGTAACTTCAGTGACATCCCTATCCAGAATGCATAGCAGCTTGCCACCATACACGAAATATTACCACCTGAGAATTATTCCTTTGGCTTGTACCATTACTTTTTCTAGAAGTCTCCTGTGGCAATTCATTATTTCTCTTTGTTGTTGTTGTTTGAAGTTTTTATTTAAATTCCAGTTAGGACAAGTCATTATTTCATATATATATATATATTATATATATATTATATATATATATATATAATATATATATCATATATATAGCCCCCCAATTTACATCCAAGTTAGCCAGCATACAGTGCAACAATGATTTCAGGAGTAGACCATCCCACCACGCCTCACTTATTCAGCCCATCCCCCCTCCCACAACCCCTCCAGTAACCCTCTGTTAGTTCTCCATATTTAGAGGCTGTTATGTTTTGTCTCCTTCCCTGTTTTTATATTGTTTTAAAATTTTTATTATTTTTTTAAATTTAATGTTTATTTTTGACAGAGAGAGACAGAGTATGAGCAGGGGAGGGGCAGAGAGAGAGGGAGACACAGAATCCGAAACAGGCTCCAGGCTCTGAGCTGTCTGCACAGAGCCGGACACGGGGCTCGAACTCACAGACTGCAAGATCATGACCTGAGCCGAAGTCGGCTGCTCAACTGACTGAGCCACCCAGGTGCCCCTATTATTTTTAATTTTTTAAATGTTTGTTTATTTTTGAGAAAGAGAGACAGAGAGTGCAAGTGGGGGAGGGGCAGAGAGAGAGGGAGACACAGAATCTGAAGTGAGCTCCAGGGTCTGAGCTGTCAGCACAGAGCCAGATGCAGGGCTTGAACCATGAACCATGAGATGACCTGAGCCAAAGTCGGACGTTTAATCGATTGGGCCGCCCAGGCACCCTTCATGAATATATTTAGAGTAGTTTTCATATTAAAAACAACTGGGAATTCTGCTTACCATACATTTCTAGACTCTACCCTAAGAGCTCATGATTCAGTGTGTCTGTCATGGGACATTGGAATCTCTATACTTGTCAGACTACCCAGGTGATTTGATGTTGCAGGCTAGATTTCTTTTTTTCTTTTCTTTTTTTTAATGTTTATTTTTCAGAGACAGAGAGAGACAGAGAATGAGCATGGGAGGGACAGAGAGAGAGGGAGACACAGAATCTGAAGCAGGCTCCAGGCTCTAAGCAGTCAGCACAGACCCTGATGCGGAGCTTGAACCCATGAACTGTGAGATCATTACCTGAGCCGAAGTCAGACGCTCAACCGACAGCCACCCAGGCGCCCCTGCTTGCTAGATTTAATTACCAGATATTAATAATGAGTGGCAAATGATTTTATTTTTCTCATCTGCTATGGTTGTGAAAGAATAATATAGATAAAAGGCTTTGATGGATGGTTTGATGGGAGAAAAAAGGTTCAGAGCTGAGAGATACCTTGGAAAGAAAACACAAAATTCAAGAGTATAAAAACTCAAAGTACTACAAAGAGACATTGGCTACCTGAGGGAGGAAGTCTCCCCAAAAGGAAAAAAAAGGCTATGAATTCTAACACAAAAGTAATGTATATCATAACTTTTTCCGGATATACTTCAACTTTCTTCAATAACCAACAAATGGACCTCTACATGGAGAGCTTCCTGCTGAGACCTCATCAGGAAATGAGATGAGTGGAGAAAACAAGAACATTAAGGGTTCATCTGTACCAAACATTTTGAAACAATTAATTACTACTTCTTCTGTGCTCATGAGAATTCTGGGTGACATTTCTTCCAGCCCATTAAAGCTCATTTGGGGACATTTAAAACATCCAAGCTATTACCTTTTCCCCAGGATCATTTTCTCCCCATCTCTCCACCAAAAAACAAAAATGTGAATTTTAGAAGGTCCTAACACATTGTCTTAGAGCTTTGGATCCTTGATTAGATGCTTGTTCACTCATCATTGGTTCCTATTTTAAAATGTAAACCTGGTCCAATTGTCAAAGATATGATGGGAATATCTAAAAAATATTGAGTGGAGGCAATAACTGGCAACATTGGGATTGTGTTATAATTTTAGTACTTGAGTGTAAGCCCGGGTATAGGAATAAGAAAGCATCAAACCAATTCATCTACTGTTTCATTTTCTGTGTTAAGTTGTTTGATTTTGGGGCTTAAGTCTTATAGAATCTTACTTCATTCTAAATGGAGTCTCTGTTTTGTAGATATAGAAAAATTGCTGACTGCAGCTGTGCTGACTCTCACAGAAACCTCTGCAACCTGAAAAGAGAAATTACAGAGATCACAGAGGTTGATTATAAAAGCTAACATGAATCAACGGTTTACCATATTCCAGGCTCTTATATGTGTATCCTTGACATGCTATGTCTCATTTAATCCTTAAAACAATTATATGAAGTAGATGATGTACTTGTATTTTACAGATAAAGAAACTTAAGCAAGATTAAATTAATTCTCCAAGGCCACACAGCTTTAAGTGGCAAAGCTATAATTCAAACCAAGATCCATCTGACCTTGTAATGATATAGTAAAAAATAGATCTCATAAGACTGAATAAGTCAATTAAATTTTAGTGCTTGTATAGGGTAATTTATAAAAGTGCCCCAAGGAGGTCATCTTCTTAGCATAATAGTCACACCAAGCTATTAAATTATAGAGCAATGTAAAACTCAACCCAAACTACCACTCAGATGCTGGGTTTTGTTGACAGTCATGGTCCAACTCTTCAGAGAACTAAATATTGAACTTGTATCCTATTTCAGAAACTTTCTTCCTCTTTTATAAGTAACCAAAATGTATTTTTAAAGAGACTTCATGGTAAAACTGCGTATTCCACATGTTACCCTTCTCTTTTAGGATGAAATCTGTTTATGAAAAGATTAAGTAACAAAAGAATTCCAAAATTCTTACACTAAAGTGTCTAAAAAATGGAACCATATTAGGCTCAGTCAGTAGAGCATATGATTCTTGATCTTAGGGTCATGAGTCCAACCCCCACGTTAGGCCGAGAACTTACTTTAAAATATTTTCTATTTTATTTTTTATGTTTTTAATGTTTATTTATTTTTGAGAGATAGAGACAGAGCATGAGTAGGGGAGGAGCAGAGAGAGAGAGGGAGACATAGAATCCGAAGCTAGCCCAGGCTCTTAGCTGTCAGCACAGAGCCCAATGCAGGGCTTGAACTCATGAACCATAAGATCATAACCTGAGCTGAAGTTGGAGAATTAACTGACTGAGCCACCCAGGCGCCCCTAAAATTTTATTTAAATTAAAAAAATAGAATCCAAATCTATAACAATGTGTACGTTTCCTTAAGACACTATTTATACTTCTTTTAAAGTGTAATTAAAATAATCTGCTAATACTTTTATTACCAATTCTTCCAAGGGTGGTTCAATATTTGCAAATCAACATGATACACCACATTAATAAAAGAAAGGATAAGCACGATATGATCCTTTTGATAGATGCAGAAAAAAAACATTTGACTAGGTACAATATCCATTCATGATAAAAAAAAAAAAACCCTCAGCAAAGTTGGTTTAGAGGGAATGTACCTCAACATAATGAAGGCCATATATGAAAAACTCACAGCTAACATCATCATTAATGGGGATAAACTATAAGCTTTTCTCCTGAGGTCACGTACAAGACATGGATGTTCACTCTTACCACTTTTATTCAACACAGTACTGGAAGTCCTAGCCACAGCAATCAAGCAAAAGGAAATAAAAGGCATCCAAATCAATAAGGAGGATGTAAAACTTTCATTACTTGCAAATGACATGATACTCTATCGAAAACCTGAAAGATACCACCAAAAGACTTCTAGAACTGATTAATGAATTCAGTAAACTCAGAGGATACAAAACCAGTGTACAGAAATCTGTTGTATTTCTTTTTTTGTTTATTTATTTTGAGAGAGAGAGAGGGAAAGAGAGGAGAGAATGCGCATGAGCAGGGGAGGGGCAGAGAGACAGGGAGAGAGGGAATCCCAAGCAGGCTCCATGCTATCAGCGCAAAGCCAGATGCAGACTTTGATCTCACAAACTGTGAGATCATGACCTGAACTGAAATCGAGTCAGACGTTTAAACAACTGAACCACCACCCAGGCGCCCCAAGGATGAATAGAATTTTCATGCTTATATAACTTCCCTTACTTCATCTATCCTGGTGCTTACCACATTATATCATAATTACAGATTTACTATTCTGGAGATCCCCATAGATTGTGAGATCCTGGAGGACAGTGCTAGGTATGTTTCATATACCTGTCATCTAGCCAGTACTTGACACATAGTAAGTATTTAGTTATTATTAGCTATATGAAAAGAAAGAAGGAAGGAAGGAAGGAAGGAAGGAAGAAAAAGAAGAAAGGAAGAAGTGAAGAAAGAAGAAGGAGCAAAAAAAAGGGATAAAAAAGAAAGAAAAAAGACAAAATCTATCCATCCAATTATTCTAGTTTTAGTGAGGTCTCAGAGACAAAGTAGTGGAGTCCTTAAAAGACATGGAACTTAATAGATGTTTGTTCAGCGTGTGTGCTTTATTTGAATTTAATCAATTGAAGAGAACACAGACGAATTGACAATGCCTTCTGATGAGACATAATGTATATGATTTTTATTATAAATTTATGAGTGGGACTGGTATGAGACATGGGTATTCCAGAGAAAAGGACATCTTTGACCCAGGACATAGGCTTTATTTACTGTTGATGTTCTTGTGTGTTTTGTTTTTAATTTAGTCTTTTTCCAGGTCAGGTCATAGCTGCAAGGTCTTATTATATTGCAAGCAAAAATGTGCCATGTGAGTTGTATCATTATAGTCATCTTTATAGTCTACAGAGATGAGCGTGCCTGCTCTGTATCTCCTTCCAGCAAGAGCTAGGGAGTCTTAGGGTTTCTAAATTTCCTAACCCAAGATGTCATCATGCAGACTGGTTTTAAATGTATTGAATGATTCATGTGAGCTATGATGGCCTATATTTGCAGTTTGTCCTATCATCTTAACATGGTTATTCTGTGATTGGCATTTCTTGCATTTTTACATTTATGCAAACTAATATTTAAAGTGAGTTTTCTAAGTTAGGAACCCTGAGGTTTTTATTAATAATTAAAAATTACATCTAAGAGCCTGACAAACAGAACCTATAACATGTCATTATATGTTTTTTTTTATGAGCAGGTCATAGACAAAGTGAAGATGAAAGGGGAAGACAATAACTGTTTTAACTTTTTCATTTCTAGAAAGCAAACAAGATAGAGTTGCTTATTTATCTTATTTAGTGAAAGAGAAGTTAGAATTATATAGCTTTACTACAATAAGGGTGGTCTTGTTTTCTTTCTGTCTTTTTGTTATTCCGAGCCACATCATGTTCTCTGGAAGGAATATCTGAAAATAGTCAATTTATAGCCTCTAGTTGGCTTTGTAGCCCAACCCAACAGGCCTTGAAGTGAAGACTTCTCACAAAGCCATGCAGAAAGTATCCACCAGGTGCTAGAAAATGCAGATTCTACCTGTCTATAAAAATAATTCAAGCAGAGAAGACTAATCAATATGAATGCATAAAAAAGGGAAAACAATAGGAACTTGGCATCTTCATTACTCTGATAGTACAAATTTCCTACTTTTCTAATGTCAGGAAACATAACTAGAATTTTTACTATAAAAAAATCTCTGATTCCTTTTCTGACTGCAAGTTTTTACTTATGTAAATACCATTTTTCAAACTCAAAAATACATGAATAGTAGGACAATACTCACTATTAAATTTTTAGTTCAACTGAAAAACTTCCCTATTTAACCAGCCAGACTTTTGTCTTGTAAATTCTGTTTCAATTCCTTTTTTCCAAAGTGTGGACAATCTGAGAAGAGGGAAATGAGTTTAATGAGGAAAGTGAAAAAGATAGTGAAAGAAAGAGTTTGTTGGAGTTGCTGGGTTTCCTCTTACTTATTCCTAGCAATACTTTCTACCTAATCCTTCTCATTAAAAAAAATCTGCCACTATTTAAAATAACAATCTCAGGGGTACCTGGGTGGCTGAGTCAAAGTCTGACTTCAGCTCAGGTCATGATCTCACAGTTTGTGTGTTTGAGCCCTGCGTCAGGCTCTGTGCTGACAGCTCAGAGCCTGGTGCCTGCTTCAGATTCTGTGTCTCCCTCTCTCTCTGCCCCTCCCCCACCCACACTCTGTCTCTTTCTCAAAAATAAGCTATATATATATATATATATATATATATATAATAACAATCACAAAGCTAGAAAGTTTCTTTTTATTTCTACTGACTGGTTTAATTTTTTAAGGTTACACAAATAATGTATGAACACATTCTTATAGTAGAAAAAATAAACATTACAAAAGTATATACAGTAAAAAGTGACAGTTCCATTATATGTGCCCACCCCCATCCCAATCCACTCCTAGGTAGTAGCTATTGCTAACATTAGATGTCTTATCTTCCCCATTCACTTTAGAAAATATTTTTTAATCTTAAATACAGTATATCTTCAAAGAGTAAGAGCCATGTTTACATGTCTTTTTAGTTTTACCCAGACCTTCATATACTGCAGTCTCATTGTAAAACTTTTTGTTTCATTTTCCAGAGGACTTTAGCATAAGACATGTTTATCATAGTTTCTTGGGCAATAAAGTACAAAGAGAACTTCCAAGGAAGGCTCTTTCAATTATTAAACTATCTCATTTGGATCCAGAAGAACAGTGGGATCCTAAGGGCTTCCACACATGCAATGTAGTGACGTTGATTAAATTAGATAATTGCTCTTCTGCATTCAGCCTGAGTAAACGTACTGAGAAGAATACATTTCTGGTATCAATCAAAAATATGTACTGTGCCTATTTCATGTAGAATATATATATTAACTTGTTCTAAAATATTTTCATTTTGTTGGCCCCTCTGATGGGGCAAAAGACTTCACAGACCATGTATTCCACTTGCTCCTTCCTTTATGAAAAAAAAAATCCTCAGAATTGGGGAAAGTCCTACTTTTGATGAGGTGGAATGAGGTTATGTCTGCATTTTTATTAAAAACAGAAATTCTGTTGCATAACAGAATACATAACAGTAAAGATTATGCATTGTTACATTATTTTTATTAATGGTATAAGATAACCTGTGGGCCACCTGAAAAACCCACATGAACCATGACTTGCAAACCAAATTTCTGTGTCAGACTTATCATAGAAATTTGACATACAGGAATGATCACATGAACATGGAGTCAGACAAACCTAGGTTTAAATTCTAACTGAGCCACTTAGTAGTTGCAAGAACTTAGGCAAATCGCTTAACCTTTTACAGTTTCATTGTCCCTTTCTCAAAATAAAGGAATACCTACCTTGTTGACTTATTGTGAACATTAAGTGACAATGTATATGTGTCTCCTTTCTTTCATTCCCTCCCTCTTTCTCTCCTTTATTCCTCTTTCTCTTCCTCTGTTCCTTCTTTTCTCTTTCCTTCTTCCTCTCTCCCTCCCTCTTTTCCTTCCTTCTTTCCTTCCTCTTTCTTTCTTTTTCTTTATTTTGTCTTAACATTTGTATTCTTTCTAACTGGCTCTGAGAAAATTGTATAAAATATCCCCTTTAAAGGATATACACCCAATGAATCCATTCCTAAACACAAAGAGTTACAAGAGTGTAATCGTAACATTCAGGTTGTATCACTCCTTATCCAAACCTTTTCTCATTTTCTCCTGTCACCACTTTTTTCCCCCTTAAGTAGAGCTGAGCTTTGATGATTCAAATCCAGTCTCATGTAAAGACTTCTTCAAAGTTGTATTGTTACATATATCCCTGGGTTTTCTAACCACTCCCTCTCAATTCCTCATTTCATGTTAAATTGTATTTTGTTGATTGGTTTTAGAAGATGCTCTGTGTAATACATTATTGGAGAGGTATATCTCATATATTGGAATACTTGACAGTTCTTCTCTGAGATAAGAGTTATGAACTTAAGAGAATGATGAAGCTATTTTATTTATGCACAAAATGGTAGCAAAAATATTAATGTAAAAACTCTTTGTTTAGGAGTTTCTTTCTTACATTTCACATGTTGTAGTAAATACGATTTAACATGAATTCACATTTGGAGCCGCACCTACAGAAACTGCCTTGGTAATGTGTTTGCATGGCACATAATTAAGTGCATGTTATAACTTGTTCCTATTATGCATACCAGTTTGGACAATGTGAAATATACAATCATAAAATTAAGACCTATGTTATTCATTATGTCTGTCAAATTTCCCTGATTTTAAGACTAGTTGCGACCCTCAAATCATAAAACAATAAAAGTGATCATAAAACATAAAGTCATGGTGCCTGGGAAATACTAGATAAAACAAACAGGCAAGACTTGTTATTTAATTTTACCAATATTTGCCTACCAGAGAAGTCAGATTCACTTTTAGTCTAGCCATAGCAAATAGAGCTTTCTTATCAAAGTGTTAATGCCCTTTCCTGACGTTTGAGCTGCTGTACTTAGGAAGTGCCTCCACTTGTTCAGACCAGTATAACTTATTGCAGGGAAGCCTTAGGGAACTAGTAGCACAAAATAACAATTACTCACTGGAAACTTTGGTTCCAGAAGTGGAGATAGGCACAGACAAAATGTAAAGGCCAAGTGGAGGGAGAGAGTAGTACAAAACAGAGGTAGAATATAAGAGGAAAATCATGTAGGGCATTTGACCATTTGAAAGACTTCAAGTTTTACTTTGAATGATGTAAGACATCGTTGGAGAATTTTGAAAAGAGGAGTGACATGATCTGATTCTGTTTTTAAACTATCAGTCTGGCTTATGTATTGAGAATACATAATACATCTCCTCTCTCAGTGGAGATAATGGCATGAAAAAGGAAATCACTTTGGAAGGTGTTGTAATATTACTAGCAAGAGATTATGTCAGTTTATAACAGAGGAGGTGATGAGAATTGGTCATATCCTAGACATATTTCAAATGAGATGGGGCAGTAAAATAATAAAGATATTTATAAGCCCCTTGAAGGCTATTACTGATATAATTAACTAGCCTTATCTCACCCACAACTCAGAACATAAAAGAATAAATGTATATGAGATTATGATTATTTCTTTTTTGAAACCACTGTTCTATCAAATATCCCACCCTCCCTTAATTAATGCTTATTTATTTTTTTAGAGAGAGATAGACAGAGTCGAGCAGGGGAGGGGCAGAAAAAGGGATACACAGAATCGGAAGCAGCTCCAGGCTCCGAGCTGTCAGCACAGAGCCGGACGGGGAGCTGAAACTCATGAACTGTGAGATCATGACCTGAGTCGAAGTCATACACTTAACCGACTGAGCCACCCAGACACCCCTTCTTAAAAAAAATTAATGTTTACTTATTTTTTGAGAGCCACCCTCCCTTAATTCGTTTCTTACATGAAAATACTCAAACTTGTTTTACATGATTAATTAGATCAATTTTACTATGGTTCAATCAATACAGAGTCAATTGAATCCCAATTAATCAGTCTTATTCTGTTCTAATGACTGAGTAAGGCCTGGTTTGAATAACAATTTCATAAAATTTTCAAGCTCAAAGGTGTTTTGGAGATGATGTAGTTTAGAGATTCCAAACAAGTTTGAGTATAGAGACCATTTTTAATACTGCAAAATGTAGTGGTTCTCCCAAGAAAATGATGGCACTTTTAGTAGCTATTAAGTGAGGAAATACATAATAACAAAAAGCTACAATTAATTCAATATTGGTTTTGAGTGAATGTGCATTTTATTAATCTCAGCAGAATTTATATACACATATGTGCAATATATGTTATTTATGCTCAATAGATATATAATTTCATGTACTCCCTGCAATATTTTTGAGCCCTCTGTCACTCCTATGCCAAATAATTCTTGGTTCACAGGATCAAACAACTGAGTTGCAACCCTTACTTTCCATACCCCATGGCCAGTTTTTCAGGTAGAAAAATTACATTCAAAGGGGCTAAGTGATTTTAGGAGATCAGCATCTGTACTGGAACAGGAAGGCAGAGGTGTGGGATAAAGGACAATGTCTTAGACTTGGTTTTAGGATAACTGAGCTCAAAGCATAGCTCTCAAGCTAGTCCTCTAGTCTCTGAGCCTGTTTTATTTTTTTACCTATAGAAGGAAGATGATAAGACAAACCTTAGAGAATTGTGCTGAGAATAAAAAAAGATAATGCACATACTTTTTTTTTCTTTTTCATTGAAATGTGCTATAAAATGGAAATAATAATACCATTATTAGAACCTGAGTTCTAGCTGAGCATTCCATGAATTATTTCTATCCTTTTTATGACAACAACTGGCTATATTATTTTGATGATTCTGATGCTGGAATCAAATAAAACACACATCAATTTACTCAAAATTAGATAACAATAACCCAAACCACTATTCAAAATGAAGAAGACTGAATGAATGTCATGATGTATACATTGTTTCAGTGAATGAAAAATATTTATATTCCATTGTTTTCTCTGCCTTTTTGTGTATGTCTCTGAATTCAAGAAGACTCAGTGATGTTTTTCTCATAATAAGAATTGTTTTTCTTCTTGGGTGTTTTGGGTACTATTTCTGGTACATAATTGTCATTAAATTAAATGGACTTTAGACTCAAATATAGTTGTAAATGGAATTCTCTGAAACCCAGTATTGTGGGTATATCTACTACTAAATAATTTAGGGTAGAAGCAACTTCAAGCAGTTTCTTTGGCAGTGATAATAACATGACATGAATGATATTATATTGGTAATCATTGCTAATAACTAATAGCATATATCACCTATCTTCTTGCTTTTTATAAAAGTGAATTTAAAACAATATATCCATAGTTATTATTAGGCAATATGAACTTTAGACACTTTATTTTAGTACGTCTCAAAACAAGCACATCAAGTTTTCCAAGATATTACACTCCACTGTTCAAAGGTTTTTAATATGTTGATATGAAATCTATTGACTTTTTGGTGAATGTGCATATTGGAAGTACTTAAAGTGGGAAATAAGGGCTCAATTATTTAAAATGATTCCTCAGATGTTTACAGCCTGACATGCACAAAAATATGAGTGATTGTTTAAACATTTTGTTTGTTGTTTTCCAGGTTTTTATTTAAATTCTAGTTAGTTAACATACACTGTAATATTAGTTTTAGGTGTACAATTTAGTGATTCATCACTTACACACAACAGTGCTCATGACAAGTGCCCTTCTTAATAGCCATCACCTATTAAACCCATCTTCCCGCTGATCTGCTGTCCAGTAACCCTCAGTTGTTCTCTATGGTTAAAAGTCTGTTTGGGCTCTCTTCTCCATCCCCATGTTCATCTGTTTTGTTTCTCAAATTCCACATGTGGGTGAAATAATATGGAATTTGTCTTTTTCTGACTGACTTATTTCACTTAGCATAGTACACTCAAGCTCCATCCGTGTCATTGAAAATGGCAAAATTTCATTCTTTTTTATGGTTGAGTAATATTCCATTGTGTGTGTGTGTGTGTGTGTGTGTGTGTATCACACTTTCTTTTTATTTTTTATTTTTTTTATTTATTTATTTATTTATTTATTTATTTTTTAATATATGAAATTTACTGTCAAATTGGTTTCCATACAACACCCAGTGCTCATCCCAAAAGGTGCCCTCCTCAATACCCATCACCCACCCTGCCCTCCCTCCCACCCCCCATCAACCCTCAGTTTGTTCTCAGTTTTTAACAGTCTCTTATGCTTTGGCTCTCTCCCACTCTAACCTCTTTTTTTTTTTTTTTCCCTTCCCCTCCCCCATGGGTTTCTGTTACGTTTCTCAGGATCCACATAAGAGTGAAACCATATGATATCTGTCTTTCTCTGTATGGCTTATTTCACTTAGCATCACACTCTCCAGTTCCATCCACGTTGCTACAAAAGGCCATATTTCATTCTTTCTCATTGCCACGTAGTATTCCATTGTGTATATAAACCACAATTTCTTTATCCATTCATCAGTTGATGGACATTTAGGCTCTTTCCATAATTTGGCGATTGTTGAGAGTGCTGCTATAAACATTGGGGTACAAGTGCCCCTATGCATCAGTACTCCTGTATCCCTTGGATAAATTCCTAGCAGTGCTATTGCTGGGTCATAGGGTAGGTCTATTTTTAATTTTCTGAGGAACCTCCACACTGCTTTCCAGAGCGGCTGCACCAATTTGCATTCCCACCAACAGTGCAAGAGGGTTCCCGTCTCTCCACATCCTCTCCAGCATCTATAGTCTCCTGATTTCTTCATTTTGGCCACTCTGACTGGCGTGAGGTGGTATCTGAGTGTGGTTTTGATTTGTATTTCCCTGATGAGGAGCGACGTTGAACATCTTTTCATGTGCCTGTTGGCCATCCGGATGTCTTCTTTAGAGAAGTGTCTATTCATGTTTTCTGCCCATTTCTTCACTGGGTTATTTGTTTTTCGGGTGTGGAGTTTGATGAGCTCTTTATAGATTTTGGATACTAGCCCTTTGTCCGATGTGTCATTTGCAAATATCTTTTCCCATTCCGTTGGTTGCCTTTTAGTTTTGTTGGTTGTTTCCTTTGCTGTGCAGAAGCTTTTTATCTTCATAAGGTCCCAGTAATTCACTTTTGCTTTTAATTCCCTTGCCTTTGGGGATGTGCCGAGTAAGAGATTGCTACGGCTGAGGTCAGAGAGGTCTTTTCCTGCTTTCTCCTCTAAGGTTTTGATGGTTTCCTGTCTCACATTCAGGTCCTTTATCCATTTTGAGTTTATTTTTGTGAATGGTGTGAGAAAGTGGTCTAGTTTCAACCTTCTGCATGTTGCTGTCCAGTTCTCCCAGCACCATTTGTTAAAGAGACTGTCTTTTTTCCATTGGATGTTCTTTCCTGCTTTGTCAAAAATGAGTTGGCCATACGTTTGTGGGTCTAGTTCTGGGGTTTCTATTCGATTCCATTGGTCTATGTGTCTGTTTTTATGCCAATACCATGCTGTCTTGATGATGACAGCTTTGTAGTAGAGGCTAAAGTCTGGGATTGTGATGCCTCCTGCTTTGGTCTTCTTCTTCAAAATTACTTTGGCTATTCGGGGCCTTTTGTGGTTCCATATGAATTTTAGGATTGCTTGTTCTAGTTTTGAGAAGAATGCTGGTGCAATTTTGATTGGGATTGCATTGAATGTGTAGATAGCTTTGGGTAGTATTGACATTTTCACAATATTTATTCTTCCAATCCATGAGCAGGGAATGTCTTTCCATTTCTTTATATCTTCTTCAATTACCTGCATAAGCTTTCTATAGTTTTCAGCATACAGATCTTTTACATTTTTGGTTAGATTTATTCCTAGGTATTTTATGCTTCTTGGTGCAATTGTGAATGGGATCAGTTTCTTTATTTGTCTTTCTGTTGCTTCATTGTTAGTGTATAAGAATGCAACTGATTTCTGTACATTGATTTTGTATCCTGCAACTTTGCTGAATTCATGTATCAGTTCTAGCAGACTTTTGGTGGAGTCTATCGGATTTTCCATGTATAATATCATGTCATCTGCAAAAGCGAAAGCTTGACTTCATCTTTGCCAATTTGGATGCCTTTGATTTCCTTTTGTTGTCTGATTGCTGATGCTAGAACTTCCAGCACTATATTAAACAGCAGCGGTGAGAGTGGGCATCCCTGTCGTGTTCCTGATCTCAGGGAAAAAGCTCTCAGTTTTTCCCCATTGAGGATGATGTTAGCTGTGGGCTTTTCATAAATGGCTTTTATGATCTTTAAGTACGTTCCTTCTATCCCGACTTTCTCAAGGGTTTTTATTAAGAAAGGGTGCTGGATTTTGTCAAAGGCCTTTTCTGCATCGATTGACAGGATCATATGGTTCTTCTCTTTTTTTTTGTTAATGTGATGTATCACGTTGATCGATTTGCGAATGTTGAACCAGCCCTGCATCCCAGGAATGAATCCCACTTGATCATGGTGAATAATTCTTTTTATATGCTGTTGAATTCGATTTGCTAGTATCTTATTGAGAATTTTTGCATCCATATTCATCAGGGATATTGGCCTGTAGTTCTCTTTTTTTACTGGGTCTCTGTCTGGTTTAGGAATCAAAGTAATACTGGCTTCATAGAATGAGTCTGGAAGTTTTCCTTCCCTTTCTATTTCTTGGAATAGCTTGAGAAGGATAGGTATTATCTCTGCTTTAAACGTCTGGTAGAACTCCCCTGGGAAGCCATCTGGTCCTGGACTCTTATTTGTTGGGAGATTTTTGATAACCGATTCAATTTCTTCGCTGGTTATGGGTCTGTTCAAGCTTTCTATTTCCTCCTGATTGAGTTTTGGAAGAGTGTGGGTGTTTAGGAATTTGTCCATTTCTTCCAGGTTGTCCAATTTGTTGGCATATAATTTTTCATAGTATTCCCTGATAATTGTTTGTATCTCTGAGGGATTGGTTGTAATAATTCCATTTTCATTCATGATTTTATCTATTTGGGTCATCTCCCTTTTCTTTTTGAGAAGCCTGGCTAGAGGTTTGTCAATTTTGTTTATTTTTTCAAAAAACCAACTCTTGGTTTCGTTGATCTGCTCTACAGTTTTTTTAGATTCTATATTGTTTATTTCTGCTCTGATCTTTATGATTTCTCTTCTTCTGCTGGGTTTAGGCTGCCTTTGCTGTTCTCCTTCTATTTCCTTTAGGTGTGCTGTTAGATTTTGTATTTGGGATTTTTCTTGTTTCTTGAGATAGGCCTGGATTGCAATGTATTTCCCTCTCAGGACTGCCTTCGCTGCGTCCCAAAGCGTTTGGATTGTTGTATTTTCATTTTCGTTTGTTTCCATATATTTTTTAATTTCTTCTCTAATTGCCTGGTTGACCCACTCATTCGTTAGTAGGGTGTTCTTTAACCTCCATGCTTTTGGAGGTTTTCCAGACTTTTTCCTGTGGTTGATTTCAAGCTTCATAGCATTGTGGTCTGAAAGTATGCATGGTATAATTTCAATTCTTGTAAACTTATGAAGGGCTGTTTTGTGACCCAGTATATGATCTATCTTGGAGAATGTTCCATGTGCACTCGAGAAGAAAGTATATTCTGTTGCTTTGGGATGCAGAGTTCTAAATATATCTGTCAAGTCCATCTGATCCAATGTATCATTCAGGGCCCTTGTTTCTTTATTGACTGTGTGTCTAGATGATCTATCCATTTCTGTAAGTGGTGTGTTAAAGTCCCCTGCAATGACCACATTCTTATCAATAAGGTTGCTTATGTTTATGAGTAACTGTTTTATATATCTGGGGGCTCCGGTATTTGGCGCATAGACATTTATAATTGTTAGCTCTTCCTGATGGATAGACCCTGTAATTATTATATAATGCCCTTCTTCATCTCTTGTTACAGCCTTTAATTTAAAGTCTAGTTTGTCTGATATAAGTATGGCTACTCCAGCTTTCTTTTGGCTTCCAGTAGCATGATAAATAGTTCTCCATCCCCTCACTCTCAATCTAAAGGTGTCCTCAGATCTAAAATGAGTCTCTTGTAGACAGCAAATAGATGGGTCTTGTTTTTTTATCCATTCTGATACCCTATGTCTTTTGGTTGGCGCATTTAATCCATTTACATTCAGTGTTATTATAGAAAGATACGGGTTTAGAGTCATTGTGATGTCTGTATGTTTTATGCTTGTAGTGATGTCTCTGGTACTTTGTCTCACAGGATCCCCCTTAGGATCTCTTGTAGGGCTGGTTTCGTGGTGACAAATTCCTTCAGTTTTTGTTTGTTTGGGAAGACGTTTATCTCTCCTTCTATTCTAAATGACAGACTTGCTGGATAAAGGATTCTCGGCTGCATATTTTTTCTGTTTAGCAAACTGAAGATATCGTGCCAAGCCTTTCTGGCCTGCCAAGTTTCAAAGGAGAGATCAGTCACGAGTCTTATAGGTCTCCCTTTATATGTGAGGGCACGTTTATCCCTTGCTGCTTTCAGAATTTTCTCTTTATCCTTGTATTTTGCCAGTTTCACTATGATATGTCGTGCAGAAGATCGATTCAAGTTACGTCTGAAGGGAGTTCTCTGTGCCTCTTGGATTTCAATGCCTTTTTCCTTCCCCAGTTCAGGGAAGTTCTCAGCCATAATTTCTTCAAGTACCCCTTCAGCACCTTTCCCTCTCTCTTCCTCCTCTGGGATACCAATTATGCGTATATTATTTCTTTTTAGTGTATCACTTAGTTCTCTAATTTTCCCCTCATACTCCTGGATTTTTTTATCTCTCTTTCTTTCAGCTTCCTCTTTCTCCATAACTTTATCTTCTAGTTCACCTATTCTCTCCTCTGCCTCTTCAATCCGAGCCGTCGTGGTTTCCATTTTGTTTTGCATTTCGTTTAAAGCGTTTTTCAGCTCCTCGTGACTGTGCCTTAGTCCCTTGATCTCTGTAGCAAGAGATTCTCTGCTGTCCTGTATACTGTTTTCAAGCCCAGCGATTAATTTTATGACTATTATTCTAAATTCACTTTCTGTTATATTATTTAAATCCTTTTTGATCAGTTCATTAGCTGTTGTTATTTCCTGGAGATTCTTCTGAGGGGAATTCTTCCGTTTGGTCATTTTGGACAGTCCCTGGAGTGGTGAGGACCCGCAGGGCACTTCCCCTGTGCTGTGGTGTATAACTGGAGTTGGTGGGCGGGGCCGCAGTCCGACCTGATGTCTGCCCCCAGCCCGCCGCTGGGGCCACAGTCAGACTGGTGTGTGCCTTCTCTTCCCCTCTCCTAGGGGCGGGATTCACTGTGGGGTGGTGTGGCCCGTCTGGTCTACTTGCACACTGCCAGGCTTGTGGTGCTGGGGAGCTGGCGTATTAGCTGGGGTGGGTAGGCAAGGTGCACGGGGGCGGGAGGGGCAGGCTTAGCTCGCTTCTCCTTAGGTGATCCACTTCAGGAGGGGCCCTGTGGCAGCGGGAGGGAGTCAGATCCGCTGCCGGAGGTTTGGCTCCGCAGAAGCACAGAGTTGGGTGTTTGCGCGGAGCGAGCAAGTTCCCTGGCAGGAACTGGTTCTCTTTGGGATTTTGGCTGGGGGATGGGCGGGGGAGATGGCGCTGGCGAGCGCCTTTGTTCCCCGCCAAGCTGAGCTCTGCCGTCCGGGGGCTCAGCAGCTCTCCCTCCCTTTGTCCTCCAGCCTTCCCGCTTTCTGAGCAGAGCTGTTAACTTCTGACCTCCCAGACGCTAAGTCGCGCTTGCTGTCGGAACACAGTCCGTCCGGCCCCTCCGCTTTTGCCAGCCCGACTCGGGGGCTCTGCTTGGCCGGCGAGCCGCCCCTCTGCCCCGGCTCCCTCCCGCCAGTCCGTGGAGTGCGCACCGCCTCGCCGCCCTTCCTACCCTCTTCCGTGGGCCTCTCGTCTGCGCTTGGCTCCGGAGACTCCGTTCTGCTAATCCTCTGGCGGTTTTCTGGGTTCTTTAGGCAGGTGTAGGTGGAATCTAAGTGATCAGCAGGACGCGCGGTGAGCCCAGCGTCCTCCTATGCCGCCATCTTCCGGAACTCTCCACACTTTCTTTTTAAAAAAATATTTATTTTTGAGATACAGAGAGAGAAACAGAGAATGAGTGGGGGAGGGGCAGAAAGAGGAGACACAGAATCCGAAGCAGGCTTCAGGCTCTGATCTGTCAGCACAGAGCCTGACATGGGGCTCGAACCCACAAACCATGAGATCATGATCTAAGCTGAAGTGGGACTCTAAACCAACTAAGCTACCCAGGTACCCCTATACCACATTTTCTTTATCCATTCATCATTCAATGGACATTTGGGCTTTATCTATAATTTGGCTATTGTTGATAATGCTGCTATAAATATCAGGGTGCATGTATTCCTTTGAATTAGTATTTTTGTATTCTTTAAGTAAGTACATAGTACTGCAATTGCTGGATTGTGGCGTAGTTCTATTTTTAACATTTTGAGGAGCCTCCATACTGTTTTCCAGAGTGACTGTACCAGTTTGCATTCCCACCAACACCAGATCCTTGGCAACACCTGTGTTTTCCTGTGTTGTTAATTTTAGCCATTCTGACAGGTGTGAGGTGATATTGCATTGTAGTTTTCATTTGTATTTCCCTGATGATGAGTAATGCTGACCATCTTCTCATGTGTCTATTATCCATTTCTATGTCTTCTTTGGGAAAATGTCTATTCATGTATTCTGACCATTTCTTCACCACATTATTTGTTTTTGTGTTGAGTTTGATAAGTTCTTTATAGATTTTATATATCAACCCTTTATCAGATATGTCCCATGCAAATATCTTCTCCCATCCTGGATGTTGCCTTTTAGTTTTATTGGTTGTTTCTTTTGCTGTGCATAAGCTCTTCATCTTAAGTCCCAATAGTTTATTTTTGCTTTTGGTTCCCTTGCCACAGGAAACATATCTAATAAGAAGTTGTAAAAGAGGTTATTGATGTAACTGATGTAAAAGAGGTTACTGCCTGTGTTCTCATTTATAATTTTGATGGTTTCCTTCCTCTCTCACATTTAGGTCTTTCATCTATTTTGAATTTGCTTTTGTGTATTATGTAAGAGCTGGTCCAGTCTCATTCCTTTGCATGTGGCTGTCCACTTTTCGAAACACTATTTATAGAAGAGACTGCCTTTTTTCCATTAGGCAATTTTTCCTGCTTTGTCAAAGGTGAATTGGTCATGTAGCTTTGGGTTAATTTCTGGGTTTTCTATTCCATTGATCTATTGTCTATTTTTGTGCCAGCACCATACCATCTTGATCACAACAGCTTTGTAATACAACTTGAAGTAATACAACGTGTGATGCCTCCACCTTTGCTTTTCAAGATGCTTTGGCTATTTGGGGTCTTTTGCGGTTCTATACAAATTTTAGGATTATTTGTTCTAGCTCTGTGAAAAACGCTGGTGGTATTTTGATAGGGATGGCATTGAATGCAATTTCTTTGGTTACTATAGACATTTTAGCAATATCTGTTCTTCCAATCCATGAGCATGAGATGTCTGTCCATTTTTATGTCATTTTTTAATATCTTTCATCTGTGATCTATGGTTTTCAGAGTACAGTTTTTACCTCTTTCATTAGGTTTATTCCTAGCTACCTTATGGCTTTTGTTGTTACAGTAAATGGGATTGACTACTTGATATATTTTTCTGCTGCTTCATTATTGATGTATAGAAATGTAACAGATTTCTGTATGTTGATTTTATATCCTGTATGTTACTGTGTTTGTGTTTAAGTTCTAGCAATTTTTTTTTTTGCTGGGGTATACTGGGTTTTCTATATACAGTATCATGTCATCTGCAAATAGTGAAAGTTTGACTTCTTCCTTGCCAATTTGGATGCCTTTTATTTCTTTGTGTGGTCATATTGCTGAGACTAGGACTTCCAGTACTATGTTGAATAAAAGTTGTGAGAGTGGCTATCCCTGTTTTCTTCCTGACCTTAGAGGATAAGCTCTCAGTTTTCCCCATTGATGATGATATTAGCTGTGGGTTTTCCAAAATAGCCTTTATTATGTTTATGTATGTTCCCTCTAAGCCTACTTTGTTGATTCCTGTTATCAAGAATGGATATTGTGCTTTATCAAATGCTTTTTCTGCATCTATTGAGAGGATCATGTGGTTTTTATCCTTTTTCTTATAAATGTGGTGTCCACGTTGATTGATTGCAAATATTTAACCACACTTGCAGCTCAGGAATAAATCCCACTTGATTGTGGTGAATGATTCCTTTAATGTACTGTTGAATTCGATTTGCTAGTATTTTGTTGAGAATTTTTGCATCCATGTTCATCAGGTGTATTGGCCCATAATTCTCTTTTTTAGTGGAGTCTTTGTCTGATTTTGTAAAAGATAGTGCTGGCCTCATACATGATTTTGGAAGTTTTTCTTTCATTTTTTTAGAAAAGTTTGAGAAGAATAGGTATTAACTATTCTTTAAATATTTGGTAGAATTCCCCTAGGAAGCCATCTGGCCCTGGACTTCTGTTTGTTGGGAGATGTTTGATTACTGCTTCAATTTCTTTGCTGTTTATTGACATGTTCAAATTTCTATTTATTCTTGTTTCAGCTTTGATGGTTTATATTTTTATAGGAATTCATCCATTTCTTCCAGATTGTCCATTTTGTTGGCATTTTATGTTTCATAAAATTCTCTTCTAATTGTTCATATTTCTGTGGTGTTTATTGTGATTTTATTTGGGTGCTTTCTTGTTTCTTTTTGAAAAGTCTGATTAGGGGTTTACCAATTTTATTATTTTTTTTCAAAAACCAATTCCTGGTTTCATTGATATATTTTACTGTTTTTTTTAAATCAATTATGTCTGCTCTAATCTTTATTATCTCCCTTCTTCTGCTGGCTTTAGGTTTCATTTGTTGTTCTTTTTCTAGCTCCTTTATGTATAAGATTAGGTTCTGTATTGAAGATTTTTCCTGCTTCTTGAGGTAGGCATGTATTGCTATATATACCCCTCTTAGGAGTGCTTTTGCTGCATCCGAATGGTTTTGGGTCATTGTGTTTTCATTTTCATTTTTTCCTTAATTTCCTAGTTGGCGCATTCATTTTTTAGTAGTATGCTCTTTAACCTGCGTGTTTTTGTGGTCTTTTCAATTTATTTCTTGTGATTGACTTAAAGTTTCATACCATTGTGGTCAGAAAATATTCATGATATAATCTCAATCTTTCTGTATTTCTTGAGGCCAAATTTATGATCCAGTATGTGAAATATTCTGGAGATTGTCCCTTGTGCCCTTAAAACTAATGTGTATTCTGCTGCTTGAGGATGAAATGTTCTGAATATATCAGTTAAGTCTATCTTGTTCAGTGTATCATTCAAAGCCATTGTTTCCTTGTTGATTTTGTGCTTAGGTGTTCTGTCTATTGATGTAAGTAGGGTGTTAAAGTACCCTACTATTATTGTAGTATTATCAATGAGTTTCTTTATGTTTGTTATTAATTGTTTTATATATTTGGGGGTTCCCATGTTGGTTGCATAAATACAGTTGTTAGATCTTCTTGATGGATACTCCACTTTATTATAATATAGCGCCCTTTTGTATGTCTTGTTACAGTATATGGTTTAAAATCTATTTGTCTGATATAAGTATGGCTACTCTGGCTTTCTCTGATGATAAATGTTTATCCATTCCCTCACTTTCAATACAGAGATGTTTTTAGGTCTAAACTAAGTGTCTTGTAGGCTGCATATATATGGGTATTTTTTAATCTATTTTGACACCCGATGTATTTAGATTGGAGCATTTAGTACATTTACACTCAGAGTAATTAGTGATAGATAAGTATTTAGTGTCATTTTATTACTTGTGTTGTCATCGTTTCTGGAGATTTTCTCTGTTTCTTTCTAGTCTTTGGTGCTTTTGCTCTTTTGTTCCCACTCAAAGAGTTCCCTTAATATTTCTTGCAGGGTTGGTTTAGTGGTCACAAACTCCTTTAGTTTTGTTTGTCTGGGGAACTCTTTATCTCTCCTATTCTGAATGATAATCTTGCTGCCTAGTGTGTTTTTGGCTACAGGTTTTCCCCAATCATCATGTTGAATATATCATGCCATTCCCATCTGGCTTGACAAGTTTCTGTGGACAGATATGCTACTAATTGGTCTTCCCTTATAAGTTAGGAACTTCTTGTGTCTTGCTGCTTTTATAAATTTTTCTTTATCACTATATTTTGCAAATTTAACTATGATATATCTTGATGTTGGCCTGCTTTTTTTGATTTTGATGGGAGTTCTCTGTGCCTCCTGGACTTTGATATCTGTTTCCTTTTCCAGATTAGGGAAGTTTTCAGCTATAAAATCCTCAAATATACCTTCTGGCCCCCTTTCCTCCTTCTTATTCTGGGCTTCCTATGATAATAATGTTAATAAGTTTGGTGGAGTCAATGAGTTATTTAAATCTACTCTCATGACCCCAATTTTTTCTTTCTCTCTTTTGTTCAGTTTCTTTAGTTTCCATAATTCTATCTTCTATATCACTTATATGTTACTCTTATTCTTCTATCATTGTGGTCATTACATCTAGTCAGTTTTGAATCTCAGTTACTGAATTTTTCATTTTGGACTGATTGTTTTTTAGCTCTTTTATATCTGTGGTAAGCATCTCCCTGATGTCTTCTATGCTTTTCTCAAGCCCAACTAATATCATTTTGATTGTTGCCCTAAATTCTCCATAAGGAATATTACTATATCTGTATCAATTAGATCTCTGGCTGTGACCTTTTCTTGTTCTTTCTTTTTTTTTTTTTTTTTTGCAATGCATTCCTCTGTCTTGGTATTTTTTTCTAGGTCTCTGTCTTTTGTGTGTGTTAGGAAAGCCTGTTATGTTCCCTGCTTATGAGAACAATGGCTTTATGAAGAAGTCATACACTATCCAGGCCTGGTGCTTCAGTAAGTGTGTCTGGTGTGTGCTGTGTGCACTGTGCTGTGGTGTTTGGCTGCTCTATCCCTGAAATTGTCTGCAGAGTTTCTCCTTGCACTTTCACCAGCGTGTAGCAAGTTTTAAGTAGATGTGTTATGGTGTGCTTGTTAAAAGACACCTGATGTTATTTCCACTAGAAGTAAAGCTTCACAGAACTCTATAGACAGTAGATGTAGTGCTTAAAAAGTTTGTGCTGTTCTTCTGGGTAGGGGTCTGTTGCATGAGTTTTTAGGCATACTTGCCTAAGAAAAGCAGTACCATGAGAAGCAATGAATGGGGGTCTGACTTGGTGTAAGCAGGTTAGGCAGTGTTGATGCTGTGCTGTTTACTGACATTGGTTTATGATAAGGGTTTGGGCAGGGGGGATGTTGTCCCCAGCCCTCTCCTTCCTCCCAGAAGAGGTAGGTCCTCGATAGAGGAAGGTCAGAGGAAGGAAGGTCCTTGATCAGAGGTAGGTCCCTGATTCTCAGGGAAGCACTTTCAGAGGAGAAAATAATTTCCCCTGTTGCATCACAGGCATTTTTCAGATTACTGATTTCATAGTGTCTATCTCTGGGTCACTTGCCTACCTTACTCAGTGCAGTGCACCTTGGGCTGTACCCTAGCCACTCCTGCTGATTTTTAAAATTCTAAACTTCAAGGACCTGGTGTGGCAGGGAACTGCACTCATTCTCTGGGTAACGATTTGACCATATGGGATGAATGCAGGTTTGACACAGAAGGACAGTTTCACAAGAGTGCAGGGGCATGGAATTTGGAGCAAGCAGGTTAAAAAGCCAGGGTCCTGATTAGTTGCTCTCAGCAGGTGTCTCTGCACCTATGTTGAGGGGTGATGGAGAGAAATGACCTTTGCTGTTTCTTTTGTCCCCAGAAGCAATGACACTTCTCACAGATGCCCTCCAAAAAGTATGAACAATCTCTCTTTCAGCCCCTTAGGCAATCCTCAGATTGCAAAGTCTGCCCTGGGTTGGTTCCCTGTGTTCTGTCCAGGAGTAGAGCATGTCCTAAGGTTTCTATCCCAGCCAAGCCCATAGACCTCTAAAACTCCAGTCTTTGAGCCTGGCTGCTTATAATAACTCACTAAATTCAGTCACTCTCATTTTCCTAGCCAAAGGCTTTGGGGAAGTGTTTTCTTGTGTGTATCACTGTGTGTTCCACTCTCACCTTTCTGTGCAACCAGGGCTCCTTCCCCTCTGTAGCACCCATGAAACATTTCTCCCTCAAACCATGTCTTCATACGTCCTCCCTTCTTCAAAGTGGCCTCTTATCTCCCTGCAGTTGTGCAGTTTTCTCAGTTCTCTAGTCAAGTTCTCGAGTATTCAGAATGATTTGATAGTTATCTAGCTGTGTTCACGGGACGAAGCAAGCCTAAGGTCCTCCCACTTCACTGTCATCTTAGCTCCCTCTCCTCCATACAAATGATTTTATAACAGATGAATTGAGTCACGAGTCACCAAATTACATCACAACATGCAAAAGCTATTTCTCTAGAGTATCAACAAGAAGTTTGACGTTTGAAGATGGGGCAGTTTGGAGAACAAAGTGTGTGAGTACAGAGATAGACTCCATAAAGAAGTTATAGGAGACAACTTTACTGTTGCTTGTGGCTTAACTGTGTTGCAACTTCCTTCCTAGTCGAGTATGAGAACAGTGAATATTATTTTGAGATTATAGCTAAATTGAAGGTTATTGAGTTTGAGGAACCAAGGCCCTTGAAATATGTGTTCCTAAAAGATAGCAGTCTTGCCTCAGGTATACCTCAACATTAACTATTACGCAACCAATCTGGTCACCTTCATCTCATAATTTTTACTCAACTCAATACGTGAAAATGGAAGGTTCTTTCTGCTACTGTGAGGGTGGGGATATTTATAGCCATTTCCCTGAAAAATTAATCTCAGCAACAGTAGGTAGTTCCAATGTGATATGATTTCTGATCCACCTATACTTCTTTATATCTACTGCAAGAGTCCATACTATATGGTGTTGAAAATGTCACTCATAGAGTGTTATTTCTTTAATTTAAGATTTATTCTCTTTAAAATGGAAATTCTCTAAAATGAGGTAGCATTCAGAAAGTATCTTATTCCTTGTTAATAGATATTTAATCATATTAATTCACTTGCAAACACTTCATGTGGAGGAAATAGAAAAAAAAAAGTTTTTGAGTGGACAGATAAAAGCCTTAGGATTAAAGTGCTTCACAATGCCAAAAGAAATATGGCAGGAAGGAAAAGAACAGATATATATTTCCCCTGCCCCCTGGATGTAGTGAAGGATAGGGAAACCTTTACCATAACTTCTAATCTCAGGTGTGCAAATAGATAGATTGATCCACAAAATTATTAGGAAGATGTTCTCTAGTCCCCAATTTTATTTTTAAAATCTTATATTTAATAAGGTATTTGTATATTGTAATGTGCTTTATCACACATTATAAATTTAACTTAATTGAAAGAATAAATGAAAATATTTTATCATCAATACAAATATTTTATATGTAAATGAGTGTTTTTAATGTGCTTCAATATTTTGTGCTCTTAATTGGAATAATTAATACTACAATGGGAGAAATTTTGTTAATTTTCTCAGTATATTTTTCTCTTATACTAAAGGCCAGTGTAAAAGATGATAGATTCTGTATCTGTTGGGCTTGAGGTTTTCTCTTTATATTTCTTGTGAAATTTCGTCATGTGTCTAATGCTTTGATTTAGCTTAGTTCAATAAATAAAACCAAATATGTAACTATTATTCTACCTTATTTTTCCCACACATATGAATAAATCATTTCTGATATGAAAATGTTTTTCTGCTTTAACACTTTGAGATTTATAAGAGATAAATAAACTAATATTTTGCTTTTTAAAATGGACAATTTTACTCTTGCCATGATAAAATGTCACTGGAAGGAAGATAGAATCTTTGATCATAATTATTTACTGTCTTCACAATTTACAGCATAAAAAATTATATATAAATTTTTTTTATTTTAAAATTTATGATAGGTGGCTTGGATGGTTAAGAATCTGTTGATTTTGGCTCAGGTCATGATCTCACGGTTGTGAGATTGAACCCCACATCAGGCTCCATGCTGAGCATGCAACCTGCTTGGGATTCTCTCTCCCTCTCTCTCTGCTCCCCCCCACACACTCTCTAAATAAATAAATAAATAAATAAATAAATAAATATTGGAAAATAAATTTATAATGAAAGCTCAGCACATTAGGAAATGATCAGAAAATAAAAGCTAGTTTTTACTCATCTTCATTCACATAAATGAATAAACATGTTAGTGCTGAAGACAGACTATTTAGGTTTAGTTCTGAAAGCAACTAGTTATCAGCTGTGTAACTTTAGACAAGTTATTCTCTGGGTGCCTCGATTTCCTTATATGATAACAACACACTGACAGACAGTAATAGTACCTAATCTCATAAAACTGATTAGGAATTAACCAATTTTTTAATGTAAAGATATGGAATAGTACCTAACATACAAGAAACACTTGATAAGTGTTAAGTGTGATCATTTTACTCAAGTGGACAGATGCACATTGTGATGGTGGATAAACAGTGGAAGCTAATTAGTTATTTTTTTTTGAGAGAGAGAGACAGAGAAAGAGAAAGAGAGCCATGAGTGGTGGATAAGGGGAGAGGGAGAGAGGGAGAGAGAGAATCTTAAGCAGGTTCTACCCTCAGCATGGAACCCAACAAGGGGCTCAACCCCATGACCCTGGGATTATGACCTGAGCCAAAATCAACAGTCAGTTTCTCAAACGCCTGAGCCACCCAAAACCCCTAAATTAAGCTAATTTGTGACAAACTTTGAAGGCCTCACAGTCAAAGTTCAAGTGACTGCTAAATATTTTTAACTCTTTTTCTCCCCACCTTTTCTTGGAGATCAAAACTTTGGTTATTGATTTATAATTGAAGTAATCAAAGTTTTCATAGCAGTTAATGAAAAGAAATCTCTAATTATACAGCTTAATTTTATTATTTCCATTTACAGTTTACCAAAAAGATTTTGTTCAGAAGAGTGATTGCTGATCAAAAGTACATTCATTCTCTTCCTAAGAAGCTCTCACTAGAAGGCACTTATCCCGGTAACTATATAATTAGTGGGTTCTTTGGTATAAAGTCTCTTCATAACTTCTCATAATTATAATATGTACCTATTAATTAGATAGTCGTCTTTTAGAAGCAATACTGATAGAATGCTGCCTTTGATATCTTTCACATAAAAAATTCAATGCATAAATTTATTCATAGCTACATGAACCTTGGCAATTCACTTTGTTATTCTGGACCCCAATTCTCCATTTATAAAATGAGAAAAATTCAACTAGACCAAGCTCTTTAATTATTATTTCAACTTTTAAACTTCTTAAATTTAATTACTCGATTGACTAACACATATTAGAGAGCCTACTGCAAGCAAGCCATTGGTCTGGGTGCTATAGATATATTTTTTCAAGATTTCCTGTCAATATTTTACTTACAAAAGTGGGAATCAGGTTCTGAGATTTAATAAAGAACTCTACCTGTCCCCCACCCCACCAGGAATTTAACACAAGTTCAGACTTAAATAAAGAGAAAAATTTCCCAAATCCTATCAGATTAGATTATTTTTTTGAGACTGTGCTGTTATTCTTTGGATATTTTCTAATGAGGATAATAACTGATCCTTTTTAACTTGTACTATTTTTTCCTTATTTTGAAGAACGATGTATATTTCATTCTGTTTTCTGTCATTTACCAGTTGTTCCCAAAGACTGAATTTTTTACTTCTGCAGCGAGTTCTAGCGTCAAGTTCTATTCATGGCTAATGTCACCCTCAAATCAGATAGCTGAATGACTAATCTGAGGATACTGCTCCCCTGTTGCTTCATCAGTTAACTGCCTCTGGACGTTTCTTACTCTACCCTCAGCCAACCTAATGTGTACTTGAAAGATGGTATGGAAGGAGAGAAAGGAAAGAGAGATGATAGATGGAAGAAAGATAAGCCTTTATCTTTCAAATATGTGTGCCAGTAGTGTGTGTGTGTGTGTGTGTGTGTGTGTGTTAATAGGGCATAAATCTGGGGTAACACCAGCCTTTCCCTAGTGATTGCTGGAGGAAGGGGTTAGTGGTGGTATATATTTAACAAACTAGCAATAAGTTTACCTTCACTACGAATTCTCTCATATTCATACCTAAAAACCAAAGTTTTTCAATAAGTTAAAAGTGTGTGGAAATTTTACTTACATAGAATTATATTGTAACACTATATTTCATATAAATTGATTAAAACAATGTCCCTCAAACTATTCTTTTTCTCACCACCCATTCTCAGAGCAAAAACACCTTTTAAGGCTTTATAAAATGTGATAGTGAGTAAAACTTTATTCATTGACATTTCAAGAAGAATTAGAGTAGGTTAAACACTCTAAATTTGATGCAATAGCTAAATGAAAGTATATTCTAAGTTCTATGAGGGAAGAGTTAGTTCCTTGTGCATGAAAAGGTGTGGTCTATCCCAATTTTCAACATACATTCTATTTGGAGCTCAATAACCTTTTGATGATTTTAAATTGAAGCCAATAAGATAAACAAATATACCCAGTAAATAATTGTCAAATCCATTAGTTGGAAGCAATTCTTCAATTCTTTTGCCCTCCCATATTGGACCACTGGCCCCTGATCTTCAAGGTAGCCAATCAAAGGTAAAATTGATTAATATCCTGTATCTGCATTTTCTTTGAAAAACTGTTACTTTGACAGTAAATTTCATATATTAAAAAATAAATAAATAAATAAATAAATAAATAAATAAAAAAAGAAAAAAAAGAAAAAAAAAAAAAAAAAAAGAAAAACTGTTACTTTTTAATTAAATTTTTTTTAAATTTTTCTAATGTTTATTTATTTTTGAAACGGAGAGAGACAGAGCATGAACAGGGGAGGGTCAGAGAGAGAGGGAGACACAGATTCCGAATCAGGCTCCAGGTTCTGAGCTACCAGCACAGTGCCCGATGCAGGGTTCAAACTCATGAACCATGAGATCATGACCCGAGCTGAAGTTGGACACTTAACCAACAGAGCCACCAGGTGCCCCTAATTAAATTTATTTTGATGTGAAAAAAAATAATTCAAAAACTCTAGAAGGGACTCTAGAAATAATGTCTTCTAACTTTGTCATTGTATAGCTAGACAGAGACCAATAGAAATTGAGTTGCCCAAATTCATCCAGCTGATTACAATTTTCTGTCTCATATCTATTCAATTTTGAGGTTTAAAGTTTCTCCCAAAATTTATTTTTCCTGGATTTTCTTCTCAACTTCCCTTTCTGTGGCAATCTTTATGAAAACTGTACAAAGGGTTATTTTGACTATTAAATCCCACATGTTCACTGTGTCAATGGACTTATCAAGTTTAAATTAGATAATTTTAGTATAGTTTGAGTGCCTAAGGAAATATCTCTTATAACTGTGGTAGAAGGTGTTATAACCGTGGAGAAGAAACTTGATTACTTGTTTATGTTATTAAAACCTGCATCAGGGGCGCCTGGGTGGCGCAGTCGGTTAAGCGTCCGACTTCAGCCAGGTCACGATCTCGCGGTCCGTGAGTTTGAGCCCCGCGTCAGGCTCTGGGCTGATGGCTCGGAGCCTGGAGCCTGTTTCCGATTCTGTGTCTCCCTCTCTCTGCACCTCCCCTGTTCATGCTCTGTCTCTCTCTGTCCCAAAAATAAATAAAAAACGTTGAAAAAAAAAATTTAAAAAAAAAAAAAAAACCTGCATCATAGTTCTCATAAAGAAAAAAAAAGTATTTGTCTGATTTATAAATAAGAATGATTCCAACTAAATCCATCCTATTCTAAACAACCCCTCCAAATAATCCCTCCAAAACAGGAGCTGTATCTTTTTTCTTTTCCAAACTTGCCTTAGCATTCAGCACTGTCTTAAAACTTCTTGTGTAATGTTAAGACCAAATGAACCACACTCACCCATAATATAAATACAAAATTAGAAACCAAAATGTAAAATTACTTACATAAACCCGAATCTCCTAAAGTATCCTCACAATAACCACAGGCCCTACCTAGATGGTCCCACTTTATGACAAAATGAATTCTATTTATAACATCTGCTTTCCTCTAATGGTAAGAAAATGAAGTAGTTGGTATTTATTACTTAACAAGGAGGGGTTTCTGTGAGAAGATGCTTGGAGGCTAAAGGAATACCTCCTGACAATATATCCACTGATGTGGCTTTCACTTCAGGCACATAGTTACAGAAACTATGTGGCAGGAAGATTGAAGATTTATGGGTGAAATCATGCAGACCAAGACTGGGCCTCAAGATAATGTTGACATTTAATGAGTATCATCCATATAAAAATATAGCACATGCTTTTTTAATCAGGGAGATAGTTAATGGAAAAATGTTTTATTTCCAATAAAAACATCCAATAGATTTCCAATAAACACCCTATGGAATGACTCAACTTTAAAGATTGAATGCACTTGTGTCAGATTCTCTCACTGTGCTGTCTCTTCTCAGCCTCTTCTCTAAAGCTATTCAACAGCAAACATGACTAAAACTGAAAATGCTTAAATGACTTAGACAAGAGAGAAAAACTATTATTATCAGTCACTTGAAATTTGTTTAAAGGTATACTAAACAATGAAATCAAGACAAGTAAAAATGATCTGGTTAATATCAGATCTAATAAGTGACCTCTGATTTAACTTGTTTTTTCACACTGAGGCTCCTGTGTATTCCACATAGTTAATTGTTTGGAGGACCTTGTGAAGGAATACTCATTCCATGAATGCTGGTTCCTTCTCTTGAAACACTTTCTCTGTATTCTGTATTGATAGGCATTTTGTTGCAGTTGCATTTTCATTGTAAGGTGTACACAAATACAATTATTCAACTGAGCTCTGCCACAAAAAAAGAAGAGGAGGAGGGTATTTGCATGATTAGACTCCATATATGCAGAGAATAATGAATTCTGGGTTTCAAAATTATGTCTTACACTGCTTTGTACACATTGCTTGCTTCCTCCATCTGAAACACCCAAATCACTTCATCTGATGAAGCTTAGATGTTGCTTCCTTTAAATGCCTTTCCTGACTTCTCAAGACTGGAGTAAGCTCTCCTCCTGCATGCTTCAACAGCACCCCATAATTAAATTCATCATAACATTTATTACACTTCATTTTAACTCTCTTAAATTTTTCTTACAATGATGTTCTCAATACCTAGAACAGGGGAGACCAAGGGAAGATGGCGGCGTAGGAGGACACTGGGCTCACCGCGCTTCCTGCTGATCACTTAGATTCCACCTACACCTGCCTAACTAACTCAGAAAACCACCAGAAGACTAGCAGAACAGAGTATCTGGAGCCAAGCACAGATGAGAGGCCCACAGAAGAGGGTAGGAAGGGCGAAGAGGTGGTGAATACTGCACGGACTGGCGGGAGGGAGCCTGGGTGGAGGGGCAGCCTGTCGGCCAAGCAGAGCCCCCGAATCTGGCTTGCAAAAGCGGAGGGGCCAGACGGAGTGTGTTCCGACAGCAAGCAGGACTTGACATCTGGGAGGTCATAAGTTAACAGCTCTGCTCAGAAAGCGGGAAGGCTGGAGGACAAAGGGAGGGAGAGTTGCTGAGCCCAGGGACGATAGAGCTCAGTTTGTTGTGGAACAGGGGCGCTCACCAGAGCCATCTCCTTCACCCATCCCCAGCCAAAATCCCAAAGGGAATCAGTTCCTGCCAGGGATCTTGCTTGCTCCGGGCAAACACCCAACGCTGTGCTTCTGCAGACCCAAACCTCCGGCAGCGGGTCTGACTCCCTCCCGCTGCCACAGGGCCCCTCCTGAAGTGGATCACCTAAGGAGAAGTGAGCTAAGCCTGCCCCACCTACCCCCGAGCACCTTGCCTACCCACCCCAGCTAATGCGCCAGATCATCAGCACCACAAGCCTGGCAGTGTGCAAGTAGCCCAGATGGGCCACACCACCCCACAGTGAATCCCGCCCCTAGGAGAGGGGAAGAGAAGGCACACACCAGTCTGACTGTGGCCCCAGCGGTGGGCTGGGGACAGACAACAGGTCTCACTGCGGCCCCGCCCACCAACTCCAGTTATACACCACAGCACAGGGGAAGTGCCCTGCAGGTCCGCGCTACTCAAGGGACTATCCAAAATGACCAAACGGAAGAATTCCCCTCAAAACAATCTCCAGGAAATAACAACAGCTAATGAACTGATCAAAAAGGATTTAAATAATATAACAGAAAGTGAATGTAGAATAATAGTCATAAAATTAATCGCTGGGCTTGAAAACAGTATAGAAGACTGCAGAGAATCTCTTGCTACAGAGATCTAGGGACTAAGGGACATTCACGAGGAGCTGAAAAACGCTTTAAACGAAATGCAAAATAAAATCGAAACGACAACAGCTCGGATTAAAGAGGCAGAGGAGAGAATAGGTGAACTAGAAGATAAAGTTATGGAAAAAGAGGAAGCTGAGAAAAAGAGAGATAAAAAAAATCCAGGAGTATGAGGGGAAAATTAGAGAACTAAGTGATACAGTAAAAGAAATAATATACGCATAATTGGTATCCCAGAGGAGGAAGAGAGAGGGAAAGGTGCTGAAGGGGTACTTGAAGAAATAATAGCTTAGAACTTCCCTGAACTGGGGAAGGAAAAAGGCATTGAAATCCGAGAGGCACAGAGAACTCCCTTCAGACGTAACTTTAATCGATTTTCTGCATGACATATCATAGTGAAACTGGCAAAATACAAGGATAAAGAGAAAATTCTGAAAGCAGCAAGGGATAAAAATGCCCTAACATATAAAGGGAGACCTATAAGACTCGTGACTGATCTCTCTTTTGAAACTTGGCAGGCCAGAAAGGATTGGCACGAGATCTACAATGTGCTGAACAGAAAAAATATGCAGCCGAGAATCCTTTATCCAGCAAGTCTGCCACTTAGAATAGAAGGAGAGATAAAGGTCTTCCCAAATAAACAAAAACTGAAGGAATTTGTCACCACTAAACCAGCCCTAGAAGAGATCCTAAGGGGGATCCTGTGAGACAAAGTACCAGAGACATCGCTACAAGCATAAAACATAAAGACATCACAATGACTCTAAACCCGTATCTTTCTATAATAACACTGAATGTAAATGGATTAAATGTGCCAACCAAAAGACATAGGGTATCAGAATGGATAAAAAAACAAGACCCATCTATTTGCTGTCTACAAGAGACTCATTTTAGATCTGAGGACACCTTTAGATTGAGAGTGAGGGGATGGAGAACTATTTATCATGCTACTGGAAGCCAAAAGAAAGCTGGAGTAGCCATACTTATATCAAAAAACTAGACTTTAAATTAAAGGCTGTAACAAGAGAGGAAGAAGGGCATTGAATAATAATTACAGGGTCTATCCATCAGGAAGAGCTAACAATTATAAATGTCTATGCGCTGAATACCAGAGCCCCCAAATATATACAACAATTAATCATAAACATAATCAAACTTGTTGATAAGAATGTGGTAATTGCAGGGGACTTTAACACTCCACTTACAGAAATTGATAGATCATTTAGACACAGGGTCAATAAAGAAACAAGGGCCCTGAATGACACAATGTATCAGATGGACTTGACAGATATATTTAGAACTATGCATCCCAAAGCAACAGAATATACTTTCTTCTAGAGTGCACATGGAATATTCTCCAAGATAGATCATATACTGGGTCACAAAACAGCCCTTCATAAGTATACAAGAATTGAAATTATACCATGCAGACTTCCAGACCACAATGCTATGAAGCTTGAAATCAACCACAGGAAAAAGTCTGGAAAACCCCCAAAAGCATGGAGGTTAAAGAACACCCTACTAATGAATGAGTGGGTCAACCAGGCAATTACAGAAGAATTTAAAAAATATATGGAAACAAATTAAAATGAAAATACAGCATTCCAAACGCTTTGGGATGCAGTGAAGGCAGTTCTGAGAGGAAAATACATTGCAATCGAGGCCTATCTCAAGAAACAAGAAAAATCCCAAATACAAAATCTCACACCACACCTAAAAGAAATAGAAGCAGAACAGCAAAGGCAGCCTAAACCCAGCAGAAGAAGAGAAATAATAAAGATCAGAGCAGAAATAAACAATATAGAATCTAAAAAAAAAAAAACTGTAGAGCAGATCAACGAAACCAAGAGTTGGTTTTTTGAAAAAATAAACAAAATTGACAAACCTCTAGCCAGGCTTCTCAAAAAGAAAAGGGAGATGACCCAAATAGATAAAATCATGAATGAAAATCGAATTATTACAACCAATCCCTGAGAGATACAAACAATTATCAGGGAATACTATGAAAAATTATATGCCAACAAATTGGACAACCTGGAAGAAATGGACAAATTTCTAAACACCCACACGCTTCCAAAACTCAATCAGGAGGAAATAGAAAGCTTGAACAGACCCATAACCAGCGAAGAAATTGAATCGGTTATTAAAAATCTCCCAACAAATAAGAGTCCAGGACCAGATGGCTTCCCAGGTGAGTTCTACCAGATGTTTAAAGCAGAGATAATACCTATCCTTCTCAAGCTATTCCAAGAAATAGAAAGGGAAGGAAAACTTCCAGACTCATTCTATGAAGCCAGTATTACTTTGATTCCTAAACCAGAGACCCAGTAAAAAAAGAGAACTACAGGCCAATATCCTTGATGAATATGGATGCAAAAATTCTCAATAAGATACTAGCAAATCGATTTCAACGGCATATAAAAAGAATTATTCACCATGATCAAGTGGGATTCATTCCTGGGATGCAGGGCTGGTTCAACATGCAGAAATCGATCAACGTGATACATCACATTAAAAAAAGAAAAGATAAGAGCCATATGACCCTGTCAATCAATGCAGAAAAGGCCTTTGACAAAATTCAGCCACTTTTTTTAATAAAAACTCTTGAGAAAGTCGGGATAGAAGGAACATACCTAAACATCATAAGCGCTATTTATGAAAAGCCCACAGCTAACATCATCCTCAATGGGGAAAAACTGAGAGCTTTTTCCCTGAGATCAGGAACACGACAGGGATGTCCACTCTCACCGCTGTTGTTTAACATACTGTTGGAAGTTCTAGCATCAGCAATCAGACAACAAAAGGAAATCAAAGGCATCAAAATTGACAAAGATGAAGTCAAGCTTTCGCTTTTTGCAGATGACATGATACTATACATGGATAATCCGATAGACTCCACCAAAAGTCTGCTAGAACTGATACATGAATTCAGCAAAGTTGCAGGATACAAAATCAATGTACAGAAATCAGTTGCATTCTTATACACTAACAATGAAGCAACAGAAAGACAAATAAAGAAACTGATCCCATTCACAATTGCACCAAGAAGCGTAAAATACCTAGGAATAAATCTAACCAATGATGTAAAAGATCTGTATGCTGAAAACTATAGAAAGCTTTTGAAGGAAGTTGAAGAAGATATAAAGAAATGGAAAGACATTCCCTGCTCATGGATTGGAAGAATAAATATTGTCAAAATGTCAATACTACCCAAAGCTATCTACACATTCAATGCAATCCCAATCAAAATTGCACCAGCATTCTTCTCGAAACTAGAACAAGCAATTCTAAAATTCATATGGAACCACAAAAGGCCTCGAATAGCCAAAGTAATTTTGAAGAAGACCAAAGCAGGAGGCATCACAATCCCAGACTTTAGCCTCTACTACAAAGCTGTCATCATCAAGACAGCATGGTATTGGCACAAAAACAGACACATAGACCAATGCAATAGAATAAAAACCCGAGAACTAGACCCACAAATGTATGGCCAACTCATCTTTGACAAAACAGGAAAGAACATCCAATGGAAAAAAGACAGTCTCTTTAACAAATGGTGCTGGGAGAACAGGACAGCAACATGCAGAAGGTTGAAACTAGACCACTTTCTCACACCATTCACAAAAATAAACTCAAAATGGATAAAGGACCTGAATGTGAGACAGAAAACCATCAAAACCCTAGAGGAGAAAGCAGGAAAAGACCTCTCTGACCTCAGCCGTAGCAATTTTTTTCTTGACACATCCCCAAAGGCAAGGGAATTAAAAGCAAAAATGAACTACTGGGACCTTATGAAGATAAAAAGCTTCTGCACAGCAAAGGAAACAACCAACAAAACTAAAAGGCAACCAACGGAATGGGAAAAGATATTTGCAAATGACGTATGGGACAAAGGGCTAGTATCCAAAATCTATAAAGAGCTCACCAAACTCCACACCCGAAAAACAAATAATCCAGTGAAGAAATGGGCAGAAAACATGAATAGACACTTCTCTAAAGAAGACATCCGGATGGCCAACAGGCACATGAAAAGTTGCTCAACGTCGCTCCTCATCAGGGAAATACAAATCAAAACCACACCCAAATATCACCTCACGCCAGTCAGAGTGGTCACATTGAAGAAATCAGGAGACTATAGATGCTGGCGAGGATGTGGAGAAATGGGAACCCTCTTGCACTGTTGGTGGGAATGCAAATTGGTGCAGCCGCTCTGGAAAGCAGTGTGGAGGTTCCTCAGAAAATTAAAAATAGACCTACCCTATGACCCAGCAATAGCACTGCTAGGAATTTACCCAAGGGATACAGGAGTACTGATGCATAGGGGCACTTGTACCCCAATGTTTATAGCAGCACTCTCAACAATAGCCAAATTATGGAAAGAGCCTAAATGTCCATCAACTGATGAATGGATAAAGAAATTGTGGTTTATATACACAATGGAATACTACGTGGCAATGAGAAAGAACGAAATATGGCCCTTTGTAGCAACGTGGATGGAACTGGAGAGTGTGATGCTAAATGAAATAAGCCATACAGAGAAAGACAGATACCATATGGTTTCACTCTTATGTGGATCCTGAGAAACTTAACAGAAACCCATGGGTGAGGGGAAGAAAAAAAAAAAAGAGGTTAGAGTGGGAGAGAGCCAAAGCATAAGAGACTCGTAAAAGCTGAGGACAAACTGAGGGTTGATGGGGGGTGGGAGGGTTTGTTGGCATATAATTTTTCCCAGTATTCCCTGATAATTGTTTGTATCTCTGAGGGATTGGTTGTAATAATTCCATTTTCATTCATGATTTTATCTATTTGGGTCATTTCCCTTTTGTTTTTGAGAAGCTTGGCTAGAGGTTTGTCAATTTTGTTTATTTTTTCAAGAAACCAACTTTTGGTTTCGTTCATCTGCCCTACAGTTTTTTTAGATTCTATATTGTTTATTTCTGCTCTGATCTTTATTATTTCTATTCTTCTGCTGGATTTAAGCTGTCTTTGCTGTTTGCTTCTATTTCCTTTAGGTGTGCTGTTGGATTTTGTATTTGGGATTTTTCTTGTTTCTTGAGGTAGGCCTGGATTGCAATGTATTTTCCTCTCAGGACTGCCTTTGCTGCATCCCAAAGCATATGGATTGTTGTATTTTCATCTTCATTTGTTTCCATATATTTTTAAATTTCTTCTCTAATTACCTGGTTGACCCACTCATTCTTTAGTAGGGTGTTCTTTAACCTCCATGCTTTTGGAGGTTTTCCAGAGTTTTTCCTGTGGTTGATTTCAAGCTTCATAGCATTGTGGTCTGAAAGTATGCATGGTATGATCTCAATTCTTGTTTACTTATGAAGGGCTGTTTTGTGACCCAGTATGTGATCTATCTTGGAGAATGTTCCGTGTGCATTCGAGAAGAAAGTATATTCTGTTGCTTGTGGGATGCAGAGTTCTAAATATATCTATCAAGTCCATCTGATCAAATGTATCATTCAGGGCCCTTGTTTCTTTATTGACTGTGTGTCTAAATGATCTATCAATTTCTGTATCAAATGTATCATTCAGGGCCCTTGTTTCTTTATTGACTGTGTGTCTAAATGATCTATCAATTTCTGTATCAAATGTATCATTCAGGGCCCTTGTTTCTTTATTGACTGTGTGTCTAAATGATCTATCAATTTCTGTAAGTGGAGTGTTAAAGTCCCCTGCAATTACACACTCTTATCAGTAAGGTTGCTTATGTTTGTGAATAATTGTTTTATATATTTGGGGGCTCCTGTATTCGGTGCATAGATATTTATAGTTGTTAGCTCTTCCTGATGGATAGATCCTGTGATTATTATATAATGCCCTTCTTCATCTCTTGTTACAGCCTTTAATTTAAAGTCCAGTTTGTCTGATATAAATATGGCTACTCCAGCTTTCTTTTGAATTCCAGTGGCATGATAAATAGTTCTCCATCCCCTCACTCTCAATCTGAAGGAGTCCTCAGGTCTAAAATGAGTGTCTTGTAGACAGCAAATAGATGGGTCTTGTTTTTTTATCCATTCTGATACCCTATGTCTTTTGGTTGGAACATCTAGTCCATTTACATTCAGTGTTATTATAGAAAGATACGGGTTTAGAGTCATTGTGATGTGCATAGGTTTCATGCTTGTAGCGATGTCTCTGGTACTTTGTCTCACAGGAACCCCTTAAGATCTCTTGTAGGGCTGGTTTAGTGGTGACAAGTTCCTTCAGTTTTTGTTTGTTTGGGAAGACCTTTATCTCTCCTTCTATTCTAAATGACAGACTTGCTGGATAAAGGATTCTCGGCTGCATAGTTTTTCTGTTCATCACATTGAAGATTTCCTGCCATTCCTTTCTGGCCTGCCAAGTTTCAGTAGAGAGATCATTCACGAGTCTTATAGGTCTCCCTTTATATGTTAGAGCATGTTTATCTCTAGCTGCTTTCAGAATTTTCTCTTTATCCTTGTATTTTGCCAGTTTCGCTATGATATGTCATGCAGAAGATCGATTCAAGTTACGTCTGAAGGGAGTTCTCTGTGCCTCTTGGATTTCAATGCCTTTTTCCTTCCCCAGATCTGGGAGGTTCTCAGCTATTATTTCTTCAAGTACCCCTTCAGCACCTTTCCCTCTCTCTTCCTTCTCTGGAATACCAGTTATGCGTAGATTATTTCTTTTTAGTGCATTACTTAGTTCTCTAATTTTCCCCTCATACTCCTGGATTTTTTTTATCTCTCTGTTTCTCACCTTCTTCTTTTTCCATAACTCTATCTTCCAATTCACCTATTCTCTCCTCTGCCTCTTCAATCCGATCCGTAGTTGTCTCCATTTTATTTTGCAACTGGGTGATAGCATTTTTTAGCTCCTCCTGGCTGTTCCTTAGTCCCTTGATCTCTGTAGCAAGAGATTCTCTGCTGTCCTTTATACTGTTTTCAAGCCCAGTGATTAATTTTATGACCATCATTCTAAATTCACTTTCTGTTAGATTGTTAAATCCTTTTTGATCAGTTCGTTAGCTGTTATTATTTCCTGGACGTTTTTCTGAGGGGAATTCTTCCGTTTCGTCATTTTGGATAGTCCCTACAGTGGTGCAGGACTTCGGGGCACTTCCCCTGTCCTGATTTGAATAACTTGTGTTGGTGGGCGGGGCCGCAGCCAGATCTGATGTCTGCCCCCAGCCCACCGCTGGGGCTACAGTCAGACTGGTATGTGCCTTCTCTTCCCCTCTCCTAGGGTTGGGATTCACTGTGGGGTGGCGTGGCCTTTCTGGGCTACTTGCACACTGCCAGGCTTGTAGTGCTGGGGATCTGATGTATTAGCTGGGGTGGATTGGCAAGGTTCACAGGGACGGGAGGGGCAGGCTCAGCTCGCTTTTCCTTCGGAGATCCTCTTAGGGAGGGGCCCTGACCAGCCACAGGGATGGATCTGCAGAAGCACAGCATTGGATGTTTGCGAGGTGCAAGCAAGTTCCCTGGCAGGAACCGGTTCCCTTTGGGATTTTTGCTGGGGGATGGGCAAGGGAGATGGTGCTGGCGAGTGCCTTTGTTCCCTGTCAAGCTGAGCTCTGTCATCCGGGGCTCAACAACTCTCCCTCCCGTTGTCCTCCCGCCCTCCCGTTCTCCAAGCAGAGCTGTTAGCTTATAACCTTCCAGATATCAAGTCCCTCTTCCTGTCGGAACAGACTCTGTCAGGCCCCTCCGCTTTTGCAAGCCAGACTTGGGGGCTGTGCTTGGCCGGCGGGCCACGCCTCCTCCCTGGCTCCCTCTTGCCATTCCGTGTAGCGGGCACCGCCTCACCGCCCTTCCTAGCCTCTTCTGTGGGCCTCTCATCTGCGCTTGGCTCCAGAGACTCCATTCTGCTAGTCTTCTGGCGGTTTTCTGGGTTATTTAGCCAGGTGTAGGTGGAATCTAAGTGATCAGCAGGACGCACGGTGAGCCTAGTGTCCTCCTACACCACCATCTTCCCAGGATTCCCCTCTCCTTCTATTCTGAATGAAAGCCTTACTGGATAAAGGATTCTTGGTTGTATTTTCCTATCAGCACATTGAATATTTTCTGCCACTCCCTTCTGGCCTACCAAGTTTCAGTGGACAGGTCTGCTACTATCCTTACGTGTCTACTCTTGTGGGTTAAGGGCCGTTTGTCCCTAGCTGCTTTCAGAAACCTCTCTATCTTTGTATTTTTCCTGTTTCACTATATATGCCATGGAGTTGACCTTTTCTGTTGATTCTGAAGGGAGTTCTCTGTACTTACTGAACTTGGATGTCTGCTTCCTTCCCCAGATTAGGAAAGTTCTCAGCTATAATTTGTTCAAATAAACCTTTCACCTCTTTTTTTCTCTCTTCTTCTGGAACTCCTATGATACAGACGTTACTACATTTCATTGAATCACCTAGGTCTGCAATTCTCCCCTCGTGGTCTAGTATTTTTCTATCTCACTTTTTTCAGCTTCATCATTTTCCATAATTTTATCTTTCTTTTCACATATTCTCTCCTCTGCTTCCTCCATCCTTGCTGTCACTCCATCTATATTATTTTGCATTTCATTTACAACATTTCTTAATTTGTCATGATTATTCCTCACGTTTTTGATCTCTGCAATGATAGATTCTCTGTTGTCTTCTATGCTTTTTTTGAAGCCCGTCTATTAGTTTATGACTATTAATCTATATTCTTGTTCAGGTGTATTGTTTCTATCTGTTTTGAGCAAATCTCTGGCTGTCATTTCTTCTTGGAATTTCTTTTGAGAATATTTCTGTTTCATTATTTTGGCTAGCTTTCAGTCTTTTACGTGTTTTAATAGCTTGTTTTGTGTCATGCACCTACGAGTACTACTATATCAAAAAGGGGTCATAGACTGTCCAGGGCCTGGCCCTTCATGAGGTGTTTTTGGAGTGTGTTCTCTGCTCTCTGTTGTTGTGACTCTGGTTGGTTTATCTCTCTACCTTTAGTGGTGGTTTGGACCTTCTGCCAGGTGTGCTGTGATTTGTTCTTTGAAGTAACAAAGGGGTGTGGTCGTGGAAGAAGTCTTTTCCCATACAAAGAGAGAAATGACAGGGGTGGGGGAAAAATTGACCAAAGGATCAGAGAAACTATACGGCTTAACCCAAAGACAGAGAGAGAGTGAGAGAGAGAGGGAAATAAAGGAGATGCAGAAGAGGTGTAAAAAGAATAGATTAAAAATGTCTGCTTAATTAAACCAATAACCAGCATAGAGAATAGAAGAGAAAAGAAGAAAATATATATAGATACAGATATAGATATAGAGATATAGATATAGTTAGATATCTAGATATCTAGATATAGTTATCTAGATATCTATATCTAGATAGATATAGATATAGATATAGATATAGATATAGATATAGATAGTAGGAATTGACCAAAAATCAAATCAGCAAATGCAAAAATGCTGTATTATTGTCTGATGGTGCCTTGGAACTGGTGGGTGTGCTGGTCTGGAGGGGGTGCCCTCTGGTTCAGTCAGTGTCAATCTCACTCCAGTAGAAATGCAGTTGCCAGACACGGAGAGATGTGTTTGGTGTGTTTTGTTCCCCTCCACTGGGGCCCATTGTCCTGTTCCCTGAAGCCCCACCATGTTGGTGATGGGGAGAAAAATGGCAACACCCCAGTCTCTCCTCCCCAAACTAGTTGTCCCAAACAACACTGTTTAGGCAGTCTTCACAGCATCACATAGGTGCAAGTGGGCTGGTTTGTCCCATTCCACAATCTCCTGTGCCTCCTAGGCATTCAGCTGGGATTGATACCCCGATGTCTTAAAGGATTCTGATCTTTGTTCCCAGGTTCTTGGGTAGTGCCAGTCTACCCAGGTGACACAGGGCCTCTGACCGGCACCTACAGGGTCTTTTGTCTTTGGTGTGGCAGTATACCTTCTTTTCACAGCACTCAAGAGTGGGGACTGCTCTCCTAGTGCACCTCTGAGCTTGCTACTGAGCTCAGGGCTGACTCTCCCTTCCCCCAAGAGTGGCTCCAGTTCAGAAAAAGTCATGCCAACCCTTGACCGTCACTCCTAAGGCTGTTTGCAAGTTGGACACTGCCTCTCTCCATTTTATCCATTCCCCAGTCTGTGGCCTGGAGACGTTTTTCTCTTACCCGAATACAATTCCAAATTTCCACAGCGTCTCTTTCTCTTCCTTTTGTCTCTTCACCGGAGGGGTTACCCCACTCCATGCCTATGCTGCCTGTTTTATCACTCCCAAATTGCAAGTATGCACCTCTGTTCTGCCAAGATGTTTCTGCAGGCCGCTGGAGATGTTTCTGTCACTTTGTAGCCTGGATCCTGGAATTCAAAGTCTTCTTTTAAAAAAAAATTTTTTATTATAATATGTTTTACTTATTTATCTATTTATTTTTAATTTACATCCAAATTGGTTAGCATATAATGCAACAATGATTTCAGGAGTAGATTCCTTAGTACTCCTTACACATTTAGCCCCCACCCCACAACCCCTCCAGTAACCCTGTTTGTTCTCCATATTTATGAGTCTCTTATGTTTTCTCCCCCTCTCTGTTTTTATATTATTTTTGTTTCCCTTCACTTCTGTTCATCACCTTTTGTCTCTTAAATTCCTCATATGAGAGAAGTCATATGATTTTTATGTTTCTCTGACTAATTTCACTTAGCATAATACCCTCCAGTTCCATCCACGTAGTTGCAAATGGCAAGATTTCATTCTTTTTGATTGCTGAGTAATACTCCCTTGTGTGTATATGTGTGTGTGTGTGTGTGTATATATATAAATAAAAAAAAAAATATATATATATATATATACACCAAATCATTATCCATTCATCCATCAATGGACATTTGGGGTCTTTCCATACTTTGGCTATTGTTGATAGTGCTGCTATAAACATGGGGTGCATGTGTCCCTTCAAAACAGCACACCTGTATCCCTTGGATAAATGCCTAGTAGTGCAATTTCTGGGTCATAGGGTAGTTCTATTTTTATTTTTTTTGAGTAACCTCCATACAATTTTAGAAAGTGGCTGCACCAGCTTGCATTCCCACCAGCAATGCAAAAGAGATCCTCTTTCTCCTCATCCTTGCCAACACATATTGTTGCCTGAGTTGTTAATGCTAGCCATTCTGACAGGTGTCAGGTGGTCTCTCATTGTGGTTTTGATTTGTATTTCCCTGATGATGAGTGATGTTGAGCATTTATTTATGTGTTGGTTGGCCATCTGGATGTCTTCTTTGGAGAAGTGTCTATTCATGTCTTTTGTTCATTTCTTCACTGGATTATTTGTTTTTTGGGTGTTGAGTTTAATAAGTTCTTTATAGATTTTGGATACTAACCCTTTATCTGATATGCCATATACAAATATCTTCTCCTATTCTGTCGGTTGCTTTTTAGTTTTGCTGATTGTTTCCTTGGCTGTGCAGAATCCTTTTATTTTGATGAGGTCCCAGTAGTTCATTTTTTCTTTTGTTTCCCTTACCTCTGGAGACATGTTCAGTAAGAAGTTGCTGCGGGCAAGATCAAAGAGGTTTTTGCCGGCTTTCTGCTCGAAGATTTTGATGGTTTCCTGTCTTACATTTAGGTCTTTCATCCATTTTGAGTTTATTTTTGTGTATGGTGTAAGAAAGTGGTCCAGGTTCATTCCCCTGCATGTGTTTGTCCAGTTTTCCCAGCCCCAGTTGCTGAAGAAACTATCTTTATTCCATTGGATATTCTTTCCTGCTTTGTCGAAGATTTGTTGGCCATACGTTTGTGGGTCCATTTCTGGGTTCTCTATTGTGTTCCATTGATCTGAGTGTCTTTTCTGTGCCAATAACATACTGTCTGGATGATAACAGCTTTGGAGTATAGCTTAAAGTCTGGGATTGTCATGCCTCCTGTTTTCGTTTTCTTTTTCAAGATCGCTTTGGCTATTTGGGGTCTCTTCTGGTTCCATACAAATTTTAGGATTATTTGTTCCAGCTCTGTGAAGAATGCTGGTGTTATTTTGATAGGGATTGCATTGAATATGTAGATTGCTTTGGGTAGTATCGACATTTTAACAATATTTGTTCTTTCTATCCAGAAGCATGGAATCTTTTTCCATTTTTTTTGTGTCTTCTTCAATTTGTTTCATAAGCTTTCTATAGTTTTCAGTGTATAGATTTTTCATCTCTTTGGTTAGATTTATTCCTAGGTATTTTATGGTTTTTTGGGCAACTGTAAATGGGATCGATTCCTTGATTTCTGTTTCTGTCGCTGCATTGTTCATGTCTAGGAATGCAACCGATTTCTGTGCATTGATTTTATATCCTGCAACTTTGCTGAATTCATGAATCAATTCTAGCAGTTTTTTGGTGGAAACTTTTGGGTTTTCCATATAGAGTATCATGTCATCTGCGAAGAGTGAAAGTTTGACCTCCTCCTGGCTGATTTGGATGTCTTTTATTTCTTTGTGTTGTCTGATTGCAGAGGCTAAGACTTCCAATACTATGTTAAATAACAGTGGTGAGAGTGGACATCCCTGTCTTGTTCCTGACCTTATGGGGAAAGGTCTGTTTTTCCCCATTGAGGATGATATTAGCATTGGGTCGCTCATATATGGCTTTTATGAACTCGAGGTATGCTTCTTCTATCCCTAATTTCTTGAGGGTTTTTATCAAGAAAGAAGGTTGTATTTTGTCAAATGCTTTCTCTGCATCTATTGAGAAGAAAAGTTTACAAGATAGTGTAGCAGCAGCTTTTCAGGGATTATGGAAAATCACAACACACATCTGGCACCAGGCTTCACCCTTAACGACCTTGTTCCAGCACCAGCGAATGTGGCCGTTTTCTGGGGTCTGCTGGGACCAGGTGGCTTCAACAGTCTCCACCCAATGTCCCCAATGACCCACTTTTCCTCGTGTGGCCCAAGAACCTCCTGGACCCCACTCTGTTCCTGGGGATTTGCCCTTCCCACCAGAGCACCGCCAGTTATCGAGCTGTGGCTGCAGACTTGAAGCTTCCCTTGTTTACAGTGTTAATGGAATTTAAACCCTCTCATTTCTCCTTTCTCGCTTTTTAGTTTAGTCCCAGTGGCTGTTTCCAATTTTCCACTTTCTCTCCAGCTGCTTTTGGGGAGGGGTGCTTTTCCCGTATTCTCCTTCATCCCAGTCTCTTTCCTCTCTCCGCCTGAAAAGGTGGCTTCCTGCCCACTGCTGGCTTCTCTCTCCCCAAGTTCACCTCTCTGCACCACATACCTGCTGAATTCTGTGGTGCAGGTTGTGCAGATTGTTGTGTTAATCCTCCATACAATTTTCTAGGTGTGTAGGATGGTTTAGTGTTGGTCTGGCTGTATTTCATGGACGTGAGACAGACAAAAACTTGCATGCTGTTCTGCCATCTTGGCTCCTTCCCCCGAATTCAAAGTCTTCTGTCCTCAATACTGCTGTGTTTGAGGACTAAAAGAACTTCGCCCCCCCCCCACTTCTCTTCCATGTTTCAATCTTCAGATATCTTTACATCTAAAGCCAGTATCTTGTAAGCTGCAGATAGGTGTGTCTCGTTTTTTTACACACTCTGGTACCCTATGCCTTTTGATTGAAGAATTTAGTCCAGTTACATTTAGATTTGTTATTGACAGATACAAATTTAGTGTCATTGTATTACTTGTATTGTTGGTGTTCTGGAGATTTTCTCTATTCATTTCTTGTCTGTGTTGCCTTTGTTCTTTCTTTACCTCTCAGAGTCCCCCTTAATATTTCTTTCAGGGGTGGTTTAGTGGTCATGAGCTCCTTTTGATTTTTGTTTTTGTTTTGTTTGTTTTTTGTTTTGTTTTTTTTTTTGTTTTGTCTTGGGATCTCTTTATCTCTCCTTCTATTCTGAATTACAGCCTTGTTAGATAAAGTATTCTTGGCTATGTTTTTTTTTTCTCATTCATCCCATTGACTATGTCATGCTTCTCCCCTCTGGCCTGCCAATTTTTTTTCTGGAGAGATCTGCAGTTAGTTTTATTGGTCTTCCCTTTTAAGTTATGGACTTCTTTATACAAAATAGACTTTAATACAAAGTCTGTGACAGTAGACAATAAATTGCATTACATAATAATATAGAGATTAATCCAACAGGAATATATAACACTTGTAAATACATATGCACCCAGGATTATAGCACTTAGATATATAAAGCAATACTAACAGACATAAAGGAAAAATGCATGGTAATACAACAAATATATTAATCTTTCCTATGGAAGATCTAGAAAAAGAAGAACAACAAACCCCAAAGTCAGTAGATGAACAGAAATAATAGAGATCAGAGTGGAAGTAATGAAACAGAGAGTAAAAAGCAATGGAAAATGTTAATGAAACTAAAAGGTAGTTCTTTGAAAAGATAAAATTGATACACCTTTATCAATACCAATGAAGAATAAAAAAGAGAGGGCTCAAAAAAAATAAAATCAGAAATAGAAGAGGAGAAAGTACATTTCTTATGTCACAGAACTAAAAAGTATGATAAAAAAAATTGTTATGAATAACCATATGTCAACAAATTGGACAGTCAAGAAAAATTGGATAAATCCCTAAAAACACATGATATTCCAAATCTTAATCAGGAAGAAATAGAATATCAGAACATACGGATTACTAGTAAATGAAATTAAATCAAATTCCAATAAACAAAAGTCCAGAGAGACCAGAGAGCTTCAGAGGTGAATCCGATCAAGCATTTAAAGAATTAGTACTTATTGTTCTCAAACTGTTCCAAAAAATTGAAGAAGAAGAAATGATTTCAGGTTCATTCTATGAGCCCAGCATTACTCTGATAGCTGAGCCAGACATGACACTATAAAAAAAAGAAATTTATAAGCCACTACCCTGATATCTAAGCCAGACAAAGACACTATAAAAGAAAGTTATAAGCCACTATCCCTGATGAACACAGATGCAAAAGTACTCAAGAAAATATTAAGAAACTGAATTTAACAATTATTTAAAAGGGTAATACATATAATCAAGTAAGACTTATTTTTTTTAATTTTTTTAACGTTTATTTATTTTTGAAACAGAGAGAGACAGAGCATGAATGGGCGAGGGTCAGAGAGAGGGAGACACAGAATTGAAACAGGCTCCGGGCTCTGAGCTGTCAGCACAGGGGCCCGATGCGGGGCTTGAACTCACGGACCGCGAGATCGTGACCTGAGCCGAAGTCGGTGCTCAACCGACTGAGCCACCCAGGCGCCCCAAGTAAGACTTATTTTAGAGAGATGCAAGGATGGTTCAACATCAACAAATTAATCAATGTGATACACCACATCAACAAAAGAAAGAATAACAAACCACATGATTTTCTCAATAGATGTAGAAAAAACATCTGGCAAAATTCCACATCCATTAATGACAATGACTCTCAACAAAGTGGATATAAAGAGAAAATACTTCAACATAATAAAGGTCATATATGACAAATGCACAACCAACATTGAATGGTGAAAAGTTTAAAGTGTTTCTTCTAAGATCGATAATAAGACAAGTATACCAGACCTTATCAAGAAATACCAAATGTTTGTAAGGATGTGGGTAAAAGGAATTTTTGTGCACTGTTGGTGGAAATATAAGCAGGGGCAGCCACTATGAAAAACAGTATGGAGGTTCCTCAGAAAATTAAAAGTAAAACTACCATATGATCCAGCAATTTCATTTCCTGGTATTTTTCCAAAGAAAAAGAAAACATGAATTCAAAGAGATATATACACCCTTATGTTTATCACAGCATTATTTACAATAGCTAAGATATGGAAGCAATCTAAATACCCATTGGTAGATAAGTGTCTAAAGATATGGCATACTGAAATCTTGCCATTTACAACATAGATTGACCTGGAGGGTATTATGCTAAGTGAAATAAGTCAGACACAGAAAGACAAATACTGCAATATATGATTTCATTTATATGTTGAATCTAAAAAACGAATAAACAAAACAAAGCAGAAACAGACTCATAGAGAACAAACTGATGGTTGCCAGTGGGGTGGGGGATTGGGAGAATGGACAAAATAGCAGAAAAGAATGAAATGTTACAATCTTCCAGTTCTAAAGTAAATAAGACACAGGGATACAATGTACAGCATAGGGAATATAGTCAATAACATTGTAACTAAATTTGTATGTGACAGATGGTTAATAGATTTATTTCAGTGACAACTTTGTAATGTTGTTACCACAATAAATATATAAATATCAAGTCAGTATGCTGCACAACTGAAACCAATACAATATTGTATGCCAAGTATTCAATTAAAAATAATAAACTAGAACTGGGGCCCCTGGGTGGCTCAGTTAAGCGTCCAACTTCAGCTCAGGTCATGATCTCACAGTTCGTGAGTTTCAGCCCTGTGTCAGACTCTGTGCTGACAGCTCAGAGGCTGGAGCCTGCTTCAGATTCTGTGTCTCCTTTTCTCTCTGCCTTTCCCTTGCTCATGCTCTGTTTCTCTCTCAAAAATAAACATTAAAAATATATTACAGGAAACAGCACAGAGATGGAGAACACAATATATTGGCTGCATAACTTTATAAATGAATGAACAGGTGAATAAATGGATAAAGTGTGCCCACACTTTTGAGAAGGGTTATCCTATAATCCCATTATCTTTTCCTATATATTTTCTTAGTAAAAAAAAATCAATGCCTAATCATTTCAGTATTATGCTTCAGTCCATTTTCACTTATAAAACAGGTGAATAAAAACTTGTGAAGTCTTAACAATTTTTCAAATTATCTTCCCTGCATCTTTGTAGTTGTCCTGTATTCACCAAACGTTGTAGAATTAACCCAAATTCAGTGGTTTAGAGGATTTGAGTTTCAAAAATGGTTGCTTAGTTTAACTATGTAATGAAAGCTTTTTTGTTTTTGTAGAGACTAATGGTGACATCTAAATCTGTTGAAATCAATTATTCCACTTAATGGTGAAACCATGGGGCACTTTTGGAGATGAAAATCATTTTCTTACAGACCAGAATACTTAAAGTAGTGTAACTGATGACATAAATGAAATGTAATTTCAAGTTATCTTATTTCTGAATGAATCAGTTACATTTCTTTTCAAATTGTCATCACTGTTGATAAGGTGGGTTACTAGAAGAGTTTATCAAAAAATTTTAATTACTCTCAAATGTACTATAGCTGTGACTTGTCAATAGGAGGATCGTAAGTGTGTACAAATTTAAAACTCGTTTAGTTAGGTGTGTCTGAAATTAATGAAAACTTAGTTTTACTCAACTATGGAGCAATAAAATTAAAATCCCTAGTCCAAATATCTTGTGATAGGTACTTGTACTAGGAATTAGGGTTTGTTTGGTTTTTTTTTTTTTTGCTTCTTCTTCTTTTTTTTAAGTAGGCTCTATGTGGGGCTTGAATTCATGACCCCAAAATCAAGAGTTGCATGCTCCACCAGCTGAGCTAGCCAGGAAACTGAGGAATTAGGTTTTTGTAAAGAATCTTCATTATAAGATTATAAGATTAATTAGAGCCATTAAGTTGCTTTAAAAATGTAAATCCTGGAAATAATATATATCCTGGAGAAAAGGCAAGATAGCAGAGTAGTGGGAGGACCCTAGATTTGCCTCAGCCCTCAAACACAGCTAGGTAAATGTCAAATCATTTTGAATACACAAAAAAATCAATCTGAGGACTGATATCAGAAAATTCACAACTAGGAGAGAAGAGGCAACATTGTGAAATGTAGGAGGTGCAGAGATGTGATTTGGGGCAGAAAAGTATTACAGATTTTGTGGAGGGGAGGGAACCCTGGTCACTGACAGAGGTGGAAGAGAGAGAGAGAGAGAGAGAGAGAGAGAGAGAGAGAGAGAGAGAGAGAAAGTATATAAGGTGTCACACAAGGAAAACACTTCCCCAAAACATTGGGAAAATGAGAATGGCTGATTTTTGTGAGTTTTTACAACAAGTAGGGCACAAAGACTGGAGTTTTAGAAGACCATAGCATGGCTGGTGTGGAGCCTGGCAGGTGCTGCAGTGCTTCTGTAGAGGAGGGTAGATAACCTGGTAGCAGAAGCTGCAATTTGAGGATCCCCTGGGATGCACTGGGAAAGGTGGTTCTTCCTTCTTGGAGTGCATCAAGAAGAGGTAGCACTGCCTCTCCAGGGAAAAAAGAGCTGGTGGGTTCCATTACCATCCCGTCCCTCAACATAAGCGTAAAGATGCTTGCTGAGGACAGCTAACTTAGACACTGACTCTATGCTGGATTTTACTCAAAATCCACCCCCCCCCATGAGCTTTGGTGTCACTGCTCTTCTGGAATAAATCTGAATCAGTACTAGTGTGGCGAGAGCCTCCCCAGAGGACTAGTGTGGGTCCCTGCCATAACAGGTTCCTAAAGTTTGGAGTTTTAAAACTTAGCTGGCCTAACTAGTATAAAAACAAAAAAGAAAAAACAGGTGCACTGTGCTGCCAAGTAGGCAGATGAAGTTGATACAGTCATTATGAAGGCAGAAATCTGAGGAAAACCTGTGACATATGGGAGAAAATTCTTTACTCTTGTGAACACTTTCCAGGCAGAAGCAGGCATGAACTCCACTCTTTGGAACAAGGGAGTTGGCCGGTGCAATTTCTCTCTCCTGTCCCTTAGCAAAAACTAAATTCTTTAAGCGGTATGGCACCAAGAGTGGCAGCTGAAACCACTTACACCAAGCCCCACCACCCTGTGTTCTGCAGATGCTGCATTTCTAGGGCAAGCTTGCCTGATAACCAAAGAGCAGGACCCTCCCCACAGAAGACCAGTGCAAACTACCCCCCCACACTACATGTCTAGTGACCACAGAGTTCTGCAAAACTTCAAGTCTAGTAGAAATAACATCAGATCTTTTTTTAACAGACCAGAGCACACCTACTTAAAACTTGCCACACTCTGGCCAAAGTCCAAACACTCCATGAGGAAGGGAAAGAGAAACTATGCAGAGGAATGACCTGAGGGAAACAGCAGCCAAAACACAGCACCAGAGTTCACACAGCCTACATCAGAGATACTTCCTGAGGCACAAGACCCTGGACAGTATAAGACCTCTTCTTTATAAAGCCATTACACTCTGGAGCACTAAACATAACAAGCTATCCTAATACAGAGAAGACAGAGCCTTGGCAGAGTGCCAAGATGGAGGAATTAATCTCAAAAGAAAGAGCAAGAATAGATTGGGTTCAGGATGTAATCAAAACAGATATAAGTAATATGACTGATCCATATTTTAAAACAACAGCTATAAGGATACTAGGTGGGTTTAAGAAAAGCATAAAAGACATCAGGGAGTCCCTTATCACCAAGATAAAAGAGCTAAAAGCCAATTAGCCTGAAATTTAAAAAGTTATACCTGAAATGGGGAACTGGATGTAATGACCACAAAAATGGAAGAAGCAGAGGAATAAATAAGTGATATAGAAGATAGAATTGTGGAAAATAATAAAGCAGAAAATAGGGGAAGAAAAATATTAGATCACAAATGTAGATGTAGGGAACTCAGCGACTCCATAAAGTGTAAAAACATTCATATCATAGGAGTCCCAGAAGAAGAGAGGGAAAAGGGGTTAGAAGTCTTACTTGAGGAATTATAGCTGAAAAATTCCCTAATCTGGGGGAGGAAACATACATCCAAATCTAGGAGGCACAGAGAACTCCAATCAAAATGACCAAAAACAGGCCAACAACAAGACATAGAATACTTACATTTACAAAATATAAATATAAAGAAAAAATCCTAAAAGCAGCAAGAGAACAAATACCTAACTTACAAGGGAAGACAAATAAGGTCACCAGAAGATCTCTTCACAGAAACTTGGCAGGCCAGAAGGGAGTGGCATAATATACACAATGTGATGAATGGGAAAAATCTGCAGCCAAGAATATCCAGCAAGGCTACCATTCAGAATAGAAGGAAAGATAAATTTCCCAGACAAACAAAAACTAAAGAGGTTCATGACCATTTAACTAGCCAAGTAAGAAATATTAAAGGGGACTCTTCGGGTGGGAAGGAAATAACAAAAGTGACAAACACTAGAAAGGAACAGAGAAAATCTCCAGAAACAATGACTTAACAAGTAATAGACTAGCACTAAATTCATATCTATCAATAATAACTCTGAGTGTAAATGGACTAAGTGCTCCCATTCAAAGACATAGGGTATCTGAATAGATTAAAACAAAACAAAACAAAATTATCCATATGTTGCCTACAAGATATTTATTTTAGACCTAAATATACCTGCAGATTAAAAGTTCGGGGATGGAGAAAAATCTATAATATTAATGGACATCAAAAGAAAGCTGGGATAGCCATACTTGTATGAGAAAAATTAGATTTTAAAACAAAGACTACAGTAACAGTAGATAAAGAAGGACATTATATGATAAAAAGGGATGTATCCACCAAGAAGATCTAACAATTATAAATATTTATGCCCCCAACATGAGAGAACCCAAATATATAAACAATTAATACAAAAATAAAGGAACTCATTGTTAAAAATACAACAATAGCATGAGACTTGGACACCCCACTTACAACAATGGGCAGATCATCTAAGCAGAAAATCAAAAGGGAAACACACTGTGCTGGATGGACTAAACAGATATATTAATAACATTAATTCTAAAGTAGCAGAATACACATTCTTTTCAAGTGCACATAGAACATTCTCCAGAACAGATTACATACTAGGCCACAAATCAGGCCTCAACAAGTACAAAAGGATAAAGATCATTCCATGCATATTTTCTTACCACAATGCTATGAAATTTGAAGTAAACACAAGAAAAAAAATTGGAAAGGCCAAAATACATGCAGGTTAAAATAGATGTTACTAAAAAATGAGTGGGACAAACAGAAAATTAAAGAAGAAATCTAAAAATACATGGGGACAAGTGAAAATGAAAACATTACAATCCAAAATCTTTGAAATGCATCAAAAGCAGTCCTAAGAGGGTAGTGTAGAGCAATACAGGCCTATTTCAATAAGCATGAATAATCTCTACTACACAACCTAACTTTAAATCTAAAGGAGCTAGAAAAAGAACAGCAAACGAAGCCAAAGCCAGAAAAGGAAGTGGAATAATAAAGATGAGAGCAGAAATAAATGATGTAGAAACAAACAATAAAGACATATTAAAGAAACCAGCAGCTGTTTCTTTGAAAAAAATAATAAAATTTATAAACCCCTAACCAACTTATCAAAGAGAAAACATAAATGATCTATATAAATAAAATCATGAATGATAAAAGAGAGATCACAATGAACACCACAAAAATACAGTTATAAGAGAATATTATGAGGGGGGAAGTTAAGATGGGGGAGAACTAGGGGGACCCTGGGATTCCCTCATGTATCAAATACAACTATATTGAGGTAAGATCACTTGGGACACCCAAGAAATCTGTCTGAAGACTGGAAGAAGGATATCCATGGTTGAAGGAGATAGTGTGGCAGGTGTGAGGCTTATTTCAACAAACAAATCAAAGCATACCTGGTTAAAAGTCCTAACACTCCCCATTGCAAGCAAGGATGAGGTTTACAAAGGACAGACCAGTGGTAAAGAGCAGCCAAAATACAATAGCAGAGTGCACACGGCATGCACCAGAAAGACTTCCTGAAGTGCCAGGCTTTGGACAGTGTATGACCACTTTTTAATATTGCATTACTCTCAGGTGCAAGAAATGTAACAAGCTTTCAAAACATACAAAAGACAGAAACTTAGCCAAAATGACAATAAGGAGGAATTCTCCCCAAAAGAAAGGTCAAGAAAAAGTCACAACCAGGAACTTGGTCAAAACAGATATAAGCAAAATACCTCAACAAGAATTTAGAACAACAGACATAAGAGAAGTAGCTGGGCTTGAAAACCCAGAGAAACCCCTGTTGCAGAGATCAATGACCTAAAAACTAGCCAGGCTGAAATAAAAAATGCTATAACTAAGATGCAAAACTGACTGTATATAGTTACAACAAAGGTTGAAGAAGCAGAGGAGAGAATAGGTGATATAAAAGATAACATTATCAGAGAAGAGTTAAGATGGCAGAGGAGTAGGGGAACTGGGATTTCTCTCATTCCTCAAACACAGCTGTATTGACGTCAGATCACTTGGAACACCCAGTAAATCAGTCTGTGGAGTGGCAGAAAGATCTCCACAGGTGGATAGAGACAGCTTGGAGAGACTGAGGTGCATGTATGTGAATTGGGGGAGATAAATGATGTAGGCACGGAGAGGAGGGAACCTCTTCTGTGGAAAAACAAAAAAGAGAGAAAGAAATAGAGGCTGTGTAATTGTGGTATTGAGTTAATACAAGAGGAAGACCTCTCCAGACCACAGACTGGGGAACAAGAAATACGGAGAGTGACAGTTTCTATTTTACAAACAACCTTAGTAGCTAAAGATTTGAGTTTTCCAAAGTGCACGACTTTCTCCAGACCAAAGATAAAAGCAACTGGGGGGATCCAGTTCTGTGGTGCAGTAATGATCTCAGGGGCACACTGGGAGAGAACAGTTCCTTTCCTTGAGTATTGTGGAAAGAGGGTTTATTGCCTCCCCAAGGACAAAAGACCCCACAGGTGCCAGAAAAAGACCTTTTATTGGCAGGGCTGATTGGCTATACACCAGAATAGGTTCTGCATGGTGTAAGGGGCCTTTAAGACATTGGGTTTTGAATACCAACCAACACCTAGGAGGCATGGGAGAACTGTGGATCAGGGCAAGCCGACCAAATGCTGCAGTACTCTGTGAGGGCTGCCTGAACAGTGTGGTTTCAGACACCTGGTCAGGGGAGGAGAGATTGGGGTGTTGCAATTTTTCTCCCCAACACTAACATGGTGGGACTTCAGGGAGCAGTATAATGGCCTCCAGTGGAGGCAGGATCAGGTTACACCAAACCCCACACCTCCATGCCTGGCAACTGCTTATGTACTGGAGGAAGAGTGACACTGAATGAACCAGTCTCTCCTCCAGACCAGCACAACCACCAGTCCCAGGCACCAACAGACAACTATTTTGAGTTTTTGTCTTAGTCTGTTTGTCTGTCTGTTCATTCTTCTTTTCTCTTTTCTTTTCTTTTTCTTTCTACCCTCTTTTCTTTTGGAATCGGGCTTATAGTTTCTGATTTCTTTTGGTTAATTCATATATATATACATATATATATGTATATCTGTTTTGTTTGTTTAATCAGGCATTTTTACTCTATTCTTTTTACACCTTTTCTATATCTCCTTCTTTATTTTCCTTTCTCTGTCTCTGGATTAAGCTTTATAGTTTGTTTTTGTTTTTATTTTTTCTTTCTTTCTTTCTTCTTTCTTTCTTTCTTTCTTTCTATTTTTGATTGTCTGCTTGGTATGTTTTTCACCCTTTTCATTTTTCTCTTTGTGCAGGATCTGGCCTTCCCATCCTTTCCTTTTTTCCAGAGCTACTTCAATGAAAAAATTAAAGCACACCTTATGGAAGGTCCAAACATTCTACCACTATGAGCAAGGAGGAGCTTTGCAGAGGACTAACCAGAGAGATAGAGCATCCAAAATGTAACAACAGAATGCATGCAACGCATTCCAAAAACACTTGCTGAAGTGTCAGGCCTTGGGCAGTGTGTGACCCATTTTTAATATAGTAGTACTTGCAAGTTCAAGACATATAGAAAGTCATTAAAACATGTCAAAGACAAGAACCTAGCAAAGGTGAAGAAATGGAATTCTTCTCAAAAGAATATCCAGGAATAAATTACAGTCAGAGAATTGCTCAAAACAGATATAAGCAATATTCTGAACAAGAATTTAGAATAACAGTCATAAGACTAACAGCTGAGCTTGAAAAAGCATAGATGACAGCAGAGAATCTATTGCTGCAAAGATCAAAGTCCTAAGAAATAGTCACAATGAATTAAGAAATGCTATAAATGAGATGAAAAATAAACTAGATACAGTAACGGTGAAGATAGAAGAAGCAAAGTAGACAACAGGTGAAATAGAAGATAAAATTATGGAAAATGATGAAGCTGAAAAAAAGAGGGTAAGGCAATTCATAGATCATGAGGCGAAAATTAGAGAGCTAAATGATTCCATAAAATGAAACAATATCTGTATCATAGGAGTTCCAGAAGCAAAAGAGCAAGAGAAAGGGGGAAAAGGTTTATTTGAAAAAATTACAGCTGAGAACTTCCCTAATCTGGGGAAGGAAACAGGCATCCATGTCCAAGAGGCACAGAGAACTCCCTTCAAAATCAACAATAATATGTCAACACTATGACATATTGTGGTTAAACTGGCAAAATAAATAGGGAAGGAGAGAATTCTGAAAGCAGCTAAGGACAATGGGTCCTTTACCTGCAAGGGTACACACATAAGGGTAGTAGCAGACCTGTCCACGGAAACATGGTAGGCCAGAAGAGAGTGGTAGGAAATATTCAATGTGCTGAACAGGAAATATATTCAGCCAAGAATCCTTTATCCAGCAAGGCTGTCATTCAGATTAGAAGGAGAGATAGAGGCTTTCCAAGAAAAACATAAACTACAGGAGTTCATAACCACTAAACCAGACATGTAGGAAACCCTAAGGGGGACTCTGAGTGGAAAGCAGCAAAGATTACAAAGGAACAGAGACATAACCACAAGCATGAAAAATACAGATAGCACAATGGCACTAAACCCATATCTTTCAACAACCACTATGAATGTAAGTGGACTAAATACCTCAATCAAAAGACATAGGGTATCAGAATGGATAAAAAAAAAAAAACAAGTTCCATCTCTATGCTGACTACAATATAATCATTTTATACCTGAGGACACCTGCAGATTGAAAGTAAAGGGATGGAGGACCATCTATAATTCTACTTGAAGTCAAAAGAAAGCAAGAGTAGCCATACTTATATCAGACAAACTAGATTTTAAACTAAAGACAGTAACAAGAGATGAAGAAGGGCATTATATAATAATTAAAGGGTCTATCATCAAGAAGAGCTAACAATTGTAAATGTTTATTTGCCCAATGTGGGAGAACCCAAATATATAAGTCAATTAATCACAAAGATAAACAAATGTATAGATAATAATACCATAATTGTAGGGGATCTAATACTCCACTTACAACAATGAACAGATCATCTAGTCAGAAAATCAATGAGTAAAAAATGGCTCTAAATGACACATTGGACCAGATGGACTTAACAGATATGTTCAGAACTTTTCATCCTAAAGCACCAGAATACACATTCTTCTCAAGTGCACATGGAACATTCTCCAAAATAGATCACCTACTGGGCCACAAACAGCCCTCAACAACTATAAAAAGATTGAGATCATACCATGTATATTTTCAGATCACAACGCTATGAAACTTGAAAGCAACCACAAGAAAAAAATCTGGAAAGCCCCAAACATATGGAGGTTAGAGAACATCCTACCAAAAAATGAATGGGTCCACAAGGAAACTAAAGACAAATTATAAAAATATATGGAAGCAAATGAAAATGAAAACATGATGGTCCAAAACCTTTCGGATGCACAAGGACAGTCCTAAGAGGAAAATACATTGCAATTCAGGCCTGTCTCAAGAAACAAATAATGTCCCAAATACTTCCTAAACTTACACCTATATGAGCTAGAAAGGCAGCAGCAAAAAAGACCCAAAACAACCAGAAGAATAGAAGTAAATATTAGAGCAGAAATAAACAATATAGAAAAAAAAAACAGTATAAGAGATCAATGAATTTAAGAGCTGGTTTTCGAAAGAATAAACAAAATTCACAAACCCTTAGCCAGACTTCTCAAAAAGAAAAGAGAGAGGATACAAACAGATAAAATCATGAATGAAAGAGGAGAGATCACAACTGACACCATAGAAATACAATTATTAGTGAAAAGTATGGAAAATTACATTCCAATAAAGTAGACAATCTGGAAGAAATGGACAAATTCCTAGACACTCACTACCAAAACTCAAACAGGAAGAAATAGAAAATTTTAACAGACCCGAAACCAGCAAAGAAATTGAATCAATAATCAAAAATCCCCCAGCAGATAAGAGTCCAGGGCCATATGGCTTCCCAAAGGAACTCTACCAAACATTTAAAACAGAGTTAATACCTATTGTCCTTAAAATGTTCCAAAAAATAGAAACAGAAGGAAAGCTTCCAGACTCATCCTATGAAGGCAGCATTACTTTGATTCACAAACCAGACAAAGATTCCACTAAAAAGGAGAATTACAGGCCAATATCCTTGATGAACATGGATGCAAAAATTCTCAACAACAACATACTAGCAAAGCAAATTCAACATTACATTAAAATAATTACTGACCATGATCAAGTGGGATTCATTTCTGGGCTGCAGGACTGGTTCAATATTGAAAAATCAAATCAATGTGATACACCACATTAATAGGAGAAAGGATTAGAACCATATGATCCTGTCAGTAGATGCCTAAAAAGCATCTGACAAAATACAGCATCGTTTCTTAATAAAAACCCTTAAGAAAGTAGGGATAGAAGGAACTTACCTAAACATCAAAAAAGCCATACATGAAAGACCGACAGCTATTATTATTCTCAATGCGGAAAAACTGAGAGCTTTCCCCCTGAAATGAGAAAAAGGAAAGGAATGCCCACTCTCACCACTGTTGTTTAACACAGAGTTGGAAGTCCTAGCCTTGGCAATAAGACAACAAAACAAAATAAAAGGACTCCAATTTGGCAAAGAAGAAGTCAAACATTACTCTTTGCAGATTACATGATACTCTACATGGAAAACCCAAAAGATTCCACCAAAAGACTGCTAGAGCTGATACAGGAATTCAGCAAAGTTGCAGGATATATATCAATGTACGGAAATCACTCACATTTCTATACATCAATAATGAACCAACAGAAAGTGGTATCAGGGATTTGATCCCATTTACAATTACATCAAAAACTATAAAATACCCAGGGATAAACATAACCAAAGATGTAAAAAATCTATATGCTGTAAACTATAGAAATCTTAGTAAATAAATTGACGAAAATGCAAAGAAATGGAAAGACATTCCATGCTCATGGATTGGAAGAACAAATGTTGTTAAAATGTCGACTCTACAAAAAGCAATCTAAACAGTCAATGCAATCCCAATAAAAATAGGGCTAGCATTTTTCACAGAACTAGAACAATCTTAAAATTTGTGTAGAACCACAAAAGACACCCAATAGCCGAATTAATGTTGAAAAAGAAAATCAGGGGTGCCTGGGTGGATCAGTCAGTAAAGCGTCCGACTTCAACTCAGGTCATGATCTCACAGTTAATGGGTTTGAGGCCCGCATCGGGCTCTGTGCTGACAACTCAGAGCCTGGAGCCTACTTCAGATTCTGTGTCTCCCTCTCTCTGCCTCTCCCATGCTCATGCTCTGTCTCTCTCTGTCTCTCAAAAATAAATAAACGTTAATTTAAAAAAAAGAAAAGAAAAAGAAAACCAAAGCTGGAAGCATCACAATCCCAGACTTTAGCTTGTATTACAAACCTGTAATAATCAAGACAATATGGTATTGGCACAAAAAAAAACAACACATAGACCAATGGAATAGAATATATAATACAGAAATGGACCCACAAATGTAGGACCAACTAATCTTTGACAAATCAGGGAAGAGCATCCAATGGAAAAATGACAGTCTCTTTAGCAAATGGTGCTGGGAGAACAGAACAACATGCACAAGAATGAAACTGGACCACTTCCTTTCACCATACAACTCAACACCCAAAAAACAAATAACCCAATAAAGAAATGGACAGAAGACATGAATAGACACTTTTCCAAAGAAGACATCCAGATTGCTAATAGACACATGAAAAGATGCTCAACATTGCTCATCATCAAGGAAATACAAATGAAAACCACCTTGAGATACCACCTCACACCTGTCAGAGTGGCTAAAATTAACAGCTCAGTAAACAACAGATGTTGGCGAGGATGTGGATAAAGGGAAATCCTCTTGCACTGTTGGTGGGAATGCAAACTGGTGCAGCCACTATGAAAAGTAGTGTGGAGGTTCCTCAAAAAATGAAAAATAGAGTTACCCTGTGACCCAGCAATTACACTACTAGAAATTTATCCAAAGGATACCAGAGTACTTATTTGAAGAGGTGCTTCCACCACAATGACTATAGCAGCACTATCAACAATAGCCAAATTATAGAAGGAGCACAAATGTCCATCGCCTGATGAATGGATTAAGAAGATTCTATATAGGAGAAGATGGTGGCATAGGAGGATGCTGAGCTCATCACGTCCTATTGATCACTTAGATTCCACCCACATCTGCCTAAATAACCCAGAAAACTGCCAGAAGACTAGCAGAATGGACTCTCTGGAGCCAAGTGTAGACAAGAGGCCCAGAGAAGAGGGTAGGAAGGGCAGAGAGGCAGTGCGCACTACACAGACTGGAGGGGGGGAGCCAGGGCATTGGAGAGGCAGCCTGCCCAGCAAGGCAGAGCCCCCGAGTCTGACTAGCAAAAGTGGAGGGGCCAGACTGCATGAGTTCTGACAGCCAACGGGACTTAACATCTGGAATGTTAAAAGCCAGCAGCTCTGCCCAGAGAGTGGGAAGGTGAGAGGACACCAGGAGTGAGAGTTGTTGAGCCCCAGAAGACAGAGCTCAGCTGGGTGGGGAACAAAGGCGCTGGCCAGGGCCATCTCCTTCTCCCATCCCCAGCCAAAATCCCAAAGGGAACCAGTTCCCATCACTGAAGTTGCTTGCACCATGCACACACCCAACGCTGTGCTTCTGTGGATCCATCCCTCTGATGGGTTGGTCTCACTCCTGGTGCTGCAGGGCCCCTCCCGCAGGGGACCACCAAAGGCAAAGCGAGCTGATCCTACCCCTCCTGCCACTGTGTATCTTGTGGAGCCACCCCAGCTAATATGCCAGATGCCATCAAAGCAGCACCACAAGCCTGGCAGTGTGCAACTAGCCCAGACAGGGGCCACACCACTCCACAGTGAGTTCTGCCCCTGGGAGAGGGGAAGATAAGGTACACACCAGTCTGACTGTGGCCCCAGTGGTGGGCTGGGACAGACATCAGGTCGGACTGCAGCCCCGCCTACCAACACAAGTTAATCCAGACAGCACAGGGGAAGTGCCCCGCAGTTCCACACCACTCCAGGGACTACCCAAAATGATGAAAGAAGAATTCTCCTCAAAAGAAACTCCAGAAAGTAGCGACAACTGATGAATTGATCAAAAATGATTTAAGCAATATAACAGACCATGAATTTAGAATACTAGTCATAAAATTAATGGCTGGGCTTGAAAAAAATATAGAGGAAAGAAGAGAATCTATTACTACAGAGATCAAGGGACTAAGGAACAGTCATGAGGAGCTAAAAAATGCTATAAATGAGGTGCAAATTAAAATTGCAGCAACCGCAGCTCAGATTGAAGAGGCAGAGAAGAGAATAGGTGAATTAGAAGATGAAATTATGGAAAAAGAGGAAGTTGAGAAAAAGAGAGATAAAAAAATCCAGGAGTATGAGGGAAGAACTAGAGAACTAAATGATGCAATCAAGCGCAATTATAACCATACAATAGGGATTCCAGAATGGGAAGAGAGAGAGAATGGGGCTGAAGGTGTACTTTAACAAATCATAGTTGAGAACTTCCCTGATCTGGGAAAGGAAACAGGCATTGAAATCCAAGAGGCACAGAGAACTGCCTTCAGACGTAACTTGAATTGATCTTCTGCATGACATATCATAGTAAAAATGGAAAAATACAAGGATAATGAGAAAATTCTGAAAGCAGCTAGGGATAAACAGGCTTTAACCTATAAAGGGAGACCCATAAGACTAGTGGCAGACCTATCTACTGAAACTTGGCAGGCCAGAAAAGAATGGCAGGAAATCTTCAATGTAATGAACAGAAAAAGTATGCAGCCGAGAATCCTTTATCCAGCAAGTCTGTCATTCAAAGTAGGAGAGATAAAGGTCTTCCCAAACAAACAAAAACTGAAGGAATTCATCACCACTAAAACAGCTGTAAAAAAGATCCTAAGGGGGACTCTGTGAGTGAAATGCTGCAAGGATCACAAAGTACCAGAGACATCACTACAAGCATGAAAGCTACAGACATCACAATGACTCTAAACCCATATCTTTCTATAACACTGAATGTAAATGGACTAAATGCTCCAACCAAAAGACATTGGGTACAAGAATGGATAAAAAATCAAGACCCATCTATTTGCTGTCTACAAGAGATTCATTTTAGACCTGAGGACACCTTCTGATTGAGAGTGAGGGGATGGAGAACTATTTACCATGCTACTAGAAGCAAAAAGAAAGCTGGAGTAGCCATACTTGTATCAGACAAACTAGATTTAAATTAAAGGTTGTAACAAGAGATGAAGAAGGACATTATATAATCATTACAAGGTCTATCCATCAGGAAGAGCTAACAATTATAAATGTCTATGTGCCGAATACGGGAGCCCCCAAATATATAAAACAACCACAAACATAAACAACCTTATTAATAAGAAAGTGGTAATTGCAGGGGACTTTATTACTCCACTTACAACAATGGAGAGATCGTCTAGACACAGGATCAATAAAGAAACAAGGGCCCTGAATGATACATTGGACCAGATGGACTTGACAGATATATTTAGAACTCTGCATCCCACAAGCAACAGAATATACTTTCCTCTCAAGTGCACATGGAACATTCTCCAAGATAGATCACATACTGGGTCACAAAACAGCCCTTCATAAGTATACAAGAATTGAGATCATACCATGCACACTTTCAGACCACAATGCTATGAAGCTTGAAATCACCACAGGAAAAAGTCTGCAAAACCTCCAAAAGCATGGAGGTTAAAGAACACCCCACTAATGAATGAATAGGTGAACCAGGCAATTAGAGAAGAAATTTAAAAATGCATAGAAATAAATGAAAATGAAAATACAACAACCCAAACTCTTTGAGATGAAGCGGAGGCAGTCCCGAGAGGAAAATACATTGCAACCCAGGCCTATCTCAAGAAACAAGAAAAATCCTGAATACAAAATCTAACAGCACACCTAAAGGAAAGAGAAGCAGAACAGCAAAGACACCCCAAATGCAGAAGAAGAAGAGAAATAATAAAGATCAGAGCAGAAATAAACAATATAGAATCTAAAAAAACTGTAGAGCAGATCAATGAAACCAAGAGTTCTTTTTTTGAAAAAATAAACAAAATCGATAAACCTCTAGCCAGGCTTCTCAAAAAGAAAAGGGAGATGACCCAAATAGATAAAAACATGAATGAAAATTGAATTATTACAAGCAATCCCTCAGAAATACAAGCAATTATCAGGGAATACTATGAAAAATTATATGCCAACAAACTGGACAACCTGGAAGAAATGGACAAATTCCTAAACACCCACACACTTCCAAAACTCAAACTGGAAGAAATAGAAAACTTGAATAGACCCATAACCAGCGAAGAAATTGAATTAGTCATCAAAAATCTCCCACAAAATAAGAGTACTGGGCCAGATGGCTTCCCCGGGGAATTCTACCAGACATGTGAAGCAGAGTTATAAGTATCCTTCTCAAATAGTTCCAAAAAAAAGAGAAATGGAAGGAAAACTTCCAGACTCATTCTATGAGGCCAGCATTACTTTGATTCCAAAACCAGACAGAGACCCAGCAAAAAAAGAGAACTACAGGCAATATCCCTGATGATTATGAATGCAAAAATTCTCAACAAGATACTAGCAAGCTGAATTCAACAGAATATAAAAAGTATTATTCACCATGATCAAGTGGGGTTCATTTCTGAGCTGCAGGGATGGTTCAACATTCACAAATCAGTCAGTGTGGTACATCACATTAATAAAAGAAAAGATAACCATATGGTACTGTAAATACATGCAGAAACAGCATTTGACAAAATACAGCATACTTTCTTGATGAAAACCCTCGAGAAAGTCGGGATCGAAGGAACATACTTAAACATCATCAAAGCCATTTATGAAAAGCCCACAGCTAATATCATCCTCAATAGGGAAAACTAAGAGCTTTCCCCCTGAGATCCGGAACAGGACAGGGATGTCCACTCTCACCGCTGTTGTTTAACATAGTGTTAGAAGTTCTAGCATCAGGAATCAGACAACAAAAGGAAATCAAAGGCATCAAAATTGGCAAAGATGAAGTCAACCTTTCACTTTTTGCAGATGACAGGATACTATACATGGAAAATCCGATAGACGCCACCAAAAGTCTGCTAGAACTGATACATGAATTCAGCAAAGTTGCAGGATACAAAATCAATGTACAGAAATCAGTTGCATTTTCATACACTAATAATGAAGCAACAGAAAGACACATAAATAAACTGATCTCATTCACAATTGCACCAAGAATCATAAAATAACTAGGAATAAACCAACAAAGAGGTAAAAAAATCTGTATGCTGAAAACTATAGAAAGCTTATGAAGGAAATTGAAAAAGACACAAAGAAATGGCAAAACATTCTGTGCTCATGGATTGGAAGAATAAATATTGTTAAAATGTCAATACTACCCAAAGCTATCTACACTTTCAATGCAATCCCAATCAAAATTGCACCAGCATTCTTCTCGAAGCTACAACAAGCAATCCTAAAATTTGTATGGAACCACAAAAGGCCCTGACTAGCCAAAGTAATTTTGAAGAAGACCAAAGCAGGAGGCATCACAATCCCAGACTTTAGCCTCTACTACAAAGCTGTAATCATCAAGACAGCATGGTATTGGCACAAAAACAGACACATAGACCAATGGAATAGAATAGAAACCCAAGAATTAGACACACAAAAGTATGGCCAACTAATCTGTGACAAAGCATGAAAGAATAGCCAATGGAAAAAAGACAGTCTTTTTAACAAATGGTGCTGGGAGAACTGGACAGAAACATGCAAAAGGATGAAACTAGACCACTTTCTTACACCATTCACAAAAATAAACTCAAAATGGATAGAGGACCTGAATGTGAGACAGGAAACCATCAAAACCCTAAAGGAGAAAGCAGGAAAAACCTCTCTGACCTCAGTTGCAGCAATTCCTTACTTGACACATCTCCAAAGGCAAGGGAATTCAAAGCAAAATGAACTATTGGGAACTCCTGAAGATAAAAAGCTTCTGAACTGCCAAGGAAACAATCAACAAAACTAAAAGGCAACTAGTGGAATGGGAAAAGATATTTGCAAATGACATATCAGACAAAGGGCTAGTGTCCAAAATCTATAAAGAGCTCACCAAACTCCACACCCGAAAAACAAATAACCCAGTGAAGAAATGGGCAGAAAACATGAATAGACACTTCTCTAAAGAAGACATCCAGATGGCCAACAGGCACATGAAAAGTTGCTCAACGTCGCTCCTCATCAGGGAAATACAAATCAAAACCACACTCAGATATCACCTCACGCCAGTCAGAGTGGCTAAAATGTACAAAACAGGTGTTCATTAGATGCTGGAGAGGATGTGTAGAAACGGGAACCCTCTTGCACTGTTGATGGGAATGTAAACTGGTGCAGCTGCTCTGGAAAACAGTGTGGACGTTCCTCGAAAAATTTAAAATAGATCTACCCTATGACCCAGCAATAGCACTGCTAGGAATTTACCCAAGGGATACAGGAGTGTTGATACATAGAGGCCCTTGTACCCCAATGGTTATAGCAGCACTTTCAACAATAGCCAAATCATGGAAAGAGAAAAAATGTCCATCCACTGATGAGTGGAGAAAGAAATTGTGGTTTATATACACAATGGAATGCTACGTGGCAATGAGAAAGAATGCTAAGCAAAATAAGTCAGTCAGAGAAAGATATCACATGATTTCACTCACGTGTGGAATTTAAGAAACCTAACAGATGATCATAGGGGAAGGGTACAAAACTATATAAAATAAAAACATAGGGGCATGGGGAGCCAGTGGCACAGTCAGTTAAGCGTCATACTTTGGTTCAGGTCTGATATCACCATTCCTGAGTTTGATCCCCACATTGGGCTCTATGCTGACAGCTCAGAACCTGTAGCCTGCTTCATATCTGTGTTTCTCTCTCTCTCTCTGCCTCTCACCCACTCATACACTCTCTCTCTCCCTCTCTGTCTCTCTCTCAAAAATAAATAAACTTAAAAAAATTTTAAGATAAAAACAGAGGAAAAGTATAAGAGACTCATAAATACAGAGAACAAACTGAAGGTTGATTGGAGTGGGGAAAATAGGTGATGGGAATTAAGGAGGGCACTTGTTTGAATGAGCACTGGGTGTTATATATAACTGATGAAACACTAAAATCTACTCCTGAAGGCAAGACTACACTGTATAGTAAGTAACTTGAGAATAAATTAAAAAATAATAATAAAATAAAAATATATTTACTTCCAAAAAAGATAAAATTATGGAAAATAATAAAGCTGAAAGGAGGGGAGAAAGAAAATTATTGTATCACAAAGGGAGTCTTAGGGAACTCAGTGATTCTATCAAGTGAAAAAAATACCTGTATCATAGTAGTCCCAGAAGAAGAGTGGGGAAAAGGAGCAAAAGGTTTATTCGAACAAATTATAGCTGAGAACTTCCTTAATCTGGGTAAGGAAATAGGCATTCAAGTCCTAGAGGCACAGATAACTCCCTTCAAAATCAACAAAGACGTCAACACCATGATATATAATAATGTAATTGGCAAAATACAAATATAAAGAGAGAATTCTGAAAGCAGATAAGGACAAAAGGTCCTTAACTTACAAGTTTAGACACATAAGTTTAGCAGAATACCTGCCCACTGAAACGTGGCAGGCCAGAAGGGGGTAGTAGGAAACATTCAATGTGCTGAAGGGGAAAAAATATGCAGCCAAGAATTCTTTATCAAGCAAGGCTGTCATAAAGAATAGAAGAAGACATCAGGAGCTTCCCAGACAAAAGTAAAGGGGTTTGTGACCACTAAACCAGCCCTGCAAGAAATTTAAAGGGGAACTCTTTGAGTGCAGAAAAAAAAGTCCAAAGCAACAAAGACTAGAAAGGACCAGAGAACAACTAAATGCATATCTTTAATGATCACTCTGAATGTAAGTGGACTAAACTCTCCAAACAAAAGACATAGGGTTTCAGAATGGACAAAAAACCCAAAATCCTTTTATATGTTGCCTACACGAGACTTATTTCAGACCTAGGGACATCTACAGTTTAAAAATGAGGGGATGGAGAACCATCTATCATACTAATATCATACTAATTCATGTCAAAATAATGCCAGAGTAGCTTATACTTACATCAGACACTAGATTTTAAAACAAAGACTGTATCAAGAGATGAAGAGGGGCATTATATTATAACTGAGGGGTCTATCATCAAGAAGATCTGACAATTGTAAGTATTTATGCCCCCCACATTGAAACACCCAAATAAATAAACCAATATATAACAAACATAAAGAAACTCATTGATAATTAATACAATAAAGGTAGGGTCCTTTAATACCACACTTACCACAATGGACAGATCAATGAAGTAGAAAATCAACAAGGAAACAATACCTTTGAATGGACCCTTGGAGTGAATGGACTTAAGAGATATATTCAGAACATTTCATCCTGAAGCAGCAGAATACACATTCTTTATGAGGTCAAGTGGAACATTCTCCAAAATAGATCACATATTGGGTCACAGATTAGCTCTCAACAAGTACAAAAAGATTGAGATCATACCATGCATAGTTTTGGGTCACAATGCTACGAAATTTGATGTCAACCCCAAGAAAAAATTGGAAACCATCCTACCAATGAATGAATAGGTTAACCAGGAAATTAAAGAAAAATAAAAACATACATGGAAGCTAATGAAATGAAGGGAAATAGTAAATATTAGAGCAGAAATAAACCATATAGAAACAAAAAAAGCAGAATGCATCAATAAACTAATATCTGGTTCTTTGAAAGAATAAACAAAATTTATAAACTCCTTGTGAGACTTATCAAAAAGAAAGTACCCAAATAGAGTCAAAATTAAAGAGAAGAGATCACAACCAACACCACAGATATACAATTATAAGAAAATATTATGAAAAATTATATTCCAACAAACTGGGAATCTGTAACAATTGGCCAAATTCCCAGAAACACACAAAATACCAAAACTAAAATAAGAAATAGAAAATTTTGGGGCGCGTGGGTGGCTCAGTCGGTTAAGCGGCCAACTCAGGTCACGATCTCGCGGTATGTGAGTTCGAGCCCCGCATCGGGCTCTGTGCTGACTGCTCAGAGCCTGGAGCCTGTTTCAGATTTTGTGTCTCCCTCTCTCTCTGACCCTCCCCGTTCATGCTCTGTCTCTCTCTGTCTCAAAAATAAATAAACGTTAAAAAAAATTAAAAAAAAAATAAATAGAAAATTTTAACAGACCCATAACCGGCAAAGAAATTGAATCAGTAATCAAAAATCTCCCAACAAAGAGTTCTGGGCCAGAAGTCTTCCCAGGGGAATCTACCAGACATTTAAAGAAGAGTTAATATCTATTCTTCTCAAACTGTTCAAAAAAAAAATAGAAATGGAAGGAAACCTTCCAAACTCATTCTATAAAACCAGCATTATCTTGATTTTAAAATGAGACAAAGACCCCACTAAAAAGGGGAATTACAGGCCAATATCTCTGATGAACATGGATGCAAATATTCTCAACAAGACACTAGCAAATCGAATTCAAGGGTACATTGAAAGGAATATTCACCATAATCAAGTGAGATTTATTCCTGTGCTGCAAGGCTGATTTAATATTCAAAAATCAATCAATGTGATACCCCACATTAATAAAAGTAAGGATAAGAACCATATTATCCTTTCAATAGGTGCATAGAAAGCTTTTGACAAAGTATAGCATCCATTCTTAATAAAAAACCCTCAACAAAGTAGGGATACAGTGAACATATCTCAACATCGTAAAGGCCCTACACAAAAGACCCACAGCTGATATCCTCAATGGTGAAAAAGTGAGAGCTTTTCCTCTATGGTCAGGATCAAGACACGGATGTCCACTCTCACTATTGTTTTACATACTACTGGAAGTCTTAGCCTCAGTAATCAGAGAAGAAAAAGAAATAATGGGCATCCAAATCAGCAAGGATGAAGTCAAACTTTATTTGTAGATGGCATGATATTCTGTGTAGAAAACCCAAAGACCCCACCAAAAAATTGCTAGAACTGATACAGGAATTAAATAAAGTCACAGACTACAAAATCAATGTACAGAAATCTGTTGCATTTCTATACATCAATAATGAAGCATCAGAAAGAGAAATCAAGGAGTCAATCCCATTTACAATCACACCAAAAACCATAAGATCCCTAGGAATGCCTAACCAAAGAGATCAAAGATCTGTACTCCAAATACTATAGAACACTGATGAAAGAAACTGAAGAAGACACAAAGAAATGAAAAAAAAAAAACGTTCAATGCTCTTGGAAGAAAAAATATTGTTATTATGTCTATACCTCCCAAAGCAATCTACACATTTTTAATTTTTTTAAGGTTTATTTATTTTTGAGAGACAGAGAGAGGTAGATCATGAGCAGGGGAGAGCAGAGGGAGACACAGAATCTGAAGCAGGATCCAGGCTTTGAGCTGTCAGCATAGAGCCTTATGCGGAGCTCAAACCCATGAGCTGTGAGATCATGACCTGAGCTGAAGTCAGATGCTCAAATGACTGAGCCACCCAGGCGCCCCAGCAATCTATACATTTAATGCATTCTCTGTCAAAATACCATCAACATTTTTTAGAGCTACAATAAATGATCCTAAAAATGTATGGAAGAACAAAAAAAAATAGCTAAGGAACCCTGAAAAAGAATAGCAAGCTGGAGGTATGACAATTCCATATTTTAAGTAATATTACAATATAATAGTGATCAAGACAGTGTGGTACCAGGCAAAAAACAAAAACAAAAACAAAAACAAAAACAGGCGCATAGATCAATGGAACAGAATATAAAACCTCTTAATGTACCCACAATCTATGGTCAACGAATCTTCAACAAAGCAGGAAAAAATATCCAGTGGAGAAAAGGCAGTCTCTTAAACCAATGGTGTCAGGATAAGTGGAAAGCAACATGCAGAAGAATGAAACTGAACCACTTTCTTACACCATACACACAAATAAATTCAAAATGGATGAAAGGCCTAAATCTGACATAGGAAACCATCAAAATATTATAGGAGAACACAGGCAGCAACCTCTTGACATTGGCAATAGCAGATTCTTGCTAGATACATCTCTTGAGGCTAGGGAAATTAAAGCAACAATGAACTATTGGGACTTCATCAAGATAAAATCTTATGCACAGCAAAGGGAGCAATTATCAAAAGTAAAAGGCAACCTTTGGAAAGGAGAAGATATTTGCAAGTGACATACCTGATAAAGGGTTAGCTCCCAAAATATATAAAGAAGCTATCAAACTCAACACCCCAAAGTAAATAATGCAGTTAAGAAATGGGCAGAAGATATGAATAGACACTTTTCCAAACAAGACATACAGATGGCTAACAGACACATGAAAAGACACTCAACATCACTCATCATCAGTGAAATAAAAATCAAAACTACAATGAGATATCATCTCATACTTGTCAGAACGTTTAAAAATAACAGAAAACAACAGACGTTGGCAAGGATGCAGAAAATGGGAAACACTCTTACACTGTTAGTGGGAATACAAACTGGAGCAGCCACTCTGGAAAACAGTATGGAGGTTCCTCAAAAAGTTAAAAATAAAACTATCCTATGACCCAGCAATTTTGCTAGTGGGTATTTACACATCTTATACAAAAATACAGATTTGAAGGGACACATGCCCCCCAGTGTTCATAGCAGCATTAACAACAATAGTATGGAAAGAGCCCAAGTGTCCATTGACTGATGAATGGATAAAGAAAACTTGGTATGTATGTACATATACATATATGCATATATATAATGGAATATTACTCAATTATAAAAAATAATGTAACCTTGTCATTTGCAATGATGTGGAAGGAGGTAGATTTTATTATCGTAATCAAAATAACTCATTAATAAATGAATAATAAATTGAGTAATAAATGATCACTAAATGAGAAACAGATACTTAACTATATAGAAAAAAACCTGAGGTTTCCTGGAGAAGATGTGGAGTGGTGAATGGGTTAAATGGGTGATGGGTATTAATGAGACCACTTGTCATGAGCGCTGAGTGCTGTATGTGAGTGATGAATCACTAAATTCTACTCCTCAAAGTAATTTTTACTAACTAATATTTAAATAAAATCTCCAAATTAAAAAAAGCAACTAAAAAATGGAAATACTTTCAGAGTATTTATATGTCTTCATCAATGAGATTAAAAGAATAATTCCTAAAACCTTGTCATTTGTATTTGTTTTTATGATCTATATGCCTAGAGATAAATATGTGGAGAAAACTCAGGAAATAATAAATGAACTTACTAACAAATTATATGTTATATACATTATATAGCAATATAGATATTATATATGTCTCTATCATCTATCTATCTATCTACCTATCTATCTATCATCATCATCATCATAATCATCATCATCTGTTTATGGATAGAGAAAACTGTGTGAGTCTTGAAGCAATATAATTCTTTTAAATTTGATTGTTCCTAACATAATAGATACTTATATACACACAGTAGTATCCTAACATAATAGATATGTATATACACACAGTACTATCTTGACATTTCTAATAAGCCTAACATGGAAAATGTATTGCTATAGTCTTTCTTTATTCTTCAATATTAGGAAAGGCTGTTTTGATCCACAAAAACGTCAATCTTGAGTGAACCATTTTCAATGGTTTTCATGTGTGGGGTTTCCTTTTAATTTTGGTAACATTTCTAGAGTCAGATTAAGGAGGTGTTTTGTTCACTGATTCACTTTCTCTATTTGGGATATTTCTATTTTCAACTTGAGTAAGAGAGAATACTTTGGTCTTAAGTAATTTTTTTGTCTACATAAATATCAAAAAAACCTTGTAGATCATATATGGCTTCATAGAAATGACTATAATATTCTATATTTCTCTCAAATGTCCGCTCATATGAAGTACCACCTAAAAGCAACTGACTAAAGCTCTTATTAGTATAAGTGAATATTGCTCAAAATCTGATTGCCATTGGATGAAAAATTTGCAATCTAGAAACTTCCAAAATAAGTCCTTATGTTTTCTTCTGGGAAGTCAAATTAAACATTGTGAATAAATGAATAAATAAATGGATAAATGAATGAATTGAGCAGAGGAAGAAAGACTGGTTTCCTCAAGTAGGATGTATGTCAGGTGCAGCTATGAGATTTATGTTGGAAGGTCTTGTCACATATTTTATTTTAAGCATTAAAAGTGTTCAGTGAATACCTGTGGAGTGAACTCCACAGGAAGGCAATGTGTATAAAATTAACACAAAATATTAATGTTTAAAAGTCCACACACCTAATATTTTCCTCAACTAGTCCTTCAAGATCTGGAAGAAAGAAACTTTGTCTTTATGTGTGAAGCTATGAAATACAATGTAGATATTCCATGGCACAATAAAAATAATTATTGGTAATAACAACAATGTAATTGCAGACCCAGCTCCACCTCAGCTGAAACTAACCCTAACCGGTTGGGGAGGTTCTAAGAGAATGATCTTTGTAACAAAAGGTTTATTTCAGTGTTATTTCTGCTGCTACATAATTCCTTCTATGATTAGGGCAAGCTCCCTGTTTCTCTCAAATTTTACACTGGTAATAGACAATTGCAGTTCATCTACACACTCCCTTGTGTTTGTTAATCCTGGAAAATAAGAAACATTTTAGGCGTTAGAATAAAGGGATCGAAAGATTATTACCAATTAAAAGAAAAAAATAAAGGCTGAAAAATTTCAAAACATCGAATTCAAACATTGTAAAATATGTTTATACAGTAGGATATTTGTTCTACCCAAATCTCAGAAAAAAATGAAACCTTTACATCCATTCATAAGCACAGTAACTCACACCAGGACATGTATCCAGAAACATAGTTGTTGCAAAACTTCCAACAGTCTGTAGTATGACAGAGCCCTAAAAATATACCAGGGAGTATAGAAAAAAAAAAACATTTATAGAGGCTGGCAGGACACACTTTTGTAAAGTCTTATTTGAAGACTTGATTTAGCCTTGCTCAGTTTAGGTGTTTAAAATTCACAGCTCTGGACTGAGCTATGTAGGCAGAAATAAATATTTATATTTAGAAGTCACAATTTCTTTCAGTGATATGTATTGCTGACTACTCATATCACCATTCCCACCTGCCACTACAAAAAAAGTTTGTAACTGTTTTAGTGAGATGTTATCTTTATGTTTTCTGTGGTTACTATTTGGGACACTACAACTTTGAGATTCCAGGTTCTCACTGAATTAAAGGATGGCTTTGAAATACTTTAAATTAATTTTTAAAAATTTTTTGGGGGGTGCCTGGGTGGCTCAGTCAGTTAAGTGGCCGACTTTGGCTCAGGTCATGATCTCGCGGTTCGTGAGTTTGAGCCCCGCGTCGGGCTCTGTGCTGACAGCTCAGAGCCTGGACCCTGTTTCAGATTCTGTGTCTCCCTCTCTCTGACCCTCCCCCATTCATGCTCTGTCTCTCTCTCTCTGTCTCAAAAATAAATAAACGTTAAATTTTTTTTAATTTTAATTTTTAACTTATTTTTGTTTAATTGAAGTATAATTAACATACAGGTTATATTAGTTTCAGGTGTACAACATAATGATTCAACAATTCTATACATCACTCAGTACTTACCATGATAAATGTAGTCACCATCTGTCACCAAACAATATTATTACAATCTTATTGACTATAATCCCTATCGTGTACTTTTCATCTCCACGACTTATTTACTTTATAATTGGAAGTTTGTAACTCTTAATCCCCTTTATCTACTTCACCCATCCCTCCACCTACCTCCCCTTTGGCAACTGACAGTTTGTTATCTGTATTTAAGAGTCTGTTTTGTTTGTTTGCTTGTTTGTGTCCATAAAAGAGAATGAGATCTTGCCATTTGCTGCAACATGGATGGACCTAGAAGGTTTAAGGCTAAGTGAAATAAGTCAGAGAAGTACAATATCATATGATTTCACTCATATGTGGAATTAAAATAAGAAAACAAACAAATAAAAAAGAGATAACAACAATAAACAGAATCAAATACAGTGAAATTCTTTAGACTTTCTCTTAGGTTTTTAAAAAATAACAGTGAAATAACTGGTGAAGTGGGGAGGAAAGGTGATTCATTAAGAAAAAAATCTAATCGGGTCACCTGGGTGGCTCAGTTGGTTAGGCGACGGACTTCGGTTCAGGTCATGATCTTGCAGTTTGTGAGTTCAAGCCCCGCATTGAGCTCTGTGCTGACAGCTCAGAGCCTGGAGCCTGCTTCAGATTCTGTGTCTCCACCTGTCTCTACCCCTCCCCTGCTGACACTCTGTGTCTCTCTGTCTCTCAATAACAAATAAGTGTTTAAAAAATTTAAAAAAAGAAAGAAAAAATCTAATCATTCAAATAGATACATTAGTTCTTATTAACAAAACATACTGATCATTTGGCCAAATTTAAAATATCTATAATATGCTTATGATATATACACAATTTTGTATTTCTAAATGCAATATAATTTTTTTATATGATTCCAGGAACCCAAAACTGTAGACTTACCTTTGTTTTTTTCATTCATTTATTTGTTCTTTACAAAAGTATTTATTGAACACCTACCATATGCAATGCGCTGTGGCGAACATTGTGATTCTCTATCCTTACTGAGATTATGTTCTCGTAAGGGAGATAAACATAATTATAATACAAACATAATTATAATGCAAGCAGCATGAGATAACTGTCCTAAAATGGTACTAACAAAGGTCACAAAGTGAGAGATGATTTTTTTCTGAATTCAGTCAGATAGGCTTTACAGATGGCTAATCTAAGTCTTAAAGGACAAACAGGATTTCAACAGAAGAAGGGGAAAAACTGAGACTTTCCTAAGGGAAGGAATAGTATTAACAAAGATTAAAAATACTAAAAATGACCAGTTCATGAAAATGTAACTAGAGAAGTTTGACTGAAGCATTGAGCATGTATGAAAGTAGGGAGACAGAAGTCTAGAAAGCATATCAAGACTGTGTAAGGAAAGAAGATTTGTAGTGGACATATATTGGGTAGGGATGCCCTGCAAACATTCCCTTTCAGAAATCCTATGGCAGAATTAACTTTCCTCTAACATGGATAGTCTTGATAAATATGTAAATCAGTTACCTGCTCTCCCCAGCTAAAAATTGGACATGCAAACCAAGCTAGATCTTTTATTTTATTTTTTTTAAATGTCTATTTATTTTTGACAGAGAGAGAGAGACAGAGAGAGAGAGAAAGAGAGACAGAGCATGAGTGGGGGAGGGGAAGAGACAGAGAGAGAAAGAGAGAGAGAGAGAGAGAGAGAGAGAGAGACAGAATCCAAAGCAGACTCCAGGCTCCAAGATGTCTGCACAGAGCCTGATGTGGGTCTCAAACTCACCAACAGTGAGACTATGACCTGAGTCGAAGTTGGATGCTTAACTGACTGAGCCATCCAGATGCCCCACCATCCCCTCATTTTCAATATGCAGGTGTCTTTAGGTCTAAAATGAATCTTGGGGCACCTGGGCAAGGTTGGTGAGATCAAGCCCCACATTGGACTCTGCAATGACAGAGTGGAGCCTGCTTGGAATTCTCTCTCTCCCTCTGGCTCTGCCCCTCCCCCACCCATACTCTTTCTCTCAAAATAAATAAACTTTTTTAAATAATTTTTTTAACGTTTATTTATTTTTGAGACAGAGAGAGACAGAGCATGAACGGGGGAGTGTCACAGAGAGAGGGAGACACAGAATCTGAAACAGGCTCCAGGCTCTGAGCTGTCAGCACAGAGCCCGATGCGGGGCTCAAACTCACAGACCATGAGATCATGACCTGAGCCGAAGTTGTACACTTAACTGACTGAGCCACCCAGGCACCCCTCAAAATAAATAAACTTTTAAAAAATAAAAATAAAATGAGTCTCTTGTAGGCAGTATATTGATGGTCTTGTTTGTTATATCCATTCTGACACCCTGTGTCTTTTGAATGAAGTGTTTAATGCATTGAAATTCAGAGTAATTATTGATACATATATATTTAGTGCCATTTTATTACTTGTTTTGTCATTATTTCTGGAGTTTTTCTCTGTTACTTTCTTGTTTTTGTCACTTTTATGCTTTCATTTCCACTCAAGAGTCCCCTTTAATATTTCTTGCAGGGCTGGTTTAGCAGACATGAACTTAGTTTTTGTTTGTGTGGGAAACTCTCTCTCTTACTATGATATCCCTTGGGTAGAGTGTTCTTGGCTGCAGATTTGTCCCATTCAGCAGGTTGAACATATCATGCCACTCCCTTTTTGCTTGCCAAGTTTCTGTAGAAAGATCTGCTGCCAATATTATTGGTCTTTCCTTGTAAGTTTAGAACTTCTTATGTCTTGCTGCTTTTAGGATTTTCTTTATCATGGTATTTTCCAAGTTTGATTAGAATATGACTTGGTTTCTGCCTGCTTTTGTGATTTTTATAGGAGTTCTCTGTGCTTCTTGGATCTGGATGTCTGTTTCCTACCCCAGATTAGGGACATTTTCAGGTATTAGTTCTTGAAATTATTTGTCTGCCCCCTTTTCTCTCTTTTTCTTCTTCTGAGACTCCTGTTATGTGAATGGTATTACATTTGATGGAGTTACAGACTTCCATAAGTCTATTCTTTTGTTCCAAAATTCTTCCTACTCTTTTTTCTTCAGCATCAGTATTTTCCATTATTTTGTCTTATATATCGTTAATTCATTCCTCTGCTTCTTCCAGCATTGTGCTCCTTGCATTAAGCCTTATCCAATCTCAGTTATTGTACTCATCATCTCTGATTGATGTTTTAACCCTTTTAGTCTCATTGGTAGAGTCTTTCTGAAGTCTTCCATTCTTTCCTCAGGCCCAGCTAGTATCCTTGTAATTGTTGCTTTGAATTCTCCATCAGGCATATTACTTATACGTGTTTTACCTAGACATCTGGGAGTGATCTTATCTTATTGTTTTATTTGGGATTAATTCTTCCATCTTGGCATTTTGTCTCAGTCTATGCCTTCTTCTTCATTTTAGAAAAGCCTGTTATGTTTCCTGCTCCTGCGAGTAATGGCTTTATGAAGAAGAGGTCATATAATGTCCAGGGCCTGGCACTTCGGGAAGTGTCTCAGTTGTGTGTTGCGTTTGCTCTGCTGTTGTTTTGGCTGCTCTATCCTCAAGCCAGTTGGCTTCGGAGACTCTCCTTGCCTACTGTGGGCAGTGTTAGGTCCTTCACCAGAATGGGGTCTTCTAGGTGTCCTCTGGTCTGCTTGTTAAATTAGTCTGATACTACTTCCACTATAACTGAAGTTCTGCTGAACTCTTTGGTTGGGAAATGTGGTTGTGGGCATGGATTTCTGCTGACCTTCTGTGGAAAGGACTCTCTGTGGTGGGACTGAAGCAATCTTGACTTAGAACGGCAACTGTGCCAGAGCACAAGGGTGTGAAACTTGGTTTAAGCAGTTTAGGCATCCAGGTATGGACTGGGTTTTTTCCCCACAGGTGACTCTGTGTTTATGCCGAGGGTCAGGCCAGGGAAACTCTGCCAGTCACCTCCCCAGAAAGGTGTCTCTGTGAATGTTGCCTCTCACGGAAGCACTCAGAAAACAGTGAATAATCTATACCCTGTGTTCCCCAGGTATTCTTCCAATCCCTGTTTCCATGCCCCAGTTTCATTTGCCTGCTTTTTCTTTTTGTCCAGGAGTACAGTAGTGTTCTTAAAGCTCTTTCCCAGATAAGCTCTCTGACCCTTAAAACTCCAGTCTTTAAGCCATGGTGATTGAAAGAATTTTTGAAAATTAACACCTCTCTTTTTTCCAGTCAATGGCTTTGGAGAAATGTTCTTCTTGTGCATTCCCCTGTGTGCTCCTCTCTCTCTCTCTCTCTCTCTCTCTCTCTCTCTCTCTCTCTCGCCTTTCTCTACAACCATGGCTCCATCCTCTACACAGCACCTGAAATCCATTTCTTTCCTAAACCACATCTCTGCACTTCCTATCTTCTTCAGTGTGACTTCTTCTCTCCCTTTAGTTGTGGAGTTTTTTCCATAAGTCTTCAAGTTGATTTCTGGGATATTTAGAATGATTTGATAGTCCTCTAATTCATTGGACGAGTCCAGGGTCCTACCATTCCTCTGCCATCTTCTTTCTTTTCTCCACTTAGTATTCTAAACTCTTTTGTCAAATATTATTTGATTGTAAATTCAAGGACTCATTTCTGGGTTCCCTATTCTGCTCCATTGGTCTATGTGTCTGTTTTTATGGTAATAGCATACTGTTTTGTTTCTAGGTTCATTCATTTTCCACAAATATGCTTTGACTATTGATGGACTTTTGTTATTGCATACAAATATAGACTTTTTTTTCATTTCTGTGATAAATGCCATTGGAGTTTTGATAGGGATTGCATTAAATCTGTAAATCAGTTTAGTAGTATGGGCTTTTTAATGACATTTTGAAATTTACACATTTATGTTTTACTTAAGCTCATTTAACTTAGCTTAAAGTGGTTATGTGCATTAAAATGCCCCTTATGTAAATATTACTTTTAGAACAAAAAGAAAATAACATATTATTTCTCCCTTTCTCTTTTCACATATTAAGCCCAGCTCAACAGCAATTATACTAAAGGAACTGTGGTATAGTTCTATTTGCCACCATTTTCTTTGGTTAAATTTAATTTATTCCATTATTATTCCAATGTAATCCATTCACCAGAAACAGGATTGTATTCTGCAGTGCTGTCATAAGGTTTTAAAATACTGGTTTATCTCAAATATTTCTGTCCATAGAAGACAGTTATTTATGTGTAAATAGCTAATATCCAAGAATATATCCCATATGAACTAAGTATGCTTACCTCTTCAAAATCTTGCACATGCATAAGATTTACCATTCAGATTTGACACATATAAAAAATAATTCACCAAGTGTATTACTTTATTACCATAAACTATGCCTATATTAATCTTCAGATTAGCTATTTGATACTATAGTTTTAATGTAGATTCCACTTACCCTATATCCTACCAGTATTTTAGGTTGTTGTTTAAAACAGGAACATAAAAATCAATTATCTCAAACTTTTTCAGGGGGTTGTTTTCCACAAACAACCATAGATCTATAAATGAAATAATAGATATAAAACACTTAGAAAGGAAAAAGTCACTCTGTACATTTTCAGAAATATCCATTCCCCCTCATTCTTTAATGAAGAGCCATTACCTAGTACATAAACAATTACTATCTGTATCCAGAAGTGAAATTAAATAAATATATTTAAGGTGCTGTATTAAGTGGAGCAGCTTATCAAAATGAGTCCAAGTGAAAATGTGTTTTTTAATTCATTCTCTCCCCTCACTTTTTAAATACATTGGAATATTAATAATGTGTGTGATAATATAAAATGAGGATGTACTTTCTGGGTGACATTCAGGTTAAAACAATAGCATGGCATTTGACTATTTTTTTCCTGCTTAATGCACAGAGTTAGGAATATAAATTCTTACTATTTTTTAGCATTTTAAGTATATATATATATATATAGAGAGAGAGAGAGAGAGAGAGGTCTTGAAATTTTCACAGTTTTACTAACTATAATGTAATAGTGTGTGCACTCAGCTCCATATGACAATTGAGCTAAATCATATCTTTGTGGTACATTTCTAGTGTGGCTTTCGGAGAATAAACACATAATAATCTGAAATAAATGAGGCTTTACTGCTTTAATCACAATAGTCAGTTTTTCAAGTTAGAAAAAATAGAACCTTCAATTCTGATAGAACTCTCACACAAAACTTAATACATTTTCTACTAAACTGGGAGGAAATGTACACTCAATTCACTCCATTTCATATGACAATTCAGAGTAATTTCAGGAATAAGTCTTGAACCAAGGGTTTCAGGTAAAGCAGTTAGAAGAACAAAAGAACAACAAAAAAAATCCTATTCTAATTAAATCATTATGGTGTTTTTTGTGATGGTGAATTAAAATAAATTATATGCAACACCTCTAAAATGCATGATGCTTTCCATATGTGCTTAGTGAGATATTTGCAAAACTGTCTGAAAGTAGAGCTTTCATTTTACAAATAGTTCAAAATGCTTAGGAAAAGATGGCATTCTTCTGAGTTTTATAAATGCAAATTCTTTTACTTTGTCAGTGTACAAACTGTCTTAAGGTCTCAAAGCTATTGACAAAATATGTCCTTATGGCCCTTCTTATGTGAAAAAAACTTTAGTGATTTTTCACAATATGAACATACCCTACAGACTCTAGAGGTCTTTGTTTCAACTTGCTTGCTTAAAAAAAAAAGTAAATTGAATGCAGCAACTGGTTTTTGGCAGAGGATTAATTAGTTAAACAAATGTGTGTAAATATATTCCTTTACATTTTCCCACTCAAAATGAGCATATTTGTAGGTAGACGGGAATCAACTTATAATAGTTTCCTTACGTTTAACTTATTGAGATATGGATAACGTTTTCATGGACTATGATCACTTTAAATGTTTAAAATGTTTTTAAAGCTTCACTAAATAGTTCTGACATGACTCACATTATACTACTTCCACAGAGGCATATTGTTTATGTTCTCCTTAGGGTGAGCAAAATCAGTTCAACAGTTAAATGCTGACAAATACTGGAACAAAATAATGAGCTATTTTGTGCTTGTGCCTCTCCACCCCCCCTCCCCAAGCTAGACCAGCTCAGACCCTCCAGGATCTTATGTGCTTTATTTTAACAACGTGTTTGGAAATCCAGTTTCCAAGAATGTGATTAAAAATGAAATGAGAGAGGGGCGCCTGGGTGGCGCAGTCGGTTAAGCGTCCGACTTCAGCCAGGTCACGATCTCGCGGTCCGTGAGTTCGAGCCCCACGTCAGGCTCTGGGCTGATGGCTCGGAGCCTGGAGCCTGTTTCCGATTCTGTGTCTCCCTCTCTCTCTGCCCCTCCCCCGTTCATGCTCTGTCTCTCTCTGTCCCAAAAATAAATAAAAAACGTTGAAAAAAAAAATTAAAAAAAAAAAAAAAAATGAAATGAGAGAGTAACATTAGTTGCAAGTTATGTAATTTATCTCAACCAAAAATACTTTCAGAAACACAATTGTCAAATGGTAACTTTATTGCCATTATCACACTATCTCACAAATCAAGTACATTATAAATCCTGAAAGAATTTCTATCTCATGTGGTGCATTTCCAAAGGAATCTCTGTTTTTAAAAAGGTTGTTCAGTATAACAAATAAAAGTTTTACATTTTGTTAGTTACTTCACATGGTGAAAAAAGTAGCTTCCTTATTCCTCAATAGCCACTCTAAATTGCAAATGCTCATAACTCATATGTATCATTTGTTCTACTCAGAGAAATGCTAATTTTTTTGAATATACCCTTTCCAACATGCCACAAAGTGCCCTTTTTAGAGTTACATTGACAATACTCTAAGATCTCCTTTCTCTATAAAAATATTCAGGAATTTACAGTTAGATCCATGTTTTATCTCAAAAAATTTCATGGCATTTTCAGGTATTATATGGCACTACAATCAGAGAAAAGATATTTGATATGGCATTTTTTCTTTCACTCCAACTAATAAATGCTGATGTTTTGACTAATTTATTATTTTAACCTTAACTCTTTTTAAAAATCCTCAAACTTTGGACATTTGTTCAAGTTGTGATTCATCCATTTTACCCATTTTGTACTAAATTTAAGGGTGAAACAATTTTGTTAGAAAGTCACTAGCACCATCTACTGTTTGTATATGGAACTATTTTTAAATATTTATAATTATTGTTCCAAAAAATATTTTAAACAACAGTTGTACAATAATTGCTAAAGATTTGGAATTTACAATGATTGAGAGCAATTTTTAATTTTAATAAAACAGAATAGAAAAATTTAAATGGTAAATGAAACATAAAGTTTAGAGTCTGGGTTCATCAAAACACACACACACACACACACACAGAAAACATTAATCTTCATATAAAGGATTACATGCAAATAAATTGCTAATAAAATGTACTTCTTTTCAGGGGCCCAAAAGAAAACAAAATAATCATATTAATCAAAACCATGTGTATGTAGTTTTCTGAAATGGTTTTAATATTCTAGGATTTCATGGCCCAGTAAATTTTTTTTTCCTAAATTATACTAACAAATATAAGGTTGACAACTTTTAATATTACTTATTAAGATCATTGTAAATATAATTGACTTTTATTATCATATTAAAGCATAAAAAGTGACACAATTTTAAAATAAAGAAACAGCCTATTTAGAGGAGGAGTTAAGACAGAGTAGTAGGAGGACCTTATGCTTGCTTCATCACTCGAACACAGTGAGATAATTATCAAATTATTCTTAACACCAAGGAAATAGATCTGAAGATTGAGAGAACAAACTGCATAATTAGAGAAAAAAGGCCAACCCATGGAAGTTAGGAGGTGCAGAGATGTGATTTGGTGGAGAAAAGGTGTTGCAGAAGGGAAGTAGCACTGATCACGGAGAGAAAGAGAGGGATAAAACAGCACACAAGGGATTGCACACACACACACACACACACACACACACAAGAAAACACTTTACCAAAACCATTGACTGGAAAACAAGAAGGGCTTTTTATTGCGAGATTTTACAAGAAGTGGGGTTGAAAGTCTAAAGTTTTAGAAGTCTGCTGCATTGCCAAGATTGAGCCTGTCAGGCATAGTAGTTGTCCCATGAAGAAGGAGGGCAGAGGCCCAGGAGTGGACAGTGTGCTCTGAAGATCCCCTGGGTTGTGCTGAGAGAGACAGTTCCTCTTCTTGGAGTGCATTTGGGAGAGGTAGAACTGCCTCTCGGGGGACAAAAGAGCCAGCAAATGCCATGGAGCTGGCCCATTCATTAGCATACAATCAGGAGTGTCTGCTGAGGGCAGATAACCTTGATGCCAGCTTTTTGGTATGCTTTACCATAAAATCTGAGCCCATGCATGTTTGTGTGACTGCTTTTCTGGGACAAATACATACTAGCCACAGCATGGCATAACTCTCCCCCAGTGGAACAGCATGAGTCTGCATGACACTGGGTCCCTAAAATTTGGAGTTTTGAAACCCAGCTGCACTGCTGAGATAAAACACAGGAACACTGCGCCACCAGACCTGCAGATGGCTCAGACACAGACAGGGTGAAGGCAAGGGTATAACAGAAGCCTGGGTCACAAGAAGGGAGCTTTTTCACTGTTTTGTGGGGGCTTCCTGAGCAGCAGTGTGCTTGAACTCCACTCATTATGGAAGAGAGCAGGCCTCGCCATTTTTCATCCCTCCCATCAGCACCAGCAGACTACAACAAGCAACACAGTGCACACAGTGGAGGCATGAGTCTCGTTCACCAAGCCCCAACAACCTGAGCTGTGTAGGTGCCTTTTGTTTTTACTAGGGTAAGTGTGATTGAGAGCCAGAACAGCAGCAGGCCCCTTCCCCAGATTACTAGCACACACCCTTATGTCTACTGATAATACAGTGGTGCAAAGCTTCAGTTCTAGTGGAAATAGGTCAAGTATAGGTTTCCTAACACACAAAACACAAAGGCCTAGATTAAATGCCAAGATGGAGGAATTCATCCCAAAAGAAAGAATAAGAAGAGGTCATGGCCAGGGAACACATAAAAATAGATATAAGTAATATGCCTGAACCAGAATTTAAAGCAACATTCATAAGAGTACTATCTGGGCTTGAGGGAAACATAGAAGAAAACAGAGTCACCCCCTTACTGAAGAGACAAAAGACCTAAAAACAAGCCAGCCTGAACTAAAATATGCTCTGGCCAAAATACAAACTGAAAAGGAGGTAATGACCATAAGGATGAAGGAAGCAGAGGAAAGAATCAGTGATATAGAAGATAAAATTGTGGAAAATAATGAGGGTGAAAAGAAGAGGGAAATATTGGATCACAAATGTAGAATTAGGAAACTCAGCAGCTCCACAAAGCATAATAACAATCCAATCATAGCAGTCTCAGACGAAAAGAGGGAGAGGGAGAAGAAGGTTTATTTGAGCAAATTATAACTGGAAATTAAACCCATAATCTGGGTAAAGAAACAGACATCCAAATCAAGGACACACAGAAAACTCCCATGAAAATCAACAAAAGCCAGCTAACACCAAGACATACTGTAGTAAAATTTGCAAAACACAAAGATAAGGAAAGAATCCTGCAAACAGAAAGGAAAAAAAATTCCTAGCATATAAGAAAGATAAATCAAGTAGGCAGCAGATCTATCCACAGAAACCTGGCAGGCCAGAAGAAAGTGGCATGATATATTCAATGTATTGAATAAGAAAACGATGCAGCCAAGATTACTTTATCCAGCAAGGCTGCCATTCAGAATAGAAGGAGAGTTAAAGAGGTAACACCTTGGTGGCTCGGTCAGTTGAGTGACCAATCCTTGGTTTTAGCTCAGGTCATGATCTTAGGGTTCATGGGTACAAGGCTTGCATCAGGCTCCACACTCTAAGTGTGGAACCTGCTTGTGATTGTTTCTTTCTGTCTCTGTCTCTTTTGCTCAAATAAATAAATAAACTTTAAAAAATATATTTAAAAAAGTAGAGATAGAGTTTCCCAGACAAATGCAAACTAAAGAAGTTTGTGACCACTAAACCAGCCCTGCAAGAAATATTGAAAGGGACTCTGAGTAGGAATGAAAGACCAAAAGCAACAAAGACTAAAAAGAAAAAGGGAAAATCTCCAAAAACTTTGACCTTACAAGTAATACAATGGCACTAAATTCCTATCTATCAATAATCACTTTTAACATAAATGGACTAAAAGTTCCTATCAAAAGACATAACATCCAAATCTATAATAGAATAAGACCCATCTATATGCTGCCTACAAAAGACTCATTTTACACTTAACGATATCTCTAGATTAAAACTGAGGGAGTGGAGAATCACCTGTCACACTAATGGATGCAAAAGATAGCCCACATAGCTATACTTATATCGGACAAACTAAATTTTAAACCAAAGACTGTAACAAGAGGTGAAAAAGTGCACTATATCTTGATAAAATAACTTATCCAAGAAGAAGATCTAACAACTGTAAATATTTATGCCTCCAAGATGAGAGCACACAAATATTTGTATCAATTAATAACAAACATAAATAAACTAATTCATTATAATAAAATAATAGTACGGGACTTTAAAACCCCATTTATGGCAAAGGATAGATCATACAAGCAGAAAATCAAGGAAACAATGGCTTTGAATGACACACTGGACCAGACAGACATAAAAGATATATTCAGAATGTTTTATGCCAAAGTACCAGAATACCCACTCTTTCTGAGTGCACATGGAATGTTATCCAGGATAGATCACATACTACGTTCACAAATCAGGCCTCTGCAAGTGCAAAAAGATTGACATCATATCATGCATATTTTCAGACCACAATGCTATGTAACTTGGAGTCAGTCACAAGAAAAAAATTGGAAAGATCACAAATACATGGAGATTAAAGAACATCCAAAGAATGAATGGGTTAACCAGGAAATTATATATGTATACATGAAAATGAAAACACAACAGTCCAGAACATTTGGGGTACAGCAGAGGAGATCATAAGAGGGACATATATAGAAATTCAGGCCTATCTCAAGAAGCAAGAAAAGTCTCAAATACACAAACTAACCTTATACCTAAAGGAGTTAGTAAAGGAATAGCAAATGAAGCCTAAAGCTAGCAGAAGGGAAATAATAAAGATTAGAGTACAAATAAATGATATAGAAACAAAAATGTAGAACAAATCAAAGAAAGTAAAAGCTGGTTCTTTGAAAGAATTAATAAAATTGATTCAAAGAAACTAAAATCTGGTTCTTTGAAAGAATTAATAAAATTGATAAGCCCATTGCCTGGCTTATTAAAAATAAAAGGAGGGGCGCCTGGGTGGCGCAGTCGGTTAAGCCTCCGACTTCAGCCAGGTCACGATCTCGCGGTCCGTGAGTTCGAGCCCCGCGTCAGGCTCTGGGCTGATGGCTCGGAGCCTGGAGCCTGTTTCCGATTCTGTGTCTCCCTCTCTCTCTCTGCCCCTCCCCCGTTCATGCTTTGTCTCTCTCTGTCCCAAAAATAAATAAAAAACGTTGGGAAAAAAAAATTAAAAAAAAAAAAAAAAAAGGAAAAGCATCCAAAGAAATAAAAGCATGAATGAAAGAGGAGAGATACAAACAACACCACAGAAATACAAACAGTTATAATAGAATATCATGAAAAAGTATACGCCAAAAAAATGGGCAATCTGGAAAAATTGATAAATTCTTAGAAATATCCAACCACCAAAACAGAAGCAGGAAGAAATAGAAAATTAGAACACACATCTAACCAGCAAAGAAATTGAATAAGTTATCAAAAATGTTCCCACCAAAAAAAAAAAAAAAAAAAAAAGCCCAGGGCCAGATGACTTCCCAAAGGAATTCTACCAAACATGTAAAGAAGAATTAATACCTATTCTCCTTAAACTGTTCAAAAAAAAAAAAATAGAAATGGAAGGAAAACTTCCTAACTCCTATGAAGCCAGCATTAGCTTGATTCCAAAATCCAGCAAAGAAGCCACTAAAAAGGAGAATTATAGGCAATATCCCTGATGAAATTCTCAACAAAATACTAACAGATTGAATCCACCTTTAATGGAAAGAATTATCATCATCAAGTCAGATTTATTCCTGGGCTACAAGTGCAGTTCAATATTCACAAATCAATCAATGTGATACATAAATTAATAAAATAATGCTTGAGAACGATATGATCCTCTCAATACATGGAAAAAAAGCATTTCACAAAATACAGCACCCATCTTGATAAAAATCCTCAAAAAAGTAGGGATAGAGGAAGAATACTTCAACATCATAAAGGCCATATAAGAAAGAACCACAGCTAACGTCATCCTCAATGGACAAAAAAAGAGAGGTTTTCTTCTACAATCAACAACAAGACAGAAATTTCCACTCTCACCATTGTTATTTAACATAGTACTGGAAGTCCTAGCCTCAGCAATCAGAAAACAAAAAGAAATAAAAGGCATACAAATTGACAAGAAAAAATTCAAACTTTCACTATTCCCAAACGACATGATACTCTATGTAAAAAAAAAAACAAAAAACAAAAAAACATAAATGATTCCACCAAAAAATTGCTAGAAGTGGTACACAAAATTCAGGAAAGTCTCAGGATATAAAATCAATGTACAGAATTATGTTGCATTTCTATACATCAGTAATGAAGCAGCAGAAACAGAAAGCAAGGAATCATTTCGATTTATAATTATGCCAAAAACCATAAGATACCCAGGGATAAATGTAACCAAAGAGGTAAAAGATCTGTACTCTGAACCTGTGGAACACTTATGAAGGAAATTGAACATGAAAGATAGAGATGGAAAAACATCCCATGCTCAAGGATTGGAAGACCAAATATTTTTCAAATGTCTATACTACCCAATGCAATCTGCACATTAAAAAAAATTAATATTTATTTATTTTTGAGAGAGAGAGAGACAGAACACAAGCAGGGGAGGTGCAGAGAGCGAAGGAGACACAAAATCTTAAGCAGGGTCCAGGCTCCAAGTTGTCAGCACAGAGTCCAACATGTGGCTTGAACCCATGAGCCATGAAATCATGACCTGAGCCAAAGTTGGATGCTAAACCAACTGAGTCACCCAGGTGTCCCAGAAATCTGCACATTTAATGCAATCCCTATCAAAATATCACCAACATTTTTCACAAAGCAAGAACAAACAATCCTAAAATTTGTATGGAACCACAAAAGACCCAAAATAGACAAATCAATCTTGAAAAAGAAAAACAATGTTGAAGGCATCAAAATTTTGGACTTCAAGCTACATTACAAGGCTGTTGTCATGAAAACAGGATGCTATTGGCACAAAAACAAACACTTAGATCAATGAAACAGAATAGAAAACCCAGAAATGAACCCACAACTATATGGTCAAACAAACAGGAAAGAATATCCAATGGAAAAAAAAACAGTCTCTTCAACAAATGGGGCTGTGAAAAGTGGACAGCAATATGGAAGACAATGGAACAGGAGCACTTTATTCCTACAAAATACAAAAAACTAAATTCAAATTGGATGAAAGACCTACATGTGAGAGAGGGAACCATAACATTTCTACAAAGAATACAGGTAGTAATCTCTTTGACCATGGCCATAGCAAACTTCTTACTAGATATGTCTCCTGAGGCAAGGGAAACAAAAGCAAAAGTCACCTATTGGAACTTCAAAGTAAAAACTTCTGCACAGCAAAGGAAACAGTCAACAAAATGAAAAGGCAGTCTATGGAATGGCAGAAGATATTTGCAAATGATATATCTGATAAAGGGTAGCATCCAAAATCTATAAAGAACTTATCAAACTGAACACCCAAAAACCAAATAATCCAGTTAAGAAATTAACAGAAGACATGAATAGGCATTTTTCCAAAGAAGACATCCAGATGGATAACAAACACATGAAAAGAGGCTCAACATCACTTATCATCAGGGGAATATAAATCAAAATTAAGATGAGACACCACCTCACACTTCTCAGAATGGCTAAAAATTAACAACACAAGAAGCAACAAGTGTTGGTAAGGATTCAGAGAAAGAGGAACGCTCTTACACTGTTGATGGAATGCAAACTGGTGCTGGCACTTTGGAAAACAGTATGGAGGTTCCTCAAAAGTTTAAAAATAGAATTACCCTAAAACCCAGCAATTGCACTATGAGGTATTTTCCCTACAGGATACAAAAATACTGATTTGAAAAAAGCACATACAACCCGATGTTTATAGCAACATTATCAACAATAGCCAGTCATGAAAAGCACTTGAAGTCCATCAACTGATGAATGGATAAAGAAAATATGTGAGATATATATATATATATATATATATGAAAAAAAAAAAATATATATATATATATGTACATATATATATAATCTTGTCCATGATGGATGAATGGGTTAAGAAAATGTAGCATGTATATAAAACGGAACATTATTCAGGCACAAAAAAAAATGACATCTTGTCATTTGCAACAACATAGATGTACCTTGAGGGAATTATGCTAAATGAAATAAGTCAGAGAAAGACAAATACCATATAATTTCACTAAAACGAAGAATCTAAAAATTAAAACACACACACACACACAAGCTCATAGATACAGAGAACAGTTGAATGACGACTGCCAGAGGTAGGAAGTGGGGGATGGGACAAATGGTGAAGGGAATACAAAGGTACAAACTTACAGTTATAAAATAAGTTCTGCGATTTAACACACAGCATATCAACTATAGTTTTTAAACATAATTTATTGTCAAATTGGCTTACATACAACAGCAGTGCTCATCCAAAGTGCTCACCTCAATGCCCATCACCCATTTTCGCCTTTCCCCCAAACCCCCAATCCACTCTCAGTTTGTTCTCTGTATTTAAGAGTCTCTTTAGTTTGCCTCCTTTCCTCTGTTTATAATTATTTTCCCCCTCCCCTACCCCATCATCTTCTGTTAAGTTTTTCAAGATCCACATATAAGTGAAAACATATGATATCTGTCCATTTCTGAGTGAGTTATTTCACTCTGCATAATACTTTCCAGTTCCATCCACATTGCAGCAAATGGCATGATTTCATTCTTTCTCATTGTCAAGTAGTATTCCATTGTGTATATAAACTACATATTCTTTATCCATTTATCAGTTCATGGACATTTAGCCTCTTTTCGTAATTTGGCTATTGTTGAATGTGCTGCTGTAAACATTGGCGTACATGTGCCCCTATGCATCAGCACTCCTGTATCCCTTGGGTAAATTCCCAGTAGTGCTATTGTTGGGTCATAGAGTAGTTCTATTTTTAATTTTTTGAGGAAACTCCACACAGTTTCCCATAGCGGCTGCACCAGTTTGCATTCCCACCAATAGTGCAAGAAGGCTCCCATTTCTCCACATTCTCACCAACATCTATAGTTTCCTGATTTATTCACTTTAGCCACTCTGAACAGTGTGAGGTGATATCTTGGTGTGGCTTTGATTTGTATTTGCCTGATGATGAGCGACTTTGAGCATCTCTTCATATGTCTGTTGACCATCTGGATGTCTTCTTTGGAAAAGTTTATATTCATGTCTTCTGCACAGTTCTTCACTGGATTATTGGTTTTTTGGGTGTTGAGTTTGGTAAGTTTTTTATAGATTTTGGACACTAGTCCTTTATGCGATATGTCATTTGCAAATATCTTTTCCCATTCTGTCAGTTGCCTTTCAGTTTTGTTGATTATTTCTTTTGCAGTGCAGAAGCTTTTTATCTTGATGAGGTCCCAATAGTTCATTTTTGCTTTTAATTCCCTTGCCTTTGGAGATGTGTTGAGGAAGAAATTGCTGTGGCTGAGGTCAAAGAGATTATTGTCTGCTTTCTCCTCTATGGATTTGAAGCTTTCGCGTCTCACATTTAAGTCTTTCATCCATTCTGAGTTTATTTTTGGGTATGGTGTAAGAAAGTGGTCTAGTTTCTTTCTTCTGCAGGTTGCTGTACAGTTCTCCCAGCACCATTGCTAAAGAGATTGTCTTTTTTTTTTCCATCTTTCTTGCTTTGCCAAACATTAGCTGGCCATACATTTGTGGGTCCAGTTCTGGGTTCTCTATTCTATTCCAGTGGTCTATGTGTCTGTTTTTGTGCCAATACCATACTGTCTTGATGATTATAGCTTTGTAGTAGACGCTAAGGTCTGGGAATGTGCTGTCTCCCGTTTTGGTTTTCTTCTTTAATATTAACTTGGCTCTTTGGGGTCTTTTGTGGTCCCATACAAATTTTAGGATCACTTGTTCTAGCATTGAGAAGAATGCCGGTGCAATTTTCATTGGAATTGCATTGAATGTGTATACTGCTTTGGGTAGTATTGACATTTTAACAATATTTATGTTTCCAGTCCATTAACATGGAATGTTTTTCAATTTCTTTGTGTCTTCTTCAATTTCCTTCATAGTATTTCTATAGTTTTCAGCATACAGATCTTTTACATTTTTGGTTAAGTTTATTCTTAGGAATTTTATGGTTTTTGGTGCAACTGTAAATTGGATCAGCTTCTTTATTTCTCTTTCTGTTGCTTCATTATTGGTGTATAAAAATGCAACCAATTTCTCTACATTGATTTTGTACCCAGCGGCTTTGCTGAATTCATATATCAGTTCTAGGAGTCTTTTGGTGGAGTCTGTCAGGTTTTCCATGTAGAGTATCAAGTTATCTGCAAAAAGTGAAAGTTTGACTTCTTCTTTGCCAATTTTGATGCCTTTTATTTCATTTTGTTGTCTTATTGCTGATGCTAGGACTTACTATATTAAACAACTCTCAGTGGTGAGAGTGGACATCCCTGTAATGTTCCTGATCTCAGAGGAAAAGCTCTCAGTTTTTCCCCATTGTGGATGATAACAGCTGTGGGCTTTTCATATATGGCTTTAAGATGTTTAAATATGTTCCTTCTACCCAAAATTTCTTGAGGTTTTTTATTAAGAAAGAATGTTGCATTTTGTCAAATGCTTTTTCTGTATCTATTGACAGGATCATATGGTTCTTATCCTGTCTTTTATTAATGTGATGTATCATATTGACTGATTTGTGAATATTGAACCAGACCTGCAGCCTGGGAATGAATCACATTTGATTACAGTGTATAATTCTTTGTATATGCTGTTGAATTCAATTTGCTTGTATCTTGTTGAGAAATTTTGCATCCGTGTTCATCAGGGATATTAGCCTGTAGTTCTCTTTTTTTTGTTGGGTTTCTATCTGGTTTGGGAATGAAGGTAATGCTGGCTTCATAGAAGGAGTCTGGAAGCTTTCCTTCCATTTCTATTTTTGGAACAGCTTGGGAAAGATAGGCATTAATTCTGCTTTAAATCTGGTAGAATTCCAGCAGGAAGACATCTGGTCCAGGACTCTTATTTGCTGGGAAGTTGAACTGATTCAATTTCTTCACTAGTTATGGGTGTGTACACATTTTCCATTTCTTCCTGTTTGAGTTTTGGTAGTGTGTGGGTGTTTAGGAGTTTGTCCATTTCTTCCAGGTTGTCCAGTTTGTTGGCATATACGTCTTCATAGTATTCTCTTATAATTGCTTGTATTTCTGAGGGATTGGTTGTAATAAATCCATTTTCATTCATGATTTTATCTATTTGGGTCTTCTTTCTTTTCTTTTTGAGCAGTCTGGCTAGGGGTTTATCAATTTTGTTTATTTTTTCAAAAAAAACAACTCTTAGTTTCATTGATCTGTTCTGTGTTTTTGGATTCTATATTGTTTATTTATGCTCTAATCTTTATTATTTCTCTTCTCTGCTGGCCTTGGGCTTTCTTTGCTGTTTGCTTCTAGTTCCTTTAGGTGTGTTGTTAGATTTTGTATTGGGGATTTTTCTTGTTTCTTGACATAGACCTGGATTTCAATGTATTTTCCTCTTAGGACTGCCTTTGCTGAATCCCAAAGGTTTTGAATTGTTGTGTTTTCATTTTCATTTGTTTCCATATATTTTTTTTAATTTTTTAATGTTTATTTATTTTTGACAGAGAGACAGACAGAACATGAGCAGGGGAGGGGCAGAGAAAGAGACAGACACAGAATCCGAAGCAGGCTCCAGGCTCTGACCTGTCAGCACAGAGCCCGATGTGGGGCTCGAACTCACAGATGGTGAGATCATGACCTGAGCTGAAGTCGGACGTTACACTGACTGAGCCACCCAGGCAACCCATGTTTCCATATATTTTTTAATTTCTTCTTTAATTGCCTGGTTGACTCATTGAATCTTTAGTAGTATGTTCCTTAGCCTCCATGCTTTTGGACGTTTTCCATACTTTCTCCTGTGGTTGATTTCAAGTTTCATAGCACTGTGATTTGAAAGTGTGCATGGTATGATCACAATTCTTTTATATTTATTGAGGGCATTTTTGTGACCCAGTATGTCATTTATCTTGGAGAATGTTCCATGTGCATTCGAGAAGAATTTGCATTCTGTTGTTTTAGGATGAAAACTTCTAAATATATCTGTCAAGTCCATCTGATCCAGTGTATCATTCAGGGCCATTGTTTATTTATTGATTTTAGATGACCTGTCCATTGCTATTAGTGGGGTATTCAGGTCCCCTGCAATTACCACATTCTTTTGAATAAGATTGCTTATGTTTTGATTAATTGTTTTATATATTTGGGTGCTCCAAATTTGGTACATAAACATTTATAATTGTTAGCTCCTCTTGAAGGATAGGCTCCATAATTGTTATATAATGCCCTTCTTCATCTCTTGTTACAACCTTTAGCTTAAAATCTAGTTTGTCTGATATAAGTATGGCTACTCCAGCTTTATTTTGACCTCCAGTAGCATGATAGATAGTTCTCCATCCCCTCACTTTCAATCTGAAGGTGTCCTGAGGTCTAAATGAGTCTCTTGTAGACAGCAAATAGATGAGTCCTGTTTTTTTATCCATCTTTATATCCTATGTCTTTTCATTGTAGCATTTAGTCCATTTACATTTAGTGTTATTATTGAAAGATACAGGTGTAGGGTCATTGTGTTATCTGTAGGTTTCGTGCTTATAGTGATGTCTCTGGTCCTTTTTGGTCTTTGCAACCTTCCGCTCACAGAGTCCTCATTAGGACCTCTTGTAGGGCTGGTTTAGTGGTGATAAATTCCTTCAGTTTTCGTTTGGGAAAATCTTTATCTCTCCTTCTATTCTGAATGACAGGATTGACTGATAAAGGATTCTTGACTGCAAGTGTTTCCTATTCAGCACATTGAAAATTTCCTGCCACTCCTTTCTGGCCTGACAAGTTTCAGTAGATAGGTCTGCTACTACCCTTATGTGTCTACCCTTGTAGGTTAAGTCCTGTTTATCACTAGCTGCTTTCAGAATTCTCCATCTTTGTATTTTGCCAGTTTTACTATGATATATCATGAAGAAGATTATTTCAAGTTACATCTGAAGGGAGTTCCCTGTGTCTCCTGGATTTTAATGCCTGTTTCCCTCCCCTTTGGGGAATTTTTCAGCTGTTATTTGTTAAGGTATACCTTCAGACCCTTTCTCTCTCTTTTCTTCTTCTGGAAACCCTATGTTACAGATATTGTTCCTTTTCATTGAATCACTTAGTTCTATAATTCTACCCCTCATGATCCAGAATTTTTGTATCTCTCTTTTTCTCAGCTTCATCTTTTTCATAATTTTATCTTCTATTTCACCTATTCTCCTCTCTGCCTCCTCAATCCGTGCTGTCACTGCCTCTAGTTAATTTGCCACCTTATTTACAGAATTTTTTAATTCATCATTATTATTTTTAGTTCCTTGATCTCTGCTGCAATAGATTCTCTACTGTCTTCTGGTTTTTTTTCAAGTCCAGTAATTAATCTTATGACTATTATTCTAAATTCTTATTCAGTTATATTGTGTATATCTGTTTTGAGCAATTCTTTTGCTATCATTTCTCCCTGGAAATTCTTTTGTGGAGAATTCTTCCATTTCATTATTTTGGCTAGTTTTCTGTCCCTTATGTGTTTTAAAAGCTTATTATGTGCCCTGCATCTGCGAGCACTGCTATATTAAAGAAGGGTCCTACATTGTCCAGGGCCTGGACATTCAGGGAGTGTTTTTTGGGCAGTGTTACTTGCTCTGTTGTTGTGGCTTGTTACTTTATCTCCCTACTGTAGTGACGTTTTGGAAACTCCACCAAGTGTGCTTTGGTTTGTTAGTTGAGGTAGCCCTGGAAAGATAAACAAACAAACAAACAGACAAAAAACAAACAGAAAACAAAAACATGCAAGGACACAAAAACAAAAACAAAACAGAATCACCAGCTACAAGTACACAACAGGGTGGAGGCTTTTCGGATGGAAGAGGCCTTATCCCATACAAAGAGAGAATTGACAGGGGTGGGAAAAAAGAAAAAAAGATAAAAATTGACCAGGTGGAGAAACTATATGGTTTAATCCAGAGGGACAGTAAGGACAATAAAGAGGGAGGCAGAGAAAAAGAAAAGAAAAGAAAATTGACTAGACAGAGAAACTATATGTTTTAATCCAGAGAGAGAGAAAGTAAACTAAAGAAGGAGGTATAGAACATGCATCAAGAGAATGTATTAAATATGTCTGCTTAAACAAACCAACAGCCAGAGTAACTGAGGAGAGGAGGGAAGGATAAGAAGGAGATAAGGAAAGAAGAATGTATCTATATAATAAGAATTGTCCAATAATTAAACCAGACAATGCAAAAGTGCTGGTCTGGAAGAGGGGCTGTCTGGTTCATCAGTGTCATTCCTGCTTTCACAGTTACCAGGTGTGGAGGTGTGGTTTGGTGTAGGCGGGTTCCACCTCCACTGTGGGCCTGCTATCCGTTCTCTGAAGCCCCACCTTGTTGGTGATAGTGTAAGTGTTAAATTGTAGTGTAGGGCTAACGCTTAGCTTGAAAAATAACAGCTTTGTTCTGACACTGAAGGTCAAAAGATAACAGCCTCGCTTTTACTCTTGTAAATTAGGCTTTACCAATGAAGGAAACAAAAGTTCAAAGAAAAGAGCATCAAAGGCAAGGTCAAGGAGATCCACTGGTTGCAACTTAGAGGCAGAAAGTCTAAAATAAACACCTCATTAAGCAACTGTTTCTAACTCATCTGGGAACTGTTTCTCTGTTCTTTTCCCAGGTGATGATAAAACGATGTGATAGGCTTTAAAAACTCTGTACCCCGGCTGTTCGAGGCTGCACTCTTATCAAGAGTGTTGGTCCCGATCGGCCAGCCTTGCCTCTCATTGTAACAAACTTTGTTGTGACTGTCACTGGTGTCCATAGCATTCTGTTTCAGGAGTCGTGTGGATGCAACAATAGAGAGAAAAATGACGACCACCCCCCCACACACCGCGTCCCTCCTCCACGGACTGGTGTCCCAAACCACTCTGTTCAAGTTATCCCCACTGTGCTGTGGGCACACAAGGTTGTCCCGCTTTATGGGATCCTGTGTCCTGCACTTGGCTGGGATTCAAACTCACCCTCTGTGCACTCTGGTACTGGGGGAGTGCCACTCCTCGCCTTCCGATATATGGTCTCTGGCTGGTGGGCACAGGCAGTCTTTGTCCTTTTGAGTGGATATAACCCCTCTTCTCATGGCCCTCCAAGGAAGGGATAACTTTCTCCTACTGCACACTGCGCCCCTGACCTAGCCACCGAGGCCAGGGCTGGCTCCACTCCCCAGTTGTGTGATCAGGGCAGGCAGCCCAGTCCAGAGAAAGTCCCTCAGTTAGAAATTGAATCTTTCTCTATCCCAGTCAGTGGCTTTTCTCTTGTCCAGATACAGTCCTATGCTTCCCCAGCCTTTCTTTCTCTTCCCTTTGTTTCTCCCCAGAAGAGGATACCTCCCCTCCATTCGTTTTATCTCTCCCAATTCACAATCATGCACCTATAGCCTGTCAGTTTGTCCTGGTTGGCCCCTGGAATTAACTCTGTCTCTTTGCCTCCCAGACTCTTAGACTTTAAAGTCTCTTGGCTTCAACACTGCTTTGTTTGAGAAATGAGGGAACTTCAGAAACCCCTACTTCTCTACCATGTTGGCCCCTCCTCCTCCAAAAAATGAAGACTTTAAAGAAAACTGCTGTGAGACTCTTGCAGGAAAGGGGAGTACAAAGGACTAGCTTTGGGCAGGCCCTCTGCTTCAGAAAGGGTCTGGCAGCCTTAAAGGGTCCAGAAGGAAGTTAACTCAGGAAGAGCAGGCAGAGGAGTGTGTGGAGGTGGGAAAACACCATGTAGATGAGCAGTTAGAGAGGAGCCAGTGAGCAGACTCAGTGTTGGTTTCTTAGCACAGACACACAAAGAGGGCCTCCTAAAGCTGAGCCCAAGCTCGCTCAACTATAGTTAATAATACTCTATTGCATGCTTGAAAGTTGCTAAGAGAGTAGATCTTAAAAGTTCTCATCACAGAAAAAATATATATATAACTATGTATGGTGATGGATGTTAGCTAGGCTTATTGTGGTCATTTTGCAATATATAAAAATAGCAAATTATTAGTTTGTACCAATCATTATTATAGGATGTTGTATGTCAATTATACCTCAAGAAAAAGTTACATAAAAAGTAACAGACCAGTAAACAAGCCAATAAAAAATAACTGGTATCAGAGTCTCTTTAGCTATCAGAGATATTAATATTACAAAATAGAAAGTATATTAATAGAGTGATTTATTAGAAAAGTGTTAGGTGATCTACCAGCAGTTAAATATATATTCAATCATTAAAATATTCTGAGGTAAACAAGTTCATCCTTGCTTTTTATTTACACAACTGAATTTTTTTGTTAAAAAATGACCATATTTATGCAGTTCAAATGTGTTCCCTAAGTGGATTTTTACTAAATCATCTGACATCCCTTTTATCATATTTTCATCAGGTTCTACAATGCTATAAATTAAACTTGTAGTTTTTAGTGTCCTAGAAAAATGTGATAATATTCCAATAGGAAAGACAAACTGAATAAAGAAGAAAGGTAGATACTCGAGAGAAAAATGGTTTTTAAAAAGGCATAGAATGAAAATATTTGCCAACAAGTTTAACTACCTAAATTATCTGTAACAGATATTTTCAAATGGACTAACCTGCTTCCTATAATATACAAATATAAGTTCTAATAGTAAATAGTCTGAGCTTTGGCTTTGGTACAATTAATTATTTCTCTCTATACCATGATTAATAATCCCTATGTGCAAATTTTATTTTCCATGGACCAAATAGCAACAACATTTTAAATTATGGGAGGCTAAGGGGTGCCTGGCTGTTTCAGTCAGTTAAGCGTTTGATTCTTGATTTTGGCCCAGGTCATGATCTCACAGTTCATGATATGGAGCCCCATATTAGACTCTGTGCTGACAGTAGGAAGCCTGCTTGGTATTCTCTCTCTCCTTCTCTCTCTCTCTCTCTCTCTCTCTCTGCCTCTCCAACACTTGCACTCTCTCTATTTCTCAAAAATAAATAAAAACTTAAAAAAAATAAATTATGGGGGGCACCTATGTGGCTCAGTTGGTTGAGCATCTGACTTCAGCTCAGGTCATGATCTCATGGTTTGTGAGTTCAAGCCCCATATGAGGCCTGATAGTGCAGAGCCTGCTTTGGATTTTCTGTCTCCCTCTCACTGTACCTCTACCCCACTAGTGCATGCTCTCTCTCAAAAATAAATAAACACTAAAAATTTTGTAAATAAATAAATAAATAGAGTAGAAGAACTTGATGAGAGAAGGAGATCCAATGGTTTGGGAAATATAATATAGTTCCATTTGAATAACCAAATCTTTTTACTGTTCAGAGTAAATCTTAGGACAATGTTGATAGATACAAAGTTCTTGTCTAAGTGATAAAGGAATACCAATTATATAAATAATCATTATTATGTAAATGTTCCTTGATTTTGAAAGAAACTTTCAAAACTAAGCCTTAAAAAGAAAACAAAAAGAATATTTTTTAAGATTAGCACTCCCACAAAGACACCATTATATTTAGATAAAAATTTGCAAATGAACACTGATTTTTAAAAATTTGTCCCCAATTTTAAATACTGGGGTTTTCAGTAGTATGGTGACACATGAGATTCAAAGACTCCTTGAGGCACTATCTGCCTCTTAGGAACCTTGAAAAAGAATAGAATGTTTTCTTCCTAGAAAATGAGATTTAAAAGAATAAATAGGAGTGGAGATAAAAGCATGTTTCTTTTCCCCTATGACCCAACCAGAATGGCATTAAAAGAAATTCCTGGTATCTTTTTGGCTAATAAATACTTCTAAAAACAAAACATATAAGAATTTGATTGAGGAATTGCTCAGCTGAAATGAGTGCAAGATAGTAAAATTATGGTCAAAGAAAGTAATAGTGGGGTCATCTTTATGGTTAGACTACTTGGGTGTATAGTATGACTTGAGAAATACTTGAAAACGATTTCTCATCCCTTAACTCTCTCCCTTCCTGGGTACTTCTTGTGGTACTTAAACTTCAACCTTTAGTAAATCATTCCTTTCAATTAATTAAACTGTCCAGAAAGTCTTCTTTTTAAATACTAGTTTTATATATATACTGATCCTGAGTAAGTGATAACGTGAAGTAGTTTTGCCCATAGTGAAAATACATGGAATTCTAAATAGTAGGTACTAATGAAACAGATGGAATTAGAGCACTCAAAAATAAGAAGATAAAAACAGAAAAAAAAAGATGAGGTGAAATTATGACTAGAGTTTTGCCTAGGGATAGTTCTTGGTGCTAGGTAAATTTGTTGATGGACTTTTTAAAAATTAGAATGTTCTAGGCAGTGATTAAAAAAAAACTAATTTTGTCTTCACAGTGTTTTACCCTGCATTAGGTCTTTGCCAACTTATTTGGTGCAAAATTTTCCGATTAGAGCTAAAAGTTTTTCTAATTTATGTAAGTCAGAAGTAATTCAAATAGAAGGTTATTTAACATTAGTGAAAATACTTTGCAATTGACGGAGAAATCATCATTTGGCTTTCAAAGTGGGTAGTAGACAGTTTTGGACCCAAGCTATACACTGTTTTCAGAGAATGCTTCAGGCCAAAACCAGGAGCCATAGAGTTGGAAAGAGCAAATGGCATTCATGAGAAAATCCAAAATGACATCTGTCAGATATGACCAGTGCTACAAAATATAAAATGTCAATTTTCATTCTAGCTGAGATAGGTTCTTTGCCAATGACTTTTAGAACACCACATGGCTCTGACAGAAGGCATTTATTTGAGTCTCGGTGGCAAAAGAGGTCTTCTTTCACATCCCACTGCTAACCCTCTCCCTTCTGCTACTTTCAAGGATCTTTTAAGTTTCTCAGCTGAAGGGATTTAAGAGGGATAACTTTATAATTTTTATAGTTTTTATTTACTTATTTTGAGACAGCGTGTGTGTGCATGGGGACAGGGCAGAGAGAGAGGGAGAGAGAGAATTCCAAGCAGGCTCTGCACCCTCATCAGCATAGAGCCTGACGTGGGACACAAAGTCATGAAATGTGAGATCATGACCTGAGGCTAAATCCAGAATTGGATGCTTAATCAACTAAGCCACCCAGGCACCCCTATGAGGGGTAACTTTAGAACAGTGATTCCTAAACATCTACTTATTTCAAAATCATCAAGGGAGTGTCTCTTTCACTGGCATTAAATATATTGTTGTGCAGCCATCACTACAATCAATCCCAGAAAATTTTCATCTCTATACTGAAATTCTATACCCATTAAACAATAGCTCCCATTTCCCCTTACCTCTAGTCTCTGGAAAACACTATTTTACTTTCTGTCTCTACGAATCTGACTACTCTAAGTACAGGCATATATTGTTTCCTTGTGTTTCACTTTGTTGCACTTTACAGATATTGCATTTACAAATTGGATGCTTCTGCAACCTTGTTTTGAGCAAGTATATCAGCACAATTTTTCCAACCACATTTGCTCATTTCATGTCTCTGTGTCACATTTTAGTAATTCTCACAATATTTAAAACATTTTCATTACTGTATGTGTTATGGTGATTTGTGATCTTTGATATTAACATTGTAATTGTTTTGGGCTCCATGAACTGCACCCATATAACACAACAAACTTAATACATATTGTCTGTGTTCTCATGAAAAGGTGCCCAACATCACTAATCTTCAGGAAAATGTAAATCAAAACCACAATGAGGTATCACCTGATACCTGTAAAAGTGGCTAAAATAAAAAGGACAAGAAATAACAAGTGTTAACAAAAATGTGGAGAGAAAGGAACACTCATACACTGTAAGTGGCAATGTATACCTACACAGTCACTGTGTAAAATAGTAGGGAGATTCTTCCAAAAATACTATTGGGTATTTAAACAAAGAAAATAAAAACACTAATTTAAAAAGATATATAGACCCCTGTTTTATTGCAACATTATTTACAAGAGTAAGATATGGAAGTAACCCAAGTGTTCAACAATGAAAAAATGTATGAGGAAGGAATGGTATATATATATATATATATATATATACACACAAATACTAAAATACTACACAGCCATAAAAAAAAGAGCAAGATTGTGCCACTAGAGACAACATAGATGGACCTCAAGGATATTATATTAAGTGAATAAGTCAGAGTAAAAAGATTCTATATATTTCACTCATAAGTGGAATATAAAATTTGAAAAATCAAATGAACAAAAAGAAAAAGAAAAGGCAGAATCAGACCCATAAATAGAACAAACAGATAGTTGTCAGAGGGGAGGGGATTGAGGGTAAAGGGAAAATAGGTGAAGGGGTGTGGGAGATACGGGTTTCCAGTATGGAATAAATAAATCATGTGAATAAAAGGCACAGCATGGGGAATATGGTAAGTGATATTCTAGTAGCAATGTATGGGGACAGGTAGTAGCTACACTTGTGGTGAACATAACATGAAATATAAACTTGTCAAATCACTATGTTGCACACCTGAAATTAATGTAACATTGTGTGTCAAACGTACTCAAAACAAAACAAAACAAAAAAAAGGTTGTGTATATGCTGACTGCTCCACTGACTGGATGTTCTATCATCTTTCTTCCTTTCCTCAGACCTCCCTATTCACTGAGACACAACAATATTGAAACTAAGCCAACAAATAATCCTACATTGGCCTCTATGTTCAAGTTGAAAGGAGGAGTCACATTCTCAAATTAATCTTTTATGACTTTTTTATTATTTAAAATCTTAAAGTTGTTTTTTCTTCATTTGCTTTGTTTTTGGTTTCAGGAGTAGAATATAATGATTCATCATTTACATATAACATCCACTGGTCATCACAACAACTGCCCTCCTTAATAGACATCACCCATTTGACCCATCACCACCCTACTCCACTCCAGAAACCTTCAGTTTGTTCTCAATAGTTAATAGTATCTTATGGTACACCTCCCTCTTTTTTTTTCCCTTCCTTCACCTATGTTCATCTGTTTAGTTTCTAAAGTTCCACATATGAGAGGCAACTGGGTACTACAGTCAGTTGAGCATCCAACTGTGCTGACAGCTCAGAGCCTGGAGTCTGCTTCCGATTCTGTGTTTCCCTCCATTGCCCCTTCCCTGTTTGTGCTTTGTCTCTCTCTGTCTCTCAAAAATGAATAAGTGCAAAAAAATATTTACATTTTAATATGAAATTTATTCTCAAATTGGTATCCATACAACACCCAGTGATCATCCCAATAGACGCCCACCTCAATACCCACCTACCCCTCTCTCCCACCCCTTATTCAACCCTCAGTTTGTACTCAGTTTTTAACAGTCTCCTATGTTTTGATTCCCCCTAACCTTTTTTTTTCCTTTCCCTCCCCAATGATCTTATGTTAAGTTTCTCAGGATCCACATAAGAGTGAAAACATATGGAATCTGTCTTTCTCTCTATGACTTATTTCACTTAGCATAACACTCTCCAATTCCATCCACGTTGCTACAAAAGGCCATATTTCATTCTTTCTCATTGCCAAGTAGTATTCCACTGTGTATATAAACCACAATTTCTTTATCCATTCATCAGTTGATGGACATTAGGCTCTTTCCATAATCTGGCTATTGTTTAAAGTGCTCCTATAAACATTAAGGTACAAGTTCCCTATGCATCACAACTCCTGTATCCCTTGGGTAAATTCCTAGCAGTGCTATTGCTGGGTCATAGGGTAGATCTGTTTTTAATTTTTTGAGGAACCTCTAGACAGTTTTCCAGAGCGGCTGCACCAGTTTGCATTCCAACCAACAATGCAAGAGGGTTCCCATTTCTCCACATCATCGTCAGCATCTATAGTCTCCTGATTTGTTCATTTTAGCCACTCTGACTGGCGTGAGGTGGTATAAGAGTGTGATTTTGATTTGTATTTCCCTGATAAGAAGTGATGTTGAGAATCTTTTCATGTGGCTATTGGTCGTCTGAATGTCTTATTTAGAGAAGTGTCTATTCATGTTTTCTGCCCATTTCTTCACTGAATTATTAGTTTTTCGGGTGTGGACTTTGGTGAGCTCTTCATAGATTTTGGATACTAGCCCTTTGTCCGATATGTCATTTCCAAATATCTTTTCCCATTCCCTTGCTTACCTTTTAGTTTTGTTGATTGTTTCCTTTGCAGTGGAGAAGGCTTTTATCTTCCCCAAGAGTTCATTTTTGCTTTTAATTCCCTTGCCTTTGGGGATGTGTCAAGGGAGAAATTGCTGCGGCTGAGGTCAAAGAGGTTTTTTCCTACTTTCTGCTCTAGGATTTTGATGGTTTCCTGTCTCACATTCAGGTCCTGTATCCATTTTGAGTTTATTTTTATGAATGGTGTAAGAAAGTGGTCTAGTTTCGAGCAGAACGGAGTCTCCGGAGCCAAGCACAGACGAGAGGCCAACGGAAGAGTGTAGGAAGGGCAGCAAGACAGGGCGTGCTTCACGGACTGGCGGGACGGAGCCGGGGAGGAGGGGCGGCTCGCCGGCCAAGCAGAGCCCCCGAGTCTGGCTGGAAAAAGCGGAGGGGCCGGAAGGACTGTGTTCCGACAGCAAGCGCGACTTAGCATCTGGGAGGACATAAGTTAACAGCTCTGCTCAGAAAGCCGGAAGGCTGGAGGACAAAGGGAGGGAGAGCTGCTGAGCCCCCGGACAACAGAGCTCAGTTTGGTGGGGAACAAAGGCGCTCACTACCACCATCTCCCTCGCCCATCCCCCAGCCAAAATCCCAAAGGGGACCAGTTCCTGCCAGGGAACTTGCTCACTCCGTGCAAACACCCAACTCTGTGCTCCTGCGGAGCCAAACCTCCGGCAGCTGATCTGACTCCCTAGCTGCCACAGGGCCCCTCCTGAAGTGGATCACCTAAGGAGAAGGAAGCTAAGCCTGCCCCTTCTTCCCCCGTGCACCTTGACTACCCACCCCGGTTAATACGCCGGATCCCCAGCACCACAAGCCTGGCAGTGTGCAAGTGGCCCAGACGGGCCATGCCACCCCACAGTGAATCCCACCCCTAGGAGAGGGTAAGAGAAGGCACACACCAGTCTGACTGTGGCCCCAGTGTGGGCTGGGGGCAGACATCAGGTTGGACTGCGGCCCCGCCCACCAACTCCAGTTATACACCACAGCACGGGGGAAGTGCCCTAGAGGTCCTCACCACTCCAGGGACTATCCAAAATGACCAAACGGAAGAATTCCCCGCAGAAGAATCTCCAGGAAATAACAACAGCTAATGAACTGATCAAAAAGGATTTAAATAATATAAAAGAAAGTGAATTTAATATAATAGTCATAAAATTAATCTCTGGGCTTGGAAACAGTATAGAGGACAGCAGAGAATCTCTTGCTACAGAGATCGAGGGACTCAGGAACAGTCACGAGGAGCTGAAAAGCTCTTTAAACAAAATGCAAAACAAAATGGAAACGACGACAGCTCAGATTGAAGAAGCAGAGGAGAGAATAGGTGAACTAGAAGATAAAGTTATGGAAAAAGAGGAAGCTGAGAGAAAGAGAGATAAAAAAATCCAGGAGTGTGAGGGGAAAATTAGAGAACTGAGTGATACACTAAAAAGAAATAATATACGCATAATTGGTATCCCAGAGGAGGAAGAGAGAGGGAAAGGTGCTGAATGGGTACTTGAAGAAATTATAGCTGAGAACTTCCCTGGACTCGGGAAGGAAAAAGGCATTGAAATCTAAGAGGCACAGAGAACTCCCTTCAGACGTAACTTGAATCGATCTTCTGCACGACATATCATAGTGAAACTGGCAAAATACAAGGATAAAGAGAAAATTCTGAAAGCAGCAAGGGATAAACGTGCCCTCACATATAAAGGGAGACCTATAAGACTTGTGACTGATCTCTTTTGAAAATTGGCAGGCCAGAAAGGATTGGCACGAGATCTTCAGTGTGCTAAACAGAAAAAATATGCAGCCGAGAATCCTTTATCCAGCAAGTCTGTCATTTAGAATAGAAGGGGAGATAAAGGTCTTCCCAAACAAACAAAAACTGAAGGAATTTGTCACCACTAAACCAGCCCTACAATAGATCCTAAGGGGGATCCTGTGAGACAAAGTACCAGAGACATCGCTACAAGCATAAAACATAAAGACATCACAATGACTCTGAACCCGTATCTTTCTATAATAACACTGAATGTAAATGGATTAAATGCGCCAACCAAAAGACATAGGGTATCAGAATGGATAAAAAAACAAGACCCATCTATTTGCTGTCTACAAGAGACTCATTTTAGATCTGAGGACATCTTTAGATTGAGAGTGAGGGGATAGAGAACTATTTATCATGCTACTGGAAGCCAAAAGAAAGCTGGAGTAGCCATACTTATATCAGACAAACTAGACTTTAAATTAAAGGCTGTACCAAGAGATGAAGAAGGGCATTATATAATAATTACAGGGTCTATCCATCAGGAAGAGCTAACAATTATAAATGTCTATGCACCGAATACCGGAGCCCCAAGATATATAAAACAATTACTCATAAACATAAGCAAGCTTATAGATAAGAATGTGGTCATTGCAGGGGACTTTAACACCCCACTTACAGAAATGGATAGATCATCTAGACACACGGTCAATAAAGAAACAAGGGCCCTGAATGATACATTGGATCAGATGGACTTGACAGATATATTTAGAACTCTGCATCCCAAAGCAACAGAATATACTTTCTTCTCGAGTGCACATGGAACATTCTCCAAGATAGATCACATACTGGGTCACAAAACAGCCCTTCATAAGTTTACAAGAATTGAAAATATACCATGCAGACTTTCAGACCACAATGCTATGAAGCTTGAAATCAACCACAGGAAAAAGTCTGGAAAACCTCCAAAAGCATGGAGGTTAAAGAACACCCTACTAACGAATGAGTGGCTCAACCAGGCAATTAGAGAAGAAATTTAAAAATATATGGAAACAAACGAAAATGAAAATACTACAATCCAAATGCTTTGGGACGCAGCGAAGGCAGTCCTGAGAGGAAAATACATTGCAATCCAGGCCTATCTCAAGAAACAAGAAAAATCCCAAATACAAAATCTCACACCACACCTAAAAGAAATAGAAGCAGAAGAGCAAAGGCAGCCTAAATCCAGCAGAAGAAGAGAAATCATAAAGATCAGAGCAGAAATAAACAATATGGAATCTAAAAAAACGGTAGAGCAGATCAACGAAACCAAGAGTTGGTTTTTTGAAAAAATAAACAAAATTGACAAACCTCTAGCCAGGCTTCTCAAAAAGAAAAGGGAGATGATCCAAATAGATAAAATCATGAATGAAAATGGAATTAGTACAACCAATCCCTCAGAGATACAAACAATTATCAGGGAATACTATGAAAAATTATATGCCAACAAACTGGAAAACCTGGAAGAAATGGACAAATTCCTAAACACCCACACTCTTCCAAAACTCAATCAGGAGGAAATAAAAAGCTTGAACAGACCCATAACCAGCGAAGAAATTGAATCGGTTATCAAAAATCTCCCAACAAATAAGAGTCCAGGACCAGATGGCTTCCCAGGGGAGTTCTACCAGACGTTTAAAGCAGAGATAATACCTATCCTTCTCAAGCTATTCCAAGAAATAGAAAGGGAAGGAAAACTTCCAGACTCATTCTATGAAGCCAGTATTACTTTGATTCCTAAACCAGACAGAGACCCAGTAAAAAAAGAGAACTACAGGCCAATATCCCTGATGAATATGGATGCAAAAATTCTCAATAAGATACTAGCAAATCGAATTCAACAGCATATAAAAAGAATTATTCACCATGATCAAGTGGGATTCATTCCTGGGATGCAGGGCTGGTTCAACATACGCAAATCGATCAACGTGATACATCACATTAACAAAAAAAAAGAGAAGAACCATATGATCCTGTCAATCGATGCAGAAAAGGCCTTTGACAAAATCCAGCACCCTTTCTTAATAAAAACCCTTGAGAAAGTCGGGATAGAAGGAACATACTTAAAGATCATAAAAGCCATTTATGAAAAGCCCACAGCTAACATCATCCTCAATGGGGAAAAACTGAGAGCTTTTTCCCTGAGATCAGGAACACGACAGGGATGCCCACTCTCACCGCTGCTGTTTAATATAGTGCTGGAAGTTCTAGCATCAGCAATCAGACAACAAAAGGAAATCAAAGGCATCCAAATTGGCAAAGATGAAGTCAAGCTTTCGCTTTTTGCAGATGACATGATATTATACATGGAAAATCCGATAGACTCCACCAAAAGTCTGCTAGAACTGATACATGAATTCAGCAAAGTTGCCGGATACAAAATCAATGTACAGAAATCAGTTGCATTCTTATACACTAACAATGAAGCAACAGAAAGACAAATAAAGAAACTGATCCCATTCACAATTGCACCAAGAAGCATAAAATACCTAGGAATAAATCTAACCAAAGATGTAAAAGATCTGTATGCTGAAAACTATAGAAAGCTTATGCAGGTAATTGAAGAAGATATAAAGAAATGGAAAGACATTCCCTGCTCATGGATTGGAAGAATAAATATTGTCAAAATGTCAATACTACCCAAAGCTATCTACACATTCAATGCAATCCCAATCAAAATTGCACCAGCATTCTTCTCGAAACTAGAACAAGCAATCCTAAAATTCATATGGAACCACAAAAGGCCCCGAATAGCCAAAGTAATTTTGAAGAAGAAGACCAAACCAGGAGGCATCACAATCCCAGACTTTAGCCTCTACTACAAAGCTGTCATCATCAAGACAGCATGGTATTGGCATAAAAACAGACACATAGACCAATGGAATCGAATAGAAACCCCAGAACTAGACCCACAAACGTATGGCCAACTCATTTTTGACAAAGCAGGAAAGAACATCCAATGGAAAAAAGACAGTCTCTTTAACAAATGGTGCTGGGAGAACTGGACAGCAACATGCAGAAGGTTGAAACTAGACCACTTTCTCACACCATTCACAAAAATAAACTCAAAATGGATAAAGGACCTGAATGTGAGACAGGAAACCATCAAAACCTTAGAGGAGAAAGCAGGAAAAGACCTCTCTGACCTCAGCCGTAGCAATCTCTTACTCGGCACATCCCCAAAGGCAAGGGAATTAAAAGCAAAAGTGAATTACTGGGACCTTATGAAGATAAAAAGCTTCTGCACAGCAAAGGAAACAACCAACAAAACTAAAAGGCAACCAACGGAATGGGAAAAGATATTTGCAAATGACACATCGGACAAAGGGCTAGTATCCAAAATCTATAAAGAGCTCATCAAACTCCACACCCGAAAAACAAATAACCCAGTGAAGAAATGGGCAGAAAACATGAATAGACACTTCTCTAAAGAAGACATCCGGATGGCCAACAGGCACATGAAAAGATGTTCAACGTCGCTCCTCATCAGGGAAATACAAATGAAAACCACACTCAGATACCACCTCACGCCAGTCAGAGTGGCCAAAATGAAGAAATCAGGAGACTATAGATGCTGGAGAGGATGTGGAGAGACGGGAACCCTCTTGCACTGTTGGTGGGAATGCAAATTGGTGCAGCCGCTCTGGAAAGCAGTGTGGAGGTTCCTCAAAAAATTAAAAATAGACCTACCCTATGACCCAGCAATAGCACTGCTAGGAATTTATCCAAGGGATACAGGAGTACTGATGCATAGGGGCACTTGTATCCCAATGTTTATAGCAGCACTCTCAACAATCGCCAAATTATGGAAAGAGCCTAAATGTCCATCAACTGATGAATGGATAAAGAAATTGTGGTTTATATACACAATGGAATACTACGTGGCAATGAGAAAGAATGAAATATGGCCTTTTGTAGCAACGTGGATGGAACTGGAGAGTGTGATGCTAAGTGAAATAAGCCATACAGAGAAAGACAGATACCCTATGGTTTCACTCTTATGTGGATCCTGAGAAACGTAACAGAAACCCATGGGGGAGGGGAAGGGAAAAAAAAAAAAGAGGTTAGAGTGGGAGAGAGCCAAAGCATAAGAGACTGTTAAAAACTGAGAACAAACTGAGGGTTGATGGGGGGTGGGAGGGAGGGCAGGGTGGGTGATGGGTATTGAGGAGGGCACCTTTTGGGATGAGCACTGGGTGTTGTATGGAAACCAATTTGACAGTAAATTTCATATATTAAAAAAAAAAAAATAAATAAATAAATAAAAATAAAAAATAAAAAAAAATAAATAAGTAAAAAAAAAAATAAATAAAATAAAATAAAATAAAATAAAAAAAAAAAAGAAAGAAATCTAAGAGGCACAGAGAACTCCCTTCAGACGTAACTTGAATCGATCTTCTGCACGACATATCATAGTGAAACTGGCAAAATACAAGGATAAAGAGAAAATTCTGAAAGCAGCAAGGGATAAACGTGCCCTCACATATAAAGGGAGACCTATAAGACTTGTGACTGATCTCTTTTGAAAATTGGCAGGCCAGAAAGGATTGGCACGAGATCTTCAGTGTGCTAAACAGAAAAAATATGCAGCCGAGAATCCTTTATCCAGCAAGTCTGTCATTTAGAATAGAAGGGGAGATAAAGGTCTTCCCAAACAAACAAAAACTGAAGGAATTTGTCACCACTAAACCAGCCCTACAAGAGATCCTAAGGGGGATCCTGTGAGACAAAGTACCAGAGACATCGCTACAAGCATAAAACATAAAGACATCACAATGACTCTGAACCCGTATCTTTCTATAATAACACTGAATGTAAATGGATTAAATGCGCCAACCAAAAGACATAGGGTATCAGAATGGATAAAAAAACAAGACCCATCTATTTGCTGTCTACAAGAGACTCATTTTAGATCTGAGGACATCTTTAGATTGAGAGTGAGGGGATAGAGAACTATTTATCATGCTACTGGAAGCCAAAAGAAAGCTGGAGTAGCCATACTTATATCAGACAAACTAGACTTTAAATTAAAGGCTGTACCAAGAGATGAAGAAGGGCATTATATAATAATTACAGGGTCTATCCATCAGGAAGAGCTAACAATTATAAATGTCTATGCACCGAATACCGGAGCCCCAAGATATATAAAACAATTACTCATAAACATAAGCAAGCTTATAGATAAGAATGTGGTCATTGCAGGGGACTTTAACACCCCACTTACAGAAATGGATAGATCATCTAGACACACGGTCAATAAAGAAACAAGGGCCCTGAATGATACATTGGATCAGATGGACTTGACAGATATATTTAGAACTCTGCATCCCAAAGCAACAGAATATACTTTCTTCTCGAGTGCACATGGAACATTCTCCAAGATAGATCATATACTGGGTCACAAAACAGCCCTTCATAAGTTTACAAGAATTGAAATTATACCATGCATACTTTCAGACCACAATGCTATGAAGCTTGAAATCAACCACAGGAAAAAGTCTGGAAAACCTCCAAAAGCATGGAGGTTAAAGAACACCCTACTCACGAATGAGTGGCTCAACCAGGCAATTAGAGAAGAAATTTAAAAATATATGGAAACAAACGAAAATGAAAATACTACAATCCAAATGCTTTGGGACGCAGCGAAGGCAGTCCTGAGAGGAAAATACATTGCAATCCAGGCCTATCTCAAGAAACAAGAAAAATCCCAAATACAAAATCTCACACCACACCTAAAAGAAATAGAAGCAGAAGAGCAAAGGCAGCCTAAATCCAGCAGAAGAAGAGAAATCATAAAGATCAGAGCAGAAATAAACAATATGGAATCTAAAAAAACGGTAGAGCAGATCAACGAAACCAAGAGTTGGTTTTTTGAAAAAATAAACAAAATTGACAAACCTCTAGCCAGGCTTCTCAAAAAGAAAAGGGAGATGATCCAAATAGATAAAATCATGAATGAAAATGGAATTATTACAACCAATCCCTCAGAGATACAAACAATTATCAGGGAATACTATGAAAAATTATATGCCAACAAACTGGAAAACCTGGAAGAAATGGACAAATTCCTAAACACCCACACTCTTCCAAAACTCAATCAGGAGGAAATAAAAAGCTTGAACAGACCCATAACCAGCGAAGAAATTGAATCGGTTATCAAAAATCTCCCAACAAATAAGAGTCCAGGACCAGATGGCTTCCCAGGGGAGTTCTACCAGACGTTTAAAGCAGAGATAATACCTATCCTTCTCAAGCTATTCCAAGAAATAGAAAGGGAAGGAAAACTTCCAGACTCATTCTATGAAGCCAGTATTACTTTGATTCCTAAACCAGACAGAGACCCAGTAAAAAAAGAGAACTACAGGCCAATATCCCTGATGAATATGGATGCAAAAATTCTCAATAAGATACTAGCAAATCGAATTCAACGGCATATAAAAAGAATTATTCACCATGATTAAGTGGGATTCATTCCTGGGATGCAGGGCTGGTTCAACATACGCAAATCAATCAACGTGATACATCACATTAACAAAAAAAAGGGGAAGAACCACATGATCCTGTCAATCGATGCAGAAAAGGCCTTTGACAAAATCCAGCACCTTTTCTTTTCTTTTTTTTTTTTTTTTTAATTTTTTTTTTTCAACGTTTTTTTTTTTATTTATTTTTGGGACAGAGAGAGACAGAGCATGAACGGGGGAGGGGCAGAGAGAGAGAGGGAGACACAGAATCGGAAACAGGCTCCAGGCTCCGAGCCATCAGCCCAGAGCTTGACGCGGGGCTCGAACTCACGGACCGCGAGATCGTGACCTGGCTGAAGTCGGACGCTTAACCGACTGCGCCACCCAGGCGCCCCAGCACCTTTTCTTAATAAAAACCCTTGAGAAAGTCGGGATAGAAGGAACATACTTAAAGATCATAAAAGCCATTTATGAAAAGCCCACAGCTAACATCATCCTCAACAGGGAAAAACTGAGAGCTTTTTCCCTGAGGTCAGGAACACGACACGGATGCCCACTCTCACCACTGTTGTTTAACCTAGTGTTGGAAGTTCTAGCATCAGCAATCAGACAACAAAAGGAAATCAAAGGCATCAAAATTGGCAAAGATGAAGTCAAGCTTTCGCTTTTTGCAGATGACATGATATTATACATGGAAAATCCGATAGACTCCACCAAAAGTCTGCTAGAACTGATCCATGAATTCAGCAAAGTTGCAGGATACAAAATCAATGTACAGAAATCAGTTGCATTCTTATACACTAACAATGAAGCAACAGAAAGACAAATAAAGAAACTGATCCCATTCACAATTGCACCAAGAAGCATAAAATACCTAGGAATAAATCTAACCAAAGATGTAAAAGATCTGTATGCTGAAAACTATAGAAAGCTTATGAAGGTAATTGAAGAAGATATAAAGAAATGGAAAGACATTACCCGCTCAGGATTGGAAGAATAAATATTGTCAAAATGTCAATACTACCCAAAGCTATCTACACATTCAATGCAATCCCAATCAAAATTGCACCAGCATTCTTCTCGAAACTAGAACAAGCAATCCTAAAATTCATATGGAACCACAAAAGGCCCCGAATAGCCAAAGTAATTTTGAAGAAGAAGAAGACCAAAGCAGGAGGCATCACAATCCCAGACTTTAGCCTCTACTACAAAGCTGTCATCATCAAGACAGCATGGTATTGGCACAAAAACAGACACATAGACCAATGGAATAGAATAGAAACCCCAGAACTAGACCCACAAACGTATGGCCAACTCATCCTTGACAAAGCAGGAAAGAACATCCAATGGAAAAAAGACAGTCTCTTTAACAAATGGTGCTGGGAGAACTGGACAGCAACATGCAGAAGGTTGAAACTAGACCACTTTCTCACACCATTCACAAAAATAAACTCAAAATGGATAAAGGACCTGAATGTGAGACAGGAAACCATCAAAACCTTAGAGGAGAAAGCAGGAAAAGACCTCTCTGACCTCAGTCGTAGCAATCTCTTACTCGACACATCCCCAAAGGCAAGGGAATTAAAAGCAAAAGTGAATTACTGGGACCTTATGAAGATAAAAAGCTTCTGCACAGCAAAGGAAACAACCAACAAAACTAAAAGGCAACCAACGAATGGGAAAAGATATTTGCAAATGACATATCAGACAAAGGGCTAGTATCCAAAATCTATAAAGAGCTCACCAATCTCCACACCCGAAAAACAAATAATCCAGTGAAGAAATGGGCAGAAAACATGAATAGACACTTCTCTAAAGAAGACATCCAGATGGCCAACAGGCACATGAAAAGTTGCTCAACGTCGCTCCTCATCAGGGAAATACAAATCAAAACCACACTCAGATATCCCCTCACGCCAGTCAGAGTGGGCAAAATGAACAAATCATGAGACTATAGATGCTGGAGAGGATGTGGAGAAACGGGAACCCTCTTGCACTGTTGGTGGGAATGCAAATAGGTGCAGCCGCTCTGGAAAGCAGTGTGGAGGTTCCTCAGAAAATTAAAAATAGACCTACCCTATGACCCAGCAATAGCACTGCTAGGAATTTATCCAAGGGATACAGGAGTACTGATGCATAGGGGCACTTGTACCCCAATGTTTATAGCAGCACTCTCAACAATCGCCAAATTATGGAAAGAGCCTAAATGTCCATCAACTGATGAATGGATAAAGAAATTGTGGTTTATATACACAATGGAATACTACGTGGCAATGAGAAAAAATGAAATATGGCCTTTTGTAGCAACGTGGATGGAACTGGAGAGTGTGATGCTAAGTGAAATAAGCCATACAGAGAAAGACAGATACCATATGGTTTCACTCTTATGTGGATCCTGAGAAACGTAACAGAAACCCATGGGGGATGGGAAGGAAAAAAAAAAGAGGTTAGAGTGGAAGAGAGCCAAAGCATAAGAGTCTTTTAAAAACTGAGAAGAAACTGAGGGTTGATGGGGGGTGGGAGGGAAGGCAGGGTGGGTGATGGGTATTGAGGAGGGCACATTTTGGGATGAGCACTGGGTGTTGTATGGAAACCAGTTTGACAATAAATTTCATATATTAAAAAAAAAAAGAAAGTGGTCTAGTTTCATTCTTCTGCATGTTACTGTCCAGTTCTCCTAGCACCATTTGTTAAAGAGACTATCTTTTTTCCATTGGATATTCTTTCCTGCTTTGTCAAAGATTAGCTGGCCATACTTTTTTGGGTCTAGTTCTGGGGTTTCTATTCTATTCCATTGGTCTCTGTTTGTTCTTGTGCCAATACCATGATGTCTTGATGATAATAGCTTTGTAGTAGAGGCTAACATCTATTATTGTGATGTCTCCCGCTTTGTTCTTCTTCTTCAAAATTACTTTGGCTATTCGGGGTCTTTTGTGGTTCCATATGAATTTTAGGATTGCTTGTTCTAGCTTTTAGAAGAATTCTGGTGCAGTTTTGATTGGGATTGCTTTGAATGTGTAGAATGTTTTAGGTAGTATTGACATTTTAACAATATTTATTCTTCCAATCCATGAGCACAGAATGTTTTTCCATTATATCTTCTTCAATTTCCTTCAGAAGCTTTCTCTACTATTCAGCATACAGATCTTTTATATCTTTGGTTAGGTTTATTCCTCGGTATTTTAAGATTCTTGGTGCAATTGTGAATGGGATCAGTTTCTTTATGTGTCTTTCTGTTGCTTCATTATTAGTGTATAAGAATGCAACTGATTTGTGTACACTGATTTTGTATCCTGCAATGTTGCTGAATTCATGTATCAGTTCTAGAAGACTTTGGTGGAGCCTATTGGGTTTTCCATGTATAATATCATGTCATCTGCAAAAAGTGAAAAGTTGACTTCACCTTTGCAAATTTTGATGGCTTTGATTTCCTTTTGTTGTCTGATTGCTGATGCTAGAACTTCTAACACTATGTTAAACAACAGTGGTGAGAGTGGACATCCCTGTCGTGTTCCTGATCTCAGGGAAAAGCTCTCAGTTTTTCCCCATTAAGGATGATATTAGCTGTGGGCTTTTCATAAATGGCTTTTATGGTGTTTAAGTGTGTTCCTTCCCTCCCGACTATCTCGAGGGTTTTTATTAAGAAAGGATGCTGAATTTTGTCAAATGATTTTTTCTGCATCAACTGAGGATCATATGGTTCTTTTCTTGTCTTTTATTAGTATGATGTATCACATAGATTCACGAATGTTGAACTAGCCCTGCAGCCCAAAAATGAATCCCACTTGATCATGGTGAGTAATTCTTTTTAAATGCTGTTGGATTCGATTTGCTAGTATCTTATTCAGAATTTTTGCATCCATATTCATCAGGGATATTGGCCTGTAGTTCTGATTTTTTTTTGCTGGGTCTCTGTCTGGTTTAGGAATCAAAGTAATGCAGGATTCATAGAATGAGTCTGGAAGTTTTCCTTCCCTTTCTGTTCTTTGAAACAGCTTGAGAAGGATAGGTATTATCTCTGCTTTAAATGTCTGGTAGATTCCCCAGGGAAGCCATCTGGTCCTGTACTCTTATTTGTTGGGAGACTTTCGATAACTGATTCAATTCCTTTGATGGTTATAGGTCTGTTCAAGTTTTCTATTTCTTCCTGTTTGAGTTTTGGAAATGTGTGGGTGTTTAGGAATTTGTCCATTTCTTCCAAGTTGTCCAGTTTGTTGGCATATAATTTTTCATAGTATTCCCTGATAATTGCTTGTATTTCTGATGGATTGGTTGTCATAATTCCATTTCCATTCATGATTTTATCTATTTGGGTCATCTCCCTTTTCTTTTTGAGAAGCCTGGCTAGAGGTTTGTCAATTTTGTTTAGTTTTGCAAAAAACCAACTCTTGGTTTCGTTGATCTGATCTACACCTTTTTTAGATCCTATATTGTTTATTTCTGCTCTGATCTTTATTATTTATCTCCTTCTACTGGGTTTGGGGTGTCTTTACTGTTCTGATTCTCTATCCTTAGGTGTGCTATTAGAGTTTGTATTTGGGATTTTTCTTGTTTCTTGAGATACACCTGGATCACGATATATTTTCCTCTCAGGACTGCCTTCGCTGCATCCCAAAGCATTTAGATTGTTGTATTTTCATTTTGATTTGTTTCCATATATTTCTTAATTTCTTCTCTAATTGCCTGGCTGACACATTGCTTCTTTAGTAGGGTGTTCTTTAACCTCCATGCTTTTGGAGGTTTTCCAGATTTTTTCCTGCAGTGGATTTAAAGTTTCATAGCATTGTGGTCTGAAAGTGTGCATAGTATCATCTCAATTCTTTTATACTTGTGAAGGGCTGTTTTGTGACCCAGTATGTGATCTATCTTGGAGAATGTTCCATGTGCACTTGAGAAGAAAGTATATTCTTTTGCTTTGAGATGCAGAGTTCTAAATGTATCTGTCAAGTCCATCTGGTCCAATGTATCACTCAGGGCCCTTGTTTCTTTATTGATACTGTGCCTAGATCTATCCATTGTTGTCAGTGGAGTATTAAAGTCCCTTGCAATTACCACATTCATATCAATAAGGTTGTTTATGTTTGTGATTAATTGTTTTATATATTTGGGGGCTCCCGTATTCGGCACATAGACATTTATAATTGTTAGCTCTTACTGATGGATAGACCCTGTAATTATTATATAATGCCCTTCTTCATCTCTTGTTACACCCTTTAGTTTAAAATCTAGTTTGTGTGATGTAAGTATGGCTACTCCAGCTTTCTTTTGACTTCAAGTAGCATGATAAATAGTTCTCCATCCCCTCACTTGCAATCTGAAGGTGTCCTCAGGTCCAAAATGAGTCTCTTGTAGACAGCAAATAGTTGGGTCCTGTTTTTTTTATCCATTCTGATACCCTATGTCTTTTGGTTGGAGCATTTAGTCCATTTACAGTCAGTGTTATTTTTGAAAGATATCAGTTTAGAGTCATTGTGTTGTCTGTAGGTTTCATGCTTGTAGTGATGTCTCTGGTACTTTGTGATCCTTGCAACATTTCACTCACAGAATCCCCCTTAGAATCTCTCATAGGGCTGCTTTAGTGGTGGTGAATTCCTTCAGTGTTTGTTTGTTTGGGAAGACCTTTATGTCTCCTTCTATTCTGAATGACAAACTTGCTGGATAAAGGATTCTTGGCTGCATATTTTTTTTTTTCTGTTCATTACATTGAAGATTTCCTGCCATTCATTTCTGGCTTGCCAAGTTTCAGTAGATAGGTCTTACCCTAGTCTTATGGGTCTCCCTTTATAAGTTAGAGCCTGTTTATCCCTAGCTGCTTTCAGAATTTTCTCTTTATCCTTGTATTTTGCCAGTTTCACTATGATATGTCATGTAAAACATCAATTCAAGTTATGTCTGAAGGGAGTTCTCTATGCCTCTTGGATTTCAATGCCTTTTTCCTTCCCCAGATCAGAGAAGTTCTCAGCTATGATTTGTTCAAGTATACTTTCAGCTTATTTCTCTCTCTCTCTTCGTCTTCTGGCATTCCTATGGTACGGATATTGTTCCGTTTGATTGCATCACTTAGTTCTCTAATTCTGTCCTCATGTTCCTGGATTTTTTTTTTATCTCTCATTTTCTCAGCTTCCTCTTTTTCCATAATTTTATCTTCTATTTCACCTATTCTTTCCTCTGCCTCTTCAATCCGTGCTATGGCTGCCTCCATTTTATTTTGTACATCATTTATAGCATTTTTTTAGCTCCTCATGACTATTTCTTAGTCCCTTGATCTCTGTAGCAAGAGGTTCTCTGCTATCCTGTATGCTTTTTTCAAGCCCAGTGATTGATTTTATGACTATTATTCTAAAGTCATGGTCTGTTATATTGCTTAAATCATTTTTGATAAATTGGTTAGCTGTTGCTACTTCCTGGAGTTTCTTTTGAGGAGAGTTCTTCCGTTTTGTCATTTTGGGTAGTCTCTGAGGTGGTGTCAAACTTCAGGACACTTCCCCTGTGTTGTCTGGAGTAACTTTTATTGGTGGGCTGGGGCACAGTCAGACTGGTGTGTACCTTACCTTTCCCTTTCCCAGGGGCAGGACTCACTGTGGAGTGGTATGGCGCCTGTCTGGGCTACTTGCACACTGCTAGGCTTGTGGTGCTGATTTGATGGGATCTGGTGTATTACCCAGGGTGGATCCACAAGTTGCACATGGGTGGGAGGGGCAGGCTTAGCTAGCTTTGCCATCCGTTGTCCCCTGTGGGAGGGGCCCTGCAGCACAGGGAGGGAGGCAGACCTGTCAGTTGGATGGATCCACAGAAGCACAGCTCTGGGTGTCTTCGTGGTGCAAGCAAGTTTGGGGAACTGGTTCGCTTTGGGATTTCGGCCTGGGAATGGGAGAGGGAGATAGCGCTTGCCAGCGCCTTTGTTCCCCACCGAGATGAGCCCTGTCTTCCAAGGCCTAACACCTCTCCCTCCCATTTTCCTCTCGCCCTCCTGCTCTCTGAGCAGAGCTGTTGATATAACATTCCTGATGTTAAGTCCCGCCACCTGTCAGAACTCATGGAATCCAGCCCCTCCACTTTTGCAAGCCAGACTCGAGGATTCCGCCTTGCTGGGCGGGCTGCCCCTCCACCGCCCCAGCTGCCTCAAACCAGTCCATGTAGCTTGCACCGCCTCGCCCTTCCTACCCTCTTCTGTGGGTCTCTTGTCTACACTTGGCTCCAGGGAATTCATTCTGCTAGTCTTCTGGCGGTTTCCTGGGTTATTTAGACAGATGTGGGTGGAATCTAAGGGATCAGCAGGTCAAGGTGAGCCCAGCATCCTCCAATGCCACCATCTTCTGGGCCATGAATCTAAAAATTTTTTTTTAATTCCACATGTGACTGAAATCATATTGTATTTGCTTTCTCTGACTGACTTTCTTTGCTTAGCATAATACACTCTAACTCCCTCTGCCTCTTGAAAATGGCAATATTTCATTCTCTTGATGGCTGAGTAATATTCCATATGATGGAATGAATATATGAATTAATTATAATATAAAATTATAATAACTTATAAGTATAGATATATTAAATTTATTATATGGTTATTTATTATTGTATAATAAATATATAATGTATAAAGAATTACATATATAGAATTCTTTATTCATCTGCTAATGGACATTTGGGCTCTTTTCATAAGTTGGTTATTTTTGACAATACCAATATAAACATCAGGATGCATTCACTCCTTTGAATCAGCATTTTTGTATCCTGTGTATAAATACCTGGCAGTGCAATTCCTGTATTGTAGGGTAGTTCTATTTTTCACTTTTTGAGGAAATTCCACACTGTACTCCAGATTGGTTGGACCAGTTTGCATTCCCACCAACAGTGCTGGAGGGTTTCCCCTTTCTGTGATTCCTTGCCAAGGTGTGTTGTTTCCTGTGTTATTAATTTTAGCCATTTGACAGATGTGGTGAGGTATCTTGTCTTAATTTTGATTTGTATTTCCCTGATTATGAGTGATGTTGAGCATCTTCCCATGTGTCTGATAGTGACCTGTTTATCTTCTTTGGAAATGTGTCTATTCATGTTTTCTGGTCATTTCTTAACTGGATCATTTGTTTTATGGGTGTTGAATTTGATAAGTTCTTCATAGATTCTAGATACTGCCTCATTATTAGGTATTTATTTGCAAATATCTTCTCCCATTCTATAGGTTCCCTTTTAATTTTAATGATTGTTTCCTTCACTGTGCAAAAGTTTTTATCCTTAATTTTTTTAATGTTTATTTTTTTTGAGAGAGAGAGAGAGAGAGAGCACAAGCAGGGGAGGGGCAGAGAGACAGGGAGACACAGAATCCTAAGCAGGCCCCAGGCTCTGAGCTGTCAGCACAGAGCCCTACGTGGGGCTCAAATTCATGAGGTGTGAGATCACGACCTGAGTCAAAGTTGGAAGCTTAACTGACTGAGCCACCCAGGAGCTTCCAAAAGCTTTTAAACTTAATGAAGTCCCAATAGTTCATGTTTGCTTTTGTTTCCTTTGCTTTCCGAAAAGTGTCTAGTAAGAAATTGTTATAGCCAAGTTACTGTCAGTATTCTCCCTTAGGATTTTGATGGATTGCTGTCTCACATTAAAGTCTTTCATCCACTTTGAATTTATTTTTGTTTATGTTGTAAGAAAGTGGTCCAGCTTCATTCTGGTGTATGTTGCTGTCTAGTTTCCCCAACACCATTTGTTGAAAAGACTGTCTTTTTTCCATTGGATATTCTTCCCTGCTTTGTCAAAGAATAGTTGATCACACCGCTGTGGGTCCATTTCTGGGTTTTCTATTATTTTCCATTGATCTATGTGTCAGTTTTGTGAACCAGTATATGATCTATCTTGGAGAATGTTCCATGTGCACTCGAGAAGAAAGTATATTCTGTTGCTTTGGGATGCAGAGTTCTAAATATATCTGTCAAGTCCATCTGATACAATGTACCATTCAGGGCCCTTGTTTCTTTATTGACCGTGTGTCTAGATGATCTATCCATTTCTGTAAGTGGAGTATTAAAGTCCCCTGCAATTACCACATTCTTATCAATAAGGTTGCTTATGTTTATGAGTAATTGTTTTATATATTTGGGAGCTCCCATATTCGGCGCATAGACATTTATAATTGTTAGCTCTTCCTGGTGGATAGACCCTGTAATTATTATATAATGCCCTTCTTCATCTCTTGGTACAGCCTTTAATTTAAAGTCTAGTTTGTCTGATATAAGTATGGCTACTCCAGCTTTCTTTTGGCTTCCAGTAGCATGATAAATAGTTCTCCATCCCCTCACTCTCAATCTAAAGATGTCCTCAGATCTAAAATGAGTCTCTTGTAGACAGCAAATAGATGGGTCTTGTTTTTTTATCCATTCTGATACCCTATGTCTTTTGGTTGGCGCATTTAATCCATTTACATTCAGTGTTATTATAGAAAGATACGGGTTCAGAGTCATTGTGATGTCTTTATGTTTTATGCTTGTAGCGATGTCTCTGGTACTTTGTCTCACAGGATCCCCCTTAGGATCTCTTGTAGGGCTGGTTTAGTGGTGACAAATTCCTTCAGTTTTTGTTTGTTTGGGAAGACCTTTATCTCCCCTTCTATTCTAAATGACAGACTTGCTGGATAAAGGATTCTCAGCTGCATATTTTTTCTGTTCAGCACACTGAAGATCTCGTGCCAATCCTTTCTGGCCTGCCAAGTTTCAAAAGAGAGATCAGTCATGAGTTTTATAGGTCTCCCTTTATATGTGAGGGCACGTTTATCCCTTGCTGCTTTCAGAATTTTCTCTTTATCCTTGTATTTTGCCAGTTTCACTATGATATGTCGTGCAGAAGATCGATTCAAGTTACGTCTGAAGGGAGTTCTCTGTGCCTCTTGGATTTCAATGCCTTTTTCCTTCCCCAGTTCAGGGAAGTTCTCAGCTATAATTTCTTCAAGTACCCCTTCAGCACCTTTCCCTCTCTCTTCCTCCTCTGGGATACCAATTATGCGTATATTATTTCTTTTTAGTATATCACTTAGTTCTCTAATTTTCCCCTCATACTCCTGGATTTTTTATCTCTCTGTTTCTCAGCTTCCTTTTTTTCCATAACTTTATCTTCTAGTTCACCTATTCTCTCCTCTGCCTCTTCAATCCAAGACGTCGTCGTTTCCATTTTGTTTTGCATTTCGTTTAAAGCATTTTTCAGCTCCTCCTCACTGTTCCTTAGTCCCTTAATCTCTGTAGCAAGAGATTCTCTGCTGTCCTCTATACTGTTTTCAAGCCCAGCGATTAATTTTATGGCTATTATCCTAATTCACTTTCTGTTATATTATTTAAATCCTTTTTGATCAGTTCATTAGCTGTTGTTATTTCCTGGAGATTCTTCTGAGGGGAATTCTTCCGTTTGGTCATTTTGGATAGTCCCTGGAGTGGTGCGGACCTGCAGGGCACTTCCCCTGTGCTGTGGTGTATAACTGGAGTTGGTGGGTGGAGCCACAGTCAGACCTGATGTCTGCCCCCAGTCCACTGCTGGGGCCACAGTCAGACTGGTGTGGGCCTTCTCTTTTCCTCTCCTAGGGGCGGGATACACTGTGGGGTGGTATGGCCCGTCTGGGCTACTTGCACCCTGCCAGGCTTGTGGTGCTGGGGATCTGGCGTATTAGCTGGGGTGGGTAGGCAAGGTGCACGGGGGCAGGAGGGGCAGGCTTAGCTCGCTTCTCCTTAGGTGATCCACTTCAGGAGGGGCCCTGTGGCAGCAGGAGGGAGTCAGACCTGCTGCCGGAGGGTTGGCTCTGCAGAAGAACAGCGTTGGGTGTTTGGCGGAGTGAGCAAGTTCCCTGGCAGGAACTGGTTCCCTTTGGGATTTTGGCTGGGGGATGGGTGAGGGAGATGGCGCTAGCGAGCGCCTTTGTTCCCCGCCAAACTGAGCTCTGTAGTCCAGGGTCTCAGCAGCTCTCCCTCCCTTTGTCCTCCAGCCTTCCCGCTTTCTGAGCAGAGCTGTTAACTTACGACCTCCCAGATGCTAAGTCACGCTTGCTGTCGGAACACAGTCCTTCCGGCCCCTCCGCTTTTGCCAGCCAGACTCGGGGGCTCTGCTTGGCCGACGGGCCTCCCCTCCACCCAGGCTCCCTCCCGCCAGTCCGTGGAGCGCCCACCGCCTCTCCGCCCTTCCTACCCTCTTCCGTGGGCCTCTCGTCTGTGCTTGGCTCCGGAGACTCCATTCTGCTAGTCTTCTGGTGGTTTTCTGGGTTAGTTAGGCAGGTGTAGGTGGAATCTAAGTGATCAGCAGGATATGCAGTGAGCCCAGCGTCCTCCTACGCCACCATCTTCCTATTCCTCTCTATGTGTCAGTTTTTATGCAAGTACCATACTGTCTTCATGATTACAGCTTTGGAATACAGCTTGAAGCCCAGAATTGTGAGGCCTCCAGCTTTTCTTTTCTTTTTCAGGATTGCTTGGCTACTCAATGTCCTTTATGGTTCCATACAAATTTTACGATAGTTTATTCTTGCTCTGAAAACTACTAGTGGTATTTTCATAGGGATTGCATTGAATGTGTAGATTGCTCTGGGTAGTATAGGCATTTTAACAATATTTATTCTTCCAATCCATGAGCATGGAATGTTTTTCCATTTCTTTATGTAATCTTCAATTTCCTTCATAAGTGTTCTACAGTTTCCAGAGTAGAAATCTTTTACCTCTTTGCTTAAGTTTATTCCTAGGTATCTTATGGGTTTTGGTGCAATTTTAAATGGGATTGATTCCTTGATTTCTCTTTCTGCTGCTGCACTATTGGTATACAGAAATGAAACAGATTTCTGTATATTAAATTTGCATCCTGCAACTTTACTGAATTCATGTTATCAATTCTAGCAATTTTGGGGGGTCTTTCAGGTTTTCTACACAAAGGATCTTATCAGCTGCAAATAGGGACATTTGATTATTCCTCAGTGACTTTGATGCTTTTTATTTATTTTTGTTGTATGATTGCTGACGCTAGGACATCTAATACTATGGTAAATCACTAAAGTGAGAGTGGACATCCCTATCTTGTTTCTGACTGTAGAGGAAAAGCTCTCAGTTTTTGCCCATTGAGAATATTACCTCTGGGTCTTCCATATATGACCTTGTAATGTGGTATGATCCCTGTATCTTTACTTTTTTATCAAGAATGGATGCTGGAGTTTGTCAAATGTTTTTCTGCATCTATTGAGAGGATAATATCATCCTTTCTTTTATTAATTGGTATATTGCCTTGATTTATTTGCAAATATTGAATCACCCTTGTAGCTCAGGAATACATCCATGTGATTGTGGTGAATAATTCTTTTAATGTGCTGTTGCATTTGATTTGCTAGTACCTTGTTGAGAATATTTGTATCCATGTTCATCAGTCATATTTGCCTATAATTCTCTTTTTTATTAGGTTCTTTGTCATGTTTTGGAATCAAGGTAATGTTGGCCTTGAATGGGTTTGGAAGTTTTCCTTACTTTTTTTTCTTTTGGAAAAGTTTGAGAAGAATAGTTATCACCTCTTCCTGAAATATCTGGTATAATTCCCCCTGGGAAGCCATTTGGCCCTGGACATCTGTCTTTGGGAGATTTTTGATAAGTGATTCGATTTATTTGCTAGTTATGGGCATGGTCAAATTTTCTATTCCTTCCTGTTTAAGTTGTGGTGGTTGGATGTTTCTAGGAATTTATCCATTTCTCCATGATTCCCCAATTTTTGGCATAAATTTTTTCATTATATTTTCTTATAATTTTTTGTATTTCTATGGTCTTTGCTGTGATCCCAAATCTGTCATTTGTGAGTTTGTTTATTTGGGTCCTTTCTCTTTTTTGATAAGTCTTGATATAGATTTATCAATTTTATTAATTCTTTAAAAGAACTAGCTCCTAGTTTCATTGATCTGTTCTATTGTTTTTTTTTTATATATACTTATTTCTATTCTAATCTTTATTATTTCCCATCTTCTTCTGACTTTGGTTTCTTTACTATTCCTTTTCTAGCTGCTACAGGTGCAAGGTTAGGTTGTTTATTTGAGATTTTTCTGGCTTCTTGAGGTAGGCCTGTATTTCTAAAACATCCCTCTTAGGAATGTTTTTGCTGCATCCCAAAGGTTTTGGACCATCTCGTTTTCATTTTCACCTGCTTCCATGTATTTTTTAATTTCTTCTTTAATTTTCTGGTTAACTCATTCATTCTTTAGTAGGATGTTCTTTAATCTCCATGTACTTGTGGTCTTTCCTAATTTTTTTCTTATGGCTGCTCTTAGTTGCATAGTGTTGTTGTCAGAAAATATGCATAGTATGATCTCAATACTTTATATTTGTTGAGTCCTGATTTGTGACCTATTCTGGAAAATGTCTTATGTGCATTCAAAAAGAATACTTATTCTGCTGCTTTAGGATGACATGTTCTGAATATATCTGTTAAGTCCACATAGTCCAGTGTGTAGTTAAATGCCATTGTTACCTTGTTGATGTTCTCCTTAGGTGATCTATTACTGTAAGTGGGGTGTCAAAACCCCCTACTGTTATTGTATTATTACAAATGACATTCTTTATGTTTATTATTAATTTATTTAAATATTTGGATTCTTCCTTCCAAGACAGGGGCATAAATGTTTACAATTGTTAGATCTTCTTGTTGGATATACCCCTTTATTATGATACAGTGCCCTTCTTCATACCTTGTTACATTCTTTCATATAAAATCTTACCTGTCTGTTATAAGTATGGCTTCTCTGGCTTTCTTTCAACATACATTATTGTGATAAAATTTTCTCCATCCCTTCACTTTCAATCTGTAGGTATCTTTAGGTCAAAAATGAGTCTCTTGTAAGCAGAATATAAGTGAGTCTTCTTTTCAATCCATTCTCATACCCTATGTCTTTTGATTGGAGCATTTAGTCATTTACCTTCAGAATGATTATTGATAGATATGAATTTACTGCCATTTATTACCTGTAAAGTTGGTGTTTGTGCAGATTCTCTCTCTTCATTTCTAGTCATTGTTTTGATATTTCTTTCCCACTCAAAGAGTCCCCTTGAATATTTCGTGTGTGGCTGAGTCAGTGTTCACAAAATTCTCTAGTTTTTGATTCTCTGGGAACATCTTTATCCCTCCTTCTGTTCTGAATGATAACCTTGCTGGATGAAGTATTATTGGTGAATATTTTTCCCATTGAGCGCATTGAATATGTTATGCCACTCAATTCTGGCCTGCTAACAATGTGTGGATAGATATGCTGCTAACCTTATTTGTCTTACCTTGTAAGTTAGGGAATTCTTTTCCCTTTCTGCTACTAGAATTTTTTATTTATTTCTGTATTTTGCAAATTTTATTGACAGGTCTTGGTGTTGATATGTTTTTGTTTATTTTGATAGTAGTTCTCTGTTCTTCCTGGATTTGGATGTCTGATTCCTTCCCCAGGTTAGGGAAGGTTTAACTATAACTTGCTCAAACTTTCTTCCCCCTTTTCCCTCTCTTCTTCTGGGATTCCTATAATATAAATGTTATTATGCTTTATGTATTCACTGAGTACCCTACATCTACCTTCATGATCCAATGTTTTTCTTTCCCTCTTGTTTTTAGCTTCTTTATTTTCCATAACTTTATCTTCTATATCACTGATTCTTTCCTCTACTTCTTCCATCCCTGTGATCATTACATTTATTTGATTTCACATCTCGGTTATTGCATTTTTTATTTTTACCTGACTCATTTTTAGCTCTTTTATCTCTGCATTAAGGGACTCCTGGTGTCTTCTAGGATTTTCTGAAGCCTAGTGAGTACCCTTATGAATGTTGCTTTAAATTCTGGTTCAAGCATATTACTTATATCTGTTTCAATTCGAGCCCTAGTTGTGACCTTTTCTTGTTCTTTCTTTTGGGATTAATTATTCCACATTACATTTTTTCTAGGTCTCTGTCTTCTTCTGTGTGTTCAGAAGGCCTTTTATGTTTCCTGTTCCTGAGAGTAATGCGTTTATTAAGAAGAGGTCATATACTGTCTAGGTGCTGATGCTTCAGGAATTGTTTCTGCTGTATGTTGTGTGCACTCTCCTGTTGTATTTTGGCTGCTTGTTCCCTAATATCAGTCCCCACAGAATTTCTCCTTGCCTGCATTGGAGAATGTTTGGGTCTTGTCCAATGTGTGGTGAGTTATAACAAGGTCTACTTTAGTCAGCTTGTTGAAAGAGTACAGATCCCATTTCTTTTAGAGCTGTAGCTTTCCAGCACTCTATGGTCAGTAGATTTGTTTGTGTGGGAGATTTGAACTGGTCTTCTGGGAGAAGGTCCCAGGGCATTTCTGGCTCTTAAGCACACTTACCCTAGTAAAAAACACCTGCAGAACACAGTAGGGCAGGGTTGGTGTAAGTGGCTCAATCTTCAACTGTGGGCGCTGTGCTGTCATTGAAGTCCCTCCATGCTGATGGGTGGAGGATAAAAATGGTGCCAGCCAACTCTCTAGTCTCCAAAAAGGGGAGTTCATGCCCACCATTCTTCAGGAAGTCCTCACGTAAGAGCAAACAACCTCCCCTCCAGTGTCCCAAGAGTGCCTCATATCCTTGTTTTCACCCTATCTGTGCCTGAGAAGTCTGTTCAATCGGTGACCCAACATTCCAATGTTTCATTCCAGACATGCTGCCTGTTTCAATACTCCAAATTTTAGGGACCTGGCATGGCACAGACCTGCTCTGGTCCTCTGGGGAAGGGTTTTGTCACACTGCTCCTGGTACTGATTTGCCCCAGAAGGGCAGTTACACAAGTGTGCAGGGGCTTGGAGTTTATGGTACAGTGCTGTCAAAAAGTGGCTTCCAGGTTAGCTGCTCTCAACAGATGTCTCTGCCCCTATGCTAATGAATGGGGAAACACAATGGTGTCCACTGCCTATTTTGTCCCCTGAGAGGCAGTGACACCTCTTCCAAATGCACTCCAAGAAGGGAACTGCACTCCCAAATGCACTTCAAGAAGTGAGACCCAGGGGAACCTCAAAGTACACTTTCCACTCCAGACCTCAGCCTTCCTTCTCCATAAGAACATCACTACACCAACCAGACTTCACAGAGACAATATTGTGAACTTATAAAACTTCAGTCTTTGAGCTCTGCTGCTTGTAGAAACTCTCAATGATCAGCCCCTATTGTTTTCCTAGTCAATGGTTTGGGGAAAGTGGTTTTTTTTTGTAATCCCTTGTGGACTTTTCTCTCTCTCTCTCTCTCTCTCTCTCTCTCTCTCTCTCATTCTCTCTGTCTTTCTCTCTCCCTCTCCCTCTCTCTTTCTCTCTCCTCTTGCTATCATTAGGGAGGGCTCCCACCCTCCCAAACACCTGTGATTCTTTTATCTCACAAATCATGTCTCCACACCTCCTACCTTCCACAGTGTAGCCTCTTCTTTCTCTGTAGTTATGCAGTTTGTTGTCTAAGTCCTCAGATTGATTTCTTGGGTGTTCAGAATGACTTGATATTTATCTAGCTGTGTTGAAGGAAGGAGACAAACATAGGGTTCCTCTACTACTCTGCCATTTTAACTTTTCCTTTTACATTTTTATTTTAATTCCAGTTAGTTAACATATAGTGTTTTTAAAAGTCTTTACTTAAATTTATTTAGTTAACATATAGCATAATATTAGTTTCAGATGTACAATACAGTGATTCAACACTTCCATACATCACCTGGTGCTCATCAAAAGTGCACTCCTGAAGCACTATCAGCTATTTAACCCATCCCCCACCTGACTTTCTTCTGGTGACCAACAATTTGTTTTATATAGTTAAGAACCTGTCTCTTGGTTTGGCTCTCTCTTTTTTCCTTTTGCTTGTTTGCTTTGTTTCTTAAATTGCATATATGAGTGAAATCATAGAATCTGACTTTCTCTGATTGACTTATTTTACCTAGAATAATGCTCTCTGGCTTCATCTTTGTCGTTGTAAATGGCAAGATTTCATTCTTTTTATGACTGAATAATATCACATTGAATTTTTCTGCCACATCTATTTGGTCTACTCATTAATCAATGGACATTTGGACTGTTTCATAACTTGGGTATTGTAGATAATGTTGCTATACACATCGGGGTGCATATATCTTTTAGAATTAGTATTTTTGTATTCTTTGGGTAAATACTTAGTAGTATGATTGATAGATCCTAAGGTACTTCTATTTTTTTTTTAATTTTTGAGGAATCTCCATAATGTTTTCCAAAGTCGTTGCATCAGTTTGCATTCAATCAACACTCCAAGAAGGTTCTCTTTTCTCCACATCTTTGACAGCACCTGTTTTTTTCTTGTGTTCTTTTTTCTTTGTTTGTTTTTATTTAATTCTAGTTACCATATAGCGTAATATAGAGTAGAATTTAGTGATTTATCAGTTACATATAGCACTCAGTGTCCATCACAACAAGTTCCCTGCTTAATAACCATCACCCATTTAGCCCATCCCCCACCCATATACCCTCAAGCATCCCTCAGTTTGTTCTCTATAGTTAAAAGTCTCTTCTAATTTGCCTTCCTCTGTTTTAATCTTATTTTTTTTCCTTTCCTCCCCCTATGCGCAACTGTTTTGTTTCTTAAATTCCACACATGAGTGAAGTTATATTATATTTGTCACTGTGACTGACTTATTTCACTTAGCATAATATACTCTAGTTATACCCATGTCAATGCAAATAGTAAAATTTTATTCTTTTTTGATAGCTAATATTCTATTATATATAATATATATAATATTCCATTGTATATAATATTCCATAATATATAATTTATTATACATATATGTATGTATGTATACATGTATGTATATATGTTATATATGTATATATACATGTATGTATGTATATATGTATGTATATATATGTGTAATATATATATATATATATATATATATATATATATATATATCACTTCTTCTATATCCATTCATCTGTCAATAAATATTTGGACTATTTCCATAATTTGGTTATTGTTGATAATGCTGCTGTATATCAGGGTGCATATGTCCCTTCCAATCATTAATTTTGTATTCTTTAAGTAAACACTTAGTTGTGCAATTGCAGGGATGTAGGATAGTTCTATTTTTAACTTTAAAAAAATTTTAATGTTTATTTACTTTTGAGAGAGAGGCAGAGTGCAAGTTGGAGGTGACATAATGTGAAGCAGGCTCCAGGCTCTGAGTTGTCAGCACAGAGCCTGATGAGGGACTCGAGCTCAACAACCATGAGATCATGAACTGAGCCAAAGTAAGATGATTAACCGACTGAGCCACCCAGGCGCCCCTATTTTTAACTTTTTGAGGAACCTCAACACTCTTTCCAGAGAGGCTGCACCAGTCTTTATTCCCACCAATAGTGAAAGAGGGTTACCCTTTCTCTGAATCCTCGCCAACATCTGTATTTTCCCGTATTGTTAATTTCAGTCATTCTCACAGATGTGAGGTGATATCTCATTGTAGTTCTGACTTGATAATAAGTGATGTTGGGCATTTTTTCATGTGTCTGCTGGCCATCTGAATGTCTTCTTTGGGAAAGTGTCTATTCATGTGTTCTGCCCATCTCTTAACTAGATTATTTGGTTTTTGGGTGTTGAGTTTGGTCAGTTCCTTATAGATTTTGGATACTAGCCCTTTATCAGATATGTCATTTGCAAATATCTTCTCCAGTTCTGCAGATTACCTTTTAGATTTGTTGATTGTTTCCTTTGTTGTGTAAAGACTTTTTATCTTAGTGAAGTCCCAATAGTTCATGTTTGCTTTTCTTTCCCTTGCCTCCTGAGAAGTGTCTACTAAGTAGTTGCTATGGCTGTTGTCAAAGTGGTCGCTAACTGTGTTATCCTTTAGGATTTTGATGGATTCCTGTCTCACATTAAAGCCTTCCATCCATTTTGAATGTATTTTTGTATATGGTACAAGAGTGGTTCAGTTGCATTCTAGTGTATGTATGTTGCTGTCCAGTTTCCCCAACACCGTTTGTTGAAAACACTATCTTTTTTTCCATTGAATATTCTTCCTTGCTTTGTAGAAGATTAGTTGGCCATATAATTTTGGGCCCATTTTTGGGTTTTCTATTCTGTTTCCACTGATTTGTGTGTCTGTTTCTGTGCCAGTACCATACTGTCTTAACAACTACAGCTTTTTAATATAACTTGAAGTCCAGAATTGTGATGCCTCCAGCTTTGCTTTTCTTAGTCAAAGTTGCTTTGCCTATTTTGGGTCCTTTGTGATTCTATAAAATTTTTTAGGATTGTTTGTTGTAGGTCCATGAAAAATGCTGTTGATATTTTGATAGGAATTGCATTAAATGTGTAGATTTCCTTGTATAGCATAGAAATTTTAACATTTGTTCTTCCAATCCATGAGCAAGAAATGTTTTTACATTTTTTTTTCTGTGATCTTCAATTTTCTTTATAAATGTTCTATAGTTTTCAGAATAGAGATATTTTACCTCTTTCCTTAGGTTTATTCCCAGCTATCTTTTGGGTTTTCTTTGTGCAATTGTAAATGGATCAATTCCTTGTTTTCTCTTTATGTTGCTTCATTATTGATATATAGAAAAGCAGTCAATTTCTGTATGTTGACTTTGTATCCTATGAATTTGCTGATTTCATGTAATATTACTAGAAATTTCTGGTGGAATCCTTTGGGTTTCTAAATAGACTATCATGTCATTTGCAAATAATGAATGTTTGAATTCTTCCTTGAAAATGTAGACACATTTTATTATTTTTTCTTGAACAATTACTAAGCTAGGACTTTGAGTACTATGTTAAATAATGATGGTGAGAGTGGATATCCTTGTCTTATTCCTCACCATAGAGGAAAAGCCCTCAGTTTTTCCCCGTTGAGGATGATATTAACTCTGGGTCTTTCATATATGGCCTTTGTGATTTTGAAGTATACTCCCTCTCTATATACTTTGTTGAGTATTTTTATCAAGAAGAGATGCTATATTTTGTCAAATGCTTTTTCTACATCTATTGAGTGGATCATATGGTTCTTATCCTTTCTTATGTTAATGTGGTGTATCATGTTGGTTGAGAATATTGCACCACCCTTGCAGCCCAGGAATAAATCCCTCTGGATTATGGTGAATAATTCTTTTAATATACTCATGGATTCAATTAGATATATTGTGTTGAGAAGTTTTTCATCCATGTTCATCAGAGATATTGGCCTGTAAGTGTCCTAATTTTTAGTTAGGTATTTGTCTGGTTTTGGAATATTGATAATATTGGCCTTGAAGAATGAGTTTGGAAGTTTTTCTTCCATTTCTATTTTTTGGAACAATTTGAGAAGAATAATTATTAATACTTCCTTAGTTGTCAATTAGAATTCCTCTGGGTGCCATCTGGCTCTTGACTTTTGTTTCTTGGGAGATTTTTGATTACTGATTCATTCAGTGTCTTGCTGGTGATGGGTCTTTTCAAATTTTTTTCCTGTATCAGTTTTGGTAGTTTATGTTTCTAAGAATTAAACCATTTCTTTCAGATTGCCCAATTTGTGGTTTGTAATTTTTCATAACATTCTTTTATTATTGTTTGTGTTTTTGTGGTGATAGATGTAATCTCCTGTCTTTCATTCATGGCGTTATTCATTTGGGTCCTTTATGTTTTCTTTTTTTTTTAATTTTTTTTAATGTTTATTTATTTCTAAAGCAGAGAGAGACAGAGCATGAGCGGAGGAGGGGCAGAGAGGGAGGGAGACACAGAATCCGAATCAGGGTCCAGGCTCCAAGCTGTCAGCACAGAGCCTGACGTGGGGCTTGAACTCACAAACCATGAGATCATGACCTGAACTGAAGTCGGTAGCTCAACCGACTGAGCTACCCAGGCGCCCCTATCTTTTCTTTTCAATAAGTATGGCTGGGGGTTTAACAATTTACTAATTCTTTCAAAGAATCAGCTCTTTGTTTCATCATTCAGTTCTACTGTTTTTTTAATTGTTTCTTTCTGTATCATTATTTCTGCTCTAATCTTTATTATTTCTTCCATTCAGCTGGATTTGGGCTTTATGTGCTGTTCCTTTTCTATCTCCTTTAAGTGCAAGATTAAGTTGTGTATTTGAGATTTTTCTTGCTTCTTGATATAAGCCTGTATTGTTTTATACTTATCTTCTAGGACTTCTTTTGCTGCATCCCAAAGGTTTGGACTGTCATGTTTTCATTTTATTTTGTCTCCATGTTTTTTTTAAATTTATTATTTAATTTATTCATTCTTTAAATCATTCATTCTTTAGTAGAATGTCCTTTAACCTCCATATATTTGTGACCTTTCCAAATTTTTTCTTGTGGCTGCCTTCCAGTTTCATAGTGTTGTGGCCAGAAAATATGCAGGGTATGTACTCAATCTTTTTGTACTTGTTGAGGCCTGACTTGTGACCAAGTATGTGATCTATATTAGGTAATGTCCCATGTTTGCTCAAAAAGAATGTGTATTCTTCTGTTTTAGGATGAAATGTTCTAAATATATCTGTTAAGTCTATCTGGTCCATTGTGTCATTCAAAACCATTGTTTCCTTGTTGGTTTTCTGCTTAAATGATCTGTCCATTGCTGTAAGTGGGATGTTGAAATCCCCCATGATTATTGTATAATTATCAATGAGTTTTTATGTTTGTTGTTAATTTATTTATGAATTTATTTATGAATTTTTTATTTGTTTTTTTAAATTTCTTTTTATTTATTTTTAAAAATTTTTTAATTTTTTTTTCAATATATGAAATTTACTGTCAAATTGGTTTCCATACAACACCCAGTGCTCATCCCAAAAGGTGCCCTCTTCAATACCCATCACCCACCCTGCCCTCCCTCCCACCCCCCATCAACCCTCAGTTTGTTCTCAGTTTTTAACAGTCTCTTATGCTTTGGCTCTCTCCCACTCTAACCTTTTTTTTTTTCCCTTCCCCTCCCCCATGGGTTTCTGTTAAGTTTCTCAGGATCAACATAAGAGTGAAACCATATCGTATCTGTCTTTCTCTGTATGGCTTATTTCACTTAGCAAGTAATGTGATATGTCTTAATGTTGGCCTGGATTTGTTGATTGTGATGGGAGTTCTCTGTGCCTCCTGGATTTGGATGTCGGATTCCTTCCCCGAATAGGGAAGTTTTCAGCCAGAATTTGTTCAAATAAGCCTTCTGTCTCTTTCCTCCTTTCTTTTTCTTCTGGGACTCTTATTGTATGAATGTTATTCTGATTTATGGATCCACTGAATTTCCTAATTCTACATTCTGATCCAATAATGTTTTTTCCCTCTTCTTTTAAACTTAATTATTTTCCATAATTTTATCTTTCTTTCTTTTGCATGTTGCTGTCTAATATTCTAACCACCATTTGTTGAAGAGACTGTCTTTTTTCCACTGGATATTCTTCCCTGCTTTGTTGAAGATTAATTGACCATATAGTTGTGGGCTCATTTCTGGGTTTTCTATTCTGTTCTGTTGATCTATATACCTATTTGGTTGCCAGTACTATATTGTTTTGATCAGTACAGATTTGTAATATAACTTTTAGACCAGAATTGGTGTGACTCCACCTTTGCTTTTCTTTTTCAATATGGTCTAATTGGAGTCTTTTGTGGTTCCATAAAAATTTTAGGATTTTTTTTTGTAGCTCTGTGAAAAATGTCATTGGTAGTTTGATAAGGATTATATTAAATATGTATATTATTTTGGGTATTGTAGAAATTTTAACAATGTTTGTTCTTTCAATCCATCGTCATGGAATATCTTTCCATTTCTTCGTGTGATCTTCATTTTTTTTTTTATCAGTGTTTTATAGTTGTCAGAGTACAGGACTTTCTCCTATTTTGGTTAAGTTTATTACTATGTATTTTTGGTGCAATTGTAAATAGGATTGATTAATTAACTTCTTTCTGCTGCTTCATTATTGGTGTATAGAAATGAAACAGATTTGTGTATATTGATTTTGTATCCTGCAACTTTACTGAATTTATTGATCAGTTTCAGCAGTTTTTTGATGGAGTCTCTCAAGTCCTGTATACAAAGTATCATGTAATATGCATATATTGAACATTTGATTTTTTTCTTTGCCCATTGGATGCTTTTTATTTATTTTTGTTGTTTAATTGCTGTGGCTAGAACTTCCAGTATTACGTTGAATAAAAGTGGTGAAAAGGGACATGCTTGTCTTTTTCCTAACCTTTGGGGAAAAGTTTTCAGATGGAAAGAAGATGTTAACTGTGGGACATTCATATATGGTCTTTGTTATGTCAAGGGATGTTCCCTCTAACTCTACTTTATTGTGAGTTTTATCATAAATGAATGCTGTACCTTGTAAAATACTTTTTCTGCATCTATCAAAAAGATCATATGGTGCTAATCTTTTCTTTTATAAATGGTGTATCACACTGATTGATTTGCTAACGTGGAACCACCCTTGCAGCCCAGGAATAAATCCCACTTGATCATGATAAGTGATTCATTTAATATATTCTTGGATTTGGGTTGCAAGTATTTTGTTGAGAGGATTTTTCCATCTATGGTCACCAGAGGTATTGGCTTGTAGTACTCTGTTTTTGTGGTGTCTTTACCTTGTTTTAGTATCAGGGTAATGCTGACATAATAAAATGAATGTGGAAATTTCCTTCCTTTTATATATTTTGAAATAGTTTGATTATTGGGTATTAACTCTTCAGTAAATATTTGGTAGAATTTCCCTGTAGAGCCATCTGGCACTGGACTTTTGTTTTTTTGAGAGAATTTTTTATTACTGATTCAATTTCTTTGCTGGTAATTTCTTCCAGTTTCAGCTGATAATTTTTACTTCTCTAGGAATTTATCCATTTCCTCCAGGTTCTCCAATTTGTTGGCTAATAGCTTTTCATAATATTTTCTTTTTTTCTTTTTTTTATTTTTCTCTTGTTTTTAGAGAGAGAAATCTTGAGTGGGGGCAAGGGGCAGAGGGGGAGAGAGAAAAAAATCCTAAGCAGTCTACATTCTCAGCAAGGAGCCCAGCATGGGGCTTGATCTCACTAACCTGGGATGATGACCTGAGCTGAAATCGAGTCAGAGCTCAACTAACTGAGCCACTTAGGTGCCCCCATAATATTTCCTTTTTTTTAATTTCTTAAATGTTTATTTTTGAAAGAGGGATAGAGTGCAAGTAAGGAAGGGGCAGAGAGAGGGGGAGACTCAGATTCCCAAGCAGGCTCCAGGCTCTGAGCTGTTAGCACAGAGCCTGACGCAAGGCTCAAACTCACAAACTGTGAAATCATGACCTGGGCTGAAGTTGAATGCTTAAGCGACTGAGCCACCCAGGCACCCCCATAATATTTTCTTGTAATTGTATTTCTGTGCTGTTGTTTATTATTTCTCCTCTCTCATTTGTGATTTCATTTATTGAGTTCTTTCTCTTTTATTCTTGATATATCTGGCTAGAGGTTTATCAGTCGTATTGATTTTTTCAAAGGACAAGCGCCTGCTTTCATTGATCTGTTCTATCGGAGTTTTTTTAGCTTCTATATCATTTATTCCTGTTGTAATATTTATTATTTCTTTCCTTGCACTGGATTTTTGTTTTGCTTTTTGTTCTTTTTTTAGCTCCTTTAAGTGTAAGGTTAGGTTGTTTATTTCAGATTTTTCTTGCTTCTTGCAGCAGGCCTTTATTGCTATATATTTCCCTGTTAGAACTGTTTTGCTACATGTCAGAGGTTTTGGACCATTCCATTTTATTTTCATTTGTTTCTATGTCCTTTTTAAATTTCTTCTTTGATTTGCTCATTGACCCATCCATTGTTTAGTAGCCTGCTGTTTAACCTCCATATAGTTGTCGTCTTTCCAGATTTTCTTCTCATGGTGATTTCTAGTTTCACAGTGTTGTGGTCAGAGAAGTGCATGGTGTGACTTCAATATTTTGTATTTGTTAAGGACTGTTTTATGACCTAATATATGATCTCATCTGGAGAATGTCCAATGCCCACTTGAAAAGAATGTGTATTCTGTGGTTTTAGGATGGAATTCTGAATATATCTGTTAAGTCCTACTGGTCCAGTGCATCATTCAAAGCATTGTTTTCTTATTTATTTTCTGTTTAGTTGATGTGTCCATCATTGTAACTGGGGTGTTAAAGTCCCCTAACATTATTGTGTTATTATCAATTAGTTACTTTTTGTTTGTTATTAACTGTTTTATATATTTGGATGCCCCATGTTAGGTGCATAAATATTTACAATTTTGATATCTTCTTTTTGGATTGTCCCCTTTGTGATTATATACTATTCTTCTTTGTCCCTTGTTACAGTCTTTGTTTTAAAGTCTACTTTGTTTGATATAAGTATTGCTACTTGGACTTTCTTTGAATAACCATTTGCCTGATAAATATTTCTCCAACCCCTAACTTTCAATCTTCAGATCTCTTTAGATCTAAAATAAGCCTCTTATATGTAGCACATGGGAGTTTTTGGAGGTGGTTTTTTTAATTGATTCATGGGTGTTCTTTTTTTAATTGATTCTGACACTGCAAGCCTTTTGAATGGAGACTTTAGTCCATTTACATTCAAAGTTATTATTGATAGATATGTATTTATTGCCATTTCATAACGTGTTTGTGCTTGTTTCTGGAGATTTTCTCTGATCATTTCTTGTCTTTCTCTGTTTCATGTTCAGCTAATTTTCTTTAGTGACATATTTAGATTTCTACCTTTTTATTTTTTTGCAAATTTATTAGTGGGTTTTGATATATGGTTACCATTAAATGCATTTTCTTTTCCTTATGATTTTTAATAACATTTTATTTTCTCTAGTTTTAATATAAGGATGGAGTATAGAATACATATAACATAAAAATATGTGTTACTCAACAGTTCATGTTATCAGTAAAGCTTCCAGTCAACAGTAGTCTATTAGTTGTTAAGTTTTAGAGAGTCAAAGTTATACATTGAGTTTTGGCTATGTGGGGGGTTGATGTTGTACCCCTGTGTTTGTTCAAGGGTCAACTGGATATCCAATGTGAGGCAGACTTGTCTCAAGTCTCTTGTCATGTTTGGTATTTGAGCCTTATGATCAAATGTACTGTCCTTTATTTATATTTCAATTGACTTTCTAATACTTAGAAAGTTTCTTTTAACTTTTTTAAGATTTTGTTTAATTTCCCATTAGTTGGCATACAGTGTAATACTAGTTTCAGGTGTACAATATGGTGATTCAACACTTCCATACAACACTTGATGCTCACTAGAAGCGCATTCATGTAAGACAATTTCTAATTATTGATTCTCCATCCTTCTTATTAGCCTTTTCAGATTTTCTATTACTTCATGAGTTAGTACTGGGAAGTTGCATGTTTCTAGGATTTGTCTGTGTCTTCTAAGTTATCTAATTTGTTGGTATATAATTGTGCACAGTAGTCTGTTACGATTTTTGTACTACTGTGATATCAGTTAAAATGTCTCTTCTTTCATTTGTAATTTTATTAATTTGAATAATATTTTTGTTATTACTTTTGTTAAAGATTTGTAAATTGTATTTATCTTTTGAAAAACCAATTGTTAGTTTCATTTATCTCTTATATTGTCTTTCCAGTGTCTGTTTCATTTATTTCTGCTCTAATATTTATTATTCCTCTCCCGCTACTTTGTTCTTTTTTCCTAGTTGCTTGAGGTGGAAAGTTAGGTTATTTTTTTCAGTCCTCTTTTTTTCATAATGTAGGTGTCTATCACTATAAAACTATCTCTTAAAATTATTCTGACTGAATCCCTTAAGTTTTGGTATGTTGAATTTTCATTTTCATTTGTCTCAATATATTCTTTGATCTGCTTTTTGATTTTTTCTTTGGCTCATTGGTTATTCAAGAGTATGTTGTTTAACTTCCAACTATTTGCGAATTTTTCAGCTTTCTTCTTTTTGCTCATTTCTGGTTTCATACCATTGTGCTCAGAAAATATCTGGATATAATTTCAATATTAAATTTGTTGACTTGTTTTGTGACCTAAAATATGATTTATCCTTAAGAATGTTCCATGTGCACTTGAAAAGAATGTGTATTATGCTGTTGCTATATAGAATGTTCTGTATATATCTCTTAGATCCATGTGTCCTAAAGAGTAGTTCAAGTCCAATATCTCGTTACTACTTTACTGTCTTAATGATCTATCAAGTATTGGAAGTGGTGTATTGAGGTTCTCTTTTATTATTGTATTGCTGTCTATTTTCCCCTTCAGATCTGTTAATATTTGTGTAATATATTTAAGTGCTTTTATAGATGTATGCATATTTACAGTTAATATATCCTCTTAATGAAGTGACCCTTTTATTATATAATGATCTCTTTGTCTCTTGTTCCAGCTTTGGAAATAAAGTTTATTTTGCGTCATATAAGTATAGCAATAGCTTACCTTTGCTTTCTCTCTTAGTATCCATTTTCATGGAATATGTTTTCCCATCCCTTCACTTGCAACCTATGAGCATTCCTAAATATTATGTGAATATATTCTATGCAACATAAAGTTGGGTCTTGTTTTTTTTTTTTTTTAGTTACCCACTGAGTTTCATTTAATTGGAGAATTTAAACCATTTACATTTAGAGTAATTATTGATAGGTGAAGAGTTCCTATTGCCATTTTGTTCATTTTTCTCTCATTGTTTTATAGTTCCATTGTTCCTTTATTTTACTCTTGATGCTTTCTTTTTAAATTGATAAAATGTTTTGCAGTAGCATGTTTTTTTAATTTTTTAAGCTTATTTATTTATGTTTGAGAGAGACAGAGACAGAGAGAGTAAGTAGAAGAGGAGCAGAGAGAGGGAGAGAGAGAATTCCAAGCAGGCTCTGCACTGTCAGCACAGATCCCAATGTGGCTAAAACTCATGAACTGTGAGATTATTACCTGATGCAGAACCAAGAATTGGACACGTAACTGACTGAGCCACCCGGGCACCCCAACAGTGATATGCTTTTATCCTTTTCTCATCATCATTTGTATATCTGTTATTTTTTACCTTTGTGATTACTGTGAGGTTTTCATAGAATATCTTATATTTACAGCAGTCTTTTTTAGGCTGATAACAATTTAACTTCAATTGTATGGCAAAGCTATACATTTTTACATGACTCTCCCCACATTTTTATGTTGCTGATGTCACTATTTACATCTTTTTATACTCTATAACCATTGACAAAATATTGTAGCTATACCAATTTTTAATACTTTTTCCTTTTAACTTATATGATGGCATTCAAAGTAATTTACACATCACCATTGCAGTATTTGAATATTTTTAATTTGACTATATACCTACTTATATCAGTTAATTTTATACTTTTATGTTTCCATGTTACTAATGAATATCTTTTTTTTCAAGTTGAAGAACTCTCTTTAGCATTTTTTGTTAGACCGGTATAATGGTGATAAGTTCCCTTAGTTTTTGGTTGCCTGGGAGTTTTTATCATTCCTTCATTTCTGAAAAACAACTTTGCTGGGTAAAGTATCCTCAGTTTTTTTTTCCTTTGAGCACTTTGTATCTTTTCTGGCCTGCCAGGTTTCTGCTGAGAAATTTTCCAATAGCTTTATTGTGTTTCTCTTATATGTGGTAAGTCTTTTTCTCTTGCTGCTTTCAAAATTTTCTTCATCTTTAATTTTTGAGATTATAATATATATATTTTAAAATGTTTATTTATTTATTTTTAGAGTGAAAGATAGCACACATGCACAAGGGAGGGGCAGAGAGAGAGAATCCCAAGCAGGTTCCACACTGTCAGCACAGAGCCCGACGCAGGGCTTGATCCCATGAATGGTGAGATCATGACCTGATGCTGAAATCAAAAGTTGGACATTCAACCAACTGAACCACTCGGGTGCCCCAATTATCATGTATCTTGAACATCTCTTTGGGTTGATCTGTTTAAGCGTCTTTAAGCTTCTTGCACCTAGATGGTCATATCTTCCTCAGATTTAGAAAGTTTATTTAAATAGATTTTATGTCCCTTTCTCTCATTATTCTCCTTCTGAGACTTCCATAATGTTAATATTATTTTACTTAACATTATTTAGCCCCATAATTCATGTAAGCTTTCTTCACTCTGTTTGTTTGTTCTTCTGTTCAGATTGGATAATATCAAGAGATCTGTCTTCACACACACAGATTCTATTTTCTTCTCAGTTGAGCTTGCTGTTGAAGTTCTTTAATTCATTCATTATTCATTTCATTCATTGTATTCTGCAACTCCAGAAATTAAATTTAATTAAAAATTAAATTTTTATTTTTAGGGAAATATAATTAACATATATCTTATATTAGTTTAAGGTGTACAAGACATTGTTTCAATGATTCTATACATTACTCAATGCTAACCATGTTAGGTTTAGTCACAATCTGTCACCATATGTTATTACAATACTATTGACTTGTGTTGTTGTTTCTATCTATGACTAATTTATTTTGTAACTAGAAGTTTGTGCCTTTTAATGCCCTTTATTTCACCCATTTCCACACCACTTGCCCCCTGGAAACCACCAGTTTATTCTATAAAATTAAAAGCCTTTTTTTGTTTTTATTTTTAAGACTACACATATAAGTGAAATCATATGGTATTTGTCTTTCTGTGCCTGATGCATTACACTTAGCATAATACCCTCTAGATCTATCCATGTTGTCACTAGTGGTAAGATCTTATTCTTTTTATGTCTGAGTAATATTCTGTTGTATTTATATATCACATCTTTTTTCTCCAATCATCTATTTATGGACACTTGGGTTGCTTCCATTTCTTGGCTATTGTAAATAATGCTGCAATAAACATTAAGGTGTATATATCTTTTCAAATTAATGTTTTCATTTTCTTTGGGTAAATTCTCAGGAGAGAAATTATTGGATTATATAGTATTTCCACTTTCAATTTTTCACAGCTACATGGAAAAAAATTAAATCAAACGACTTTCTTACACCATACAATACACAAAAATAAGTTCAAAAAGGATTAAAAGCTTAAACGTGTGGCCCGAAACCACAGAACTCTTATAAGAAAACATAAGCAGTAATCTGTTTGATATTGACCTTAACATTTCCTACATATGTCTCCTCAGACAAGGGAAACAAACGAAAAAAATAAGTAATTGGAGATGCACCAAAATATAAAGCTTTTTGACAGTGAAGGAAACCATCAACAAAGTGAAAAGGCAGCCTACTAAAGGGGAGAAGATATTCATAAATGGTATATCTGATAAAAAGTTAATATCCAAAATATATAAAGAACTTATACAGCCCAACACGAAAAAAAAAAAACAGATAATCTGATTAAAATGGGCAGAGGACCTGAATAGACATTTTTCCAAAAAACGCATAGAAATGCCCGACACATGAAAATATGCTTGACGTGACTAATCAGGGAAATGTGAATCAAAACCACAATGAGATATCACGTGACTCCTATCAGAATGGTTAGAATCAAAAAGACAAGAAATAGCAAGTGTTGGCAAGGATGTGGAGAAGAAGGAATCCTAGTCACTGTTGGTAGGGTTGTAAATTGGTACAGCCACTATGAAAAACAGTATGGAGTTTCCTTTGTTTTCTCTTGAATCTCACTGAACGTCCTTAAAATAATTATTTTAAATTTTTTTCAGGTAAGTCTCAGGTTTCCATTTCTTTGGGGTCAGTAACTGAGAAATTATTGTGTCCCTTTGTTGGTGTCACATTTCCTTGCTTTTTTGTGTTTCTAATGGCTTTGCACTGATGTCTGAACATTTGAGTGAGCAGATACCTCTTTCAGCCTTTCAAACTCATTTTGGTGGAAAAAGACCTCCATTTGAACATGGCTGCAGGACACTATGTAATGCACAGTCTCTGGTTCCTGAGAGGGCATGGTTGTGTAATCTTTGTGAATCTCCATCAGTTGAGGTCAACTCAATGAAGATTGCAGAGATCCTGGAGGTAGCAGTGGTGGCTAGGCCTACTGGGTCCTCAGAAGAAAAGACTACTGAGGTCGTCCTGTTTTCCTTTTTGGTCTGTGGATTGAAGTTCTAGCTAAGATATCCCTTTTGGCACCAGGTCTTTTGTGCTTGCATTATGAATGACTGTGGATGTGGGGTCTTGGGAATCAGGCACACATATAACTACCACAACCCCTTGGTCCTGGAGCACAGGTGCACTTGCTACATTAATGGTACCAGCATCTGATGTGCAAACATGTACACATCTCCCATGGAATTGGGGCATTGGTCTCTGGGTTTCAACAAAGTAGCTCAGTCTCAGGGGTGGGGTGTTAGGATGCAGCAATAGCAGAAACCCTGTGATGATAAGGTGAAATGAGAACTTGGGCTCAGGGTGCAATAATAGTATTCTTTGGGGAAAGTGGGTCAAAGTCTGACTCTGGCCCCAAGGACCAGTCATAGAACAGTAGCAGCTATGCCCTGGTGATGACAGATAAAAGGTGGGACTTAGAACCCCAGAGCAGCAGTAGTCCAGTCCATTGATGGTAAGTCAAAGCTATGATTTAGGACCCAGGCAGCAGTCACAGAACAACAACAGCTTGACCCAATGATGACTCATTAAAGCTGCATGTTGACAGCTCTCGGGTGATGGGGTGCAAAGCAATAGCAGCGTGGTTTCAGTAATGGCAGGTTATAACCTTGACTTCATACTTAGGGTCAGGGTGCAATGCAGCAGCAGGGCAGCCTTGTTATAGTGGATCAAAGCTACAACTTGGGACCAAAGAGTGGGACAGAATGGATGAAGGCTTTTATAAATGACATATGTGATAAAGGGTTAGTATCCAAAATATATAAAGAACTTAGCAAATTGAATACTCCCCCCAAAAAACAAATAATCCATTTAAGAAATGAGCAGAAGACATGAATAGACACCTTTCCAGAGAAGACATCCAGATAGCTAATGGACACATGAAACGATGGTCAACATCACTCATCAGCAGGGGAATACAAATCAAAACCACAATGAGATACAATTTCATACCTGTAAGAATGGTTAAAATGAACAACTCAGGAAACAACAGATATTGGCGAGGATTGGAGAAAGGGGAAACCTCTTGCACTGTCGGCAGGAATGGAAACTGGTGCAGCCATTCTGGAAAACAGTATGGACATTCTTAAAAAAAAAACTAAAAATAGAACTAGTCTACAATTCAGAAGTTGCACTACTAGGTATTTATCCAAAGAAAAAATCATTTTTCTTATCTGCAAAAATTAATGTAAAAATAAACTCTTCTTCTCTTTCATCTGATTAAATGAAAATAAGTATGTTTGTGGTTTTAAATATATTTATTGATGTGATTTGGGAAAAAAGTATTTTTCCTTGATAGAATTTACCAAAGCAGGGGCGCCTGGGTGGCTCAGTTGGTTAGGCATCCAACTGCAGCTCGGGTCATGATCTCATGGTTCATGAGTTTGAGCCCCGCGTCAGGCTCTGTGCTAACAGCTCTGAGCCTGGAACCTGCTTTGGAATCTGTGACTCCTCCTCTCTCTCTGTCCCCTTCCAGGCTCATGCTGGGTCTCAGTCTCTCAAAAAATAAATAAACGTTAAAAATTTAAAAAAAAAAAAAAGAATTTACCAAAGCAACTTTGTGTGTTTCACAGGTTAAAGAGGACGTTGTTTTGATGTGGGGTTTTTGTTTGCATCCTGTGAACACACACTTCACTGTGTAAAGAGTGAGTGGTCTGTGCTCCCTCTACTGTTGCTGGTTTTTTAAAGGAAAGTGAGTGGCTTCAAAGAAAGTTAGAATTCATTCTTAATGCTGAGGTTTTTTTTTTTTTAATATCAAGTTGCTCTTTCATTATTAGGTTTCATGAGATTGGCATCTACTCCAAGGTGAATGCTTAGGGTGACTTTAACCACTTAAAGCTAATGGCACTTTTCTTGATATCTTGAACTTCATTTTAAAATGCAAACAGTACATGTAGACTTTTTTATAAATAAATGCCAATTTCAACCTAAAAAAGTGCTGATTCAAAAAGACACATGCATCCCAATGTTTATAAAAGCACTATCAACAATAACCAAATTATGGAAAGAGCCAAAATGGCCATCGACTGATGAATGGATAAAGAAAATGTAGTGTATTACCCATATACACTATGGATCCACACACACTATGGAATATCCACACACACTATGGAATATATATATATATATATACATATATATGTGTGTGTGTGTGTGTATACATTTATATACGGAATACTACTTGGTGATAAAAAAGAATGAAATATTGCCATGTTCAACAATGAGGATTGATCTACAGGGTATTAAGCTAAGTGAAATAGGTCAGTCAGAGAAAGACAAATATCATATATTTTCACTCATATGTAGAAATTGAGATAAACAACAGATGAACATAAGGGAAGGGAAGGAAAAGTAAGATAAAAACGGAGAAGGAGGCAAACCACAAGTGACTCTTAAATACAGAGAACAAACTAAGGGTTGCTGGAGGGAGGTGGGTATGGGGGTGGGTTAAATTGGTGATGGGCATTAAGGAGGGCACTTGTTGAGATGAGTACTGGGTGTCATATGTAAGAGATGAATCACTGTGTTCTACTCCTGAAGCAAGACTATACTGTATGTTAACTAACTTGAATTAAAAAATATTTTGAGGATAAAGCATGTAAATTAATACTATAAGAGAGCACTTAATTTTTTTATTTATATTTGGCTATGTCTAAAGATCTTACTATGCACTTTGCACACTGGTATTTGTCCATGTTATGCTATTCTTCAAATTTATTTGAATCAATTTTTTTTCTTTTCTTTGCATCTCTAATCGTTCAATGATGTTCTCTGTATATTTTTCCTCAACTGGAAAATTGGGATGATTTAATTAGACTATCTCACGGAGCACAATGAGATAGGCACCCAAAATTTGTTCCCACAGTTATAGGAAATTAATTCCAGTGCTTCTTGGTCCTTATCTGGTGCTTACTTAGCATGGTATGAAAGCCATAGAGTAAGGGCTCCGTTTCTAACCTAGAAAATAGGAACAATTACACTTAAAAACATTATTTTGAGGATTATATAAAATAAGGCATGTAAAGTGCCTGGCATATGCTTAATCAATGTTAGTTATCATTATTGAAAGATACCACTCAAACCTGAAAAAGTCTTTCTTTTCCCAGAATCAATGCCACTCCTTTACTTCAAAATTCTAAACAGAACCATTCTTTTAGAGACAAAGCTCTCAAAGTAATTATTTCATCAACCTATACTGCTAAGCAAAGCAAGAGTCTGTTTAAAAAAAATCCCATATGTAAGGCAACGAGGATAGGGAGAGTAATCCATTTCATTGGCTAAAAAGAGCAGGTCTTCAGTGAATATTTTTCAAATGAACAACCAAATATATTTTTTTAATTGGGAAAGGAGCCAAGAGTTTGACAAATGTGGTCTTCTGTCAAAAAAGATATGCAAATCTTATAGAAAAACATTCATAAATTTTGTGGCAAAACCCAGAATCCAAAATGGGAAGTGAATTTGAATAACTAAATTTCTTTATTTAAAAAATATGATTACTATTCAATTATTATATACATAATCCATGCTCGTTATTGAAAATATAGAAAATACAAATAAGCAAAAAAAAATCTCCAATAATTACTTAACCAAGAGATTATCCATGTCAGCAATTTGGTATATGTATTTCCAGATGTTTTGTGTGTATGTGTGTGTGTATGCATGTGTGTATACGTTGCACAAATAGATATTTTTGAACAAAATGGGATTATATTTTTCATGGTTCTCTGGTATTTTTCCACTTATATCTTAAAGATATTTACATGATAAAAGTTCTTTAAAGTTTATTTTTATAGAGTTCCTTTCCAGTGCAACTTTTATTTTCATGCAATCTTCAGTCTGGAGGAGTTCTTTCATAATGCCTGCTGGAAACTTCATTCTTGTGTCAGCTACAATATCTGCAATCAGCCAATTATGATACTTAATAAGGGGTCACTATAGAACTGATTTTGATCAAATGAAAAATCTAAGTATTAAAGAAATATGAGATTCCCAAGTGCAAGCGGTCTTTCTGCTGCTCTCAGCAGTCCTGAAATAAATTTCAAAAGTAAGCATAAAGAAATAGAATTTGCTTCACCCCTTCGGGGGTTATGACTTTGTTAGGAAACATCACTCTCATCAGTAGTTATGTTGAATATGCTCATAATTTTCTGCTCTGTAATAAAACTTCACTTAGGAATAGCTAAAACGATTTCCACTTCTGTGGAGCTGGGGATGGGGAGAAAGCAGAACCTTTGAAATGGTGGATGTGTTGAATGACATCCATGTTAACTGCCCAAAGAGGACCGATGCTCTTATGAAACACTCAATTACCCATACTATTTTAGGGGGTTCTGTGTATACTGACTGTGATTCTCTGAGGCCTTGGTAGAGAAACATTTTTCAAATCTGGGACTATCCTTGTTCATGAGATACCGCACGTGGGTTCTCATTCAAAAGAACTCTTCAGAAGACCTGAGGCTTCTGGAATATGTTATTAACTTCCTTAGTCTGTATGTGGTGCTTTCATGGTTGCTGCACTTGAATCTGAATGTATATGATTAATTAATATTATTTTTCAAGATATTTCATGCTCTTTCAAATTAGAAAAAAGTACACTCATACTTCTTTCCTGTGTATAGAGCTGTGCTATTGAAAACAGAAAATTCCTAGAGAATTTCTCAGTGGCAGGGCTTACCTTTATGGCTTTTGAATGATTTCTAAATTGGGGTTTACAACTACCATGTCAAAAGGAAAAGTATCTTTTTTCTTCTGCTAGTTTCCATAAAATCTACAAAATGTTTATGCTGGGTTTTTTTTGGAGTCCCTGTGTCTTACTATTTTTACGGATAATGTTTCATTTTCTTTCTGAACACTGCAGTATTAATGACTTTACAAAGTATTAGACTGAATATTAATCCATGCATAACTTATTGAAAAGTTTGTTTTATTTCAACTCATAGGCACAACTACCTGTCCTCATTAGTAGTGATAAGAAGAAGGAGAAAATAAACCATAATTTTCTAGGTGGTTATTAAACTGTAGACACTATACTGGGAAATTTGCATATGCTACCCAGATGTCAGTTGATATTACCCTGTGGTTTGAGATTTCCATAATTTTGGCACAAGTCTTCTAGCACATATTGTGAGGAAGTCCAATGCTTTCCCTGTAATTTCCATGAATCTTCAGGGAATTATGGTCTAATAATCACATCTGGTTTTGAGTTCCTGTTTTTACTAATCTCTCTAACAGTTTTTCTCTTTATTTCTGTTTGATACGCAGCCACTGAAGAAACTCTATTTTTTCCCTTGATTTTATCCCAAAGTGCTTACATGAGCAATGTATAGAAGAGTATCTTTTATTAGCAATTTGGAGCAAAAAAGAGACTTTACACTGATGCAAAATGAGCAACTTAGAACTGAACTTTAGACATGATTCCTGCTCCTGCTTCCATAAGAAAATACCACAACCTGGATAGCTGAAACAACAGAAACTTATTTTCTCACATTTCTGGAGGTTGGAAGTCCAAGATCAAGGTATGAGCAGGGTTGGTCTCTCTCTTCGGCTTCCAGATGGCTACCTTCTTTTTGTGTCCTCACATGGCCTTTTCTCTGTGTTCACATGATCCTGGCATCTCTTCCATCTTTAATAAGGACACGAGTCATATTATATTATGGCCCAACCTTATGACCTAGCTTACTTTATTTACCTCATTAAAAACCCTATCTCTACGTAGAGTTACATCGAGAGTTACAGCTTTAACATATAAATTTGGGGGAGGCACAATTCAGACTATAACATTTATAAGGCTTACTATTTTGTATCCCCAAACACATTAACATAATCTACAAAGTGTGGGTCTACACATGCTGGAAGCTCACCCTTCAGAAGCACCTGCAGATTAGTAGATATTCTGAGCTTTTGATTTCTTTCTCTTTCTCTCTCCCCAATTTAGAAATGGATGACATAATAGAATGAATAATGGGCACCCAAAAGTACCAGGTCCTAATTCTTGGAGCTTGTAAATCTTACCTTACTTAGAAAAATACACTTTGCAGATGTGGCTGTTTATAATTTTGAGATGGTGAAATTATCCTGGATTATCCAGGTGGGCCATTAATGCAATTACATGTATACTTATAAGAGGGAGGCAGAGAGTTGACACACATAAAAGAAAAGATGATATGAAGATGGAACACAGAGATTTTAAGATTAGAGTGATACAGCCACAAGGCAAAAATACCAGCTGCTATCAGAAAATTAAAGGAGCAGGAAATTGATTCTCCTCTAGAGCTTACACAAGGAGCAAGGCCCTGCTGTCCCCTTGATTTCAGTCCAATGATACTGATTTTGGACTTCAGATATTCAGAACTGCAAGAGAATAAATGTGTATTGTTTTAATCCATCAAGTTTGTGGTGATTTGTTACAAGGGTCACAGAAAACCAGTACAGATGTGATAGGAATAAAGATGAATTTTCTTATGGAAATTTATTCCACCACCAGCTTTCCTTTCCCACCACATACACCTTGGGAGGCAAGAGAAGCTATATTAAGGGTGAAGTTTAATTTTTTTAACCCAGATATACATGCATTATCTTATTCAATTTTTATAAAAATCCTTTGAAGTAAGAATAATGATCCCACTTCTACTGATAATGAAGGAGACTTGGAAAGTTTAAGTGATTTCCCAGAGGGCACATAACTAATAAGTGGTAGAACCAGGATTTAAATTTAGAGGAAGAAAAAATAAATACACTTAGAAGAAGAAATTTCAAGATATTAAATTAATTCACAAGGATATACAATGATAGCACCGTGAACTGATATAGAAACTGTCCTAAAGCTTAAAAAAAAGAAAAGCCTGGCCTTTTTAGTTGTTTGATGAGAGGATTGTAGACATTACCACTAATACAGATGATATATATGAGTAGTGAATCTTCCAAACTGAAAACTTGCACCGGGACGCAACAAAGGGGGTCATAAGAGGAAAATATACATAAATCCAAACCTTGCTAAAGAAGGAAGAAAGATCTCAGATACACAACCTAACCTTAAGCCTTAAGGACCTGGAAAAAGAGCAACAAATGAAACCCAAAACCAGCAGGAGACAGGAAATAACAAAGATTAGAGCAGAAATTAATGCTATCGAAACTAAAAATAACAAAAACAAAAACAAAAACAAAACAGTAAAACAGATCAATGAAACCAGAAGCTGGTTCTTTGAAAGAATTAACAAAACTGATAAACCACTAGCCAGTTTGATTTTAAAAAAAAGAAGGAAAGGACCCAAACAAATAAAATCAAGAATGAAAGAGGAGATCTCACAACCAACACAGCAGAAATAAAAACAATAATAAGAGAATATTATGAGAAATTATATGCCAATAAAATGGGTAATCTTGAAGAAATGGACAAATTTATAGAAACATATACACTACCAAAACTGAAACAGGAAGAAGTAGAACATTTGAACAGACCCATAACCAGTAAGGAAATCGAATTAGTAATCAAAAATCTGCCAACAAACCAGAGTCCAGGGCCAGATGGCGTTCCAAGGAAATTCTACCAAACATTTAAGGAAGAGTTAATACCTATTCTCATGAAACTGCTCCAAAAAAATAGAAATGGAAGGAAAACTTCCAAACACTTTCTATGAAGCCAGCATTACCTTGATTCCAAAACCAGACAGAGACCCCACTAAAATGGAGAACTATAGACCAATTTCCCTGATGAACACGGATGCAAAAATCCTCAACAACATATTAGCCAACCAGCTCCAGCAGTACATTAAAAAAGTCATTCACCACGACCAAGTAGTATTTATACCTGGGATGCAGGGCTGGTTCAATATCTGCAAAACAATTAACGTGATTCATCACATCAATAAAAGAAAGGACAAGAACAATATGATCCTCTCAACAGATGCAGAGAAAGCATTTGGTAAAATACAGCATCCTTTCTTGATAAAAACCCTCAAGAAACTAGGGATAGAAGGAGCATACCTCGAGATCATAAAAGCCATATATGACCCAACGCTAATATCATCCTCAATGAGGAAAAACTGAGTTTTCCCCCTAAGGTCAGGAGCAAGACAGGGATGTCCACTCTCACCACTGTTATTCACCATAGTATTGGAAGTCTTAGCCTCTGCAATCAGACAACACAAAGAAATAAAAGGCATCCCAATCAGCCAGGAGGAGGTCAAACTTTCACTCTTTGCAGATGACATGATATTCTGTATGGAAAACCCAAAAGATTCCACCAAAAAAACTGCTAGAATTGATTCATGAATTCAGCAAAGTGGCAGGATATAAAATCAACACACAAACATTGGTTGCATTCCTATACACCAACAATGAAGTGATAGAAAGAGAAATCAAGGAATCGATCCCATTTACAGTTGCACCAAAAACCATAAAATACCTAGGAATAAATCTAACCAAATAGGGGAAAAAAATCTATACACTGAAAACTATAGAAAGCTTATGAAAGAAATTAAAGAAGACACAAAAAAATGGAAAAACATTCCATGCTCCTGGATAGGAAGAACAAATATTGTTAAAATGTCAATACTACCCAAAGCAATCTACATATTCAATGCAATCCCTATCAAAGTAACACCAGCATTCTTCACAGAGCTAGAACAAATAATCCTAAAATTTATATGGAACCAGAAAAGGCCCTGAATAGCCAAACCAATCTTGACAAAGAAAACCAAAGCAGGAGGCATCACAATCCCAGATTTCAAACTATACTACAAAGCTGTAATCATCAAGACAGTATGGTACTGGCACAAGAACAGACATTCAGATCAATGGAACAGAATAGAGAATCCAGAAATGGACCCACAAACGTATGGCCAACTAATCTTTGACAAAGCAGGAAAGAATATCCAATGGAATAGACAGTCTCTTCAGCAAGTGATGCTGGGAACACTGGACAGCAACATGCAGAAGAATAAACTTGGACCACTTTCTTACACCATACACAAAAATAAACTCAAAATGGGTGAAAGGCCTCAATGTGAGACAGGAAGCCATCAAAATCCTCGAGGAGAAAGCAGGCAAAAACCTCTTTGATCTTGGCTGCAGCAAAATCTTACTCAACACATCTCTGAAGGCAAGGGAAACAAAAGCAAAAGTGAACTACTGGGACCTTATCAAAATAAAATGCTTTGCACAGCCAAGGAAACAATCAGCAAAACTAAAAGGCAACCAATGGAAAAGGAGAAGATATTTGCAAATGACATATCAGATAAATGGTTAGTATCCAAAATCTATAAAGAACTTATTAAACTCAACACCCAAAAAACAAAGAATCCAGTGAAGAAATGGGCAAAAGATATGAATAGACACTTCTCCAAAGAAGGTATCCAGATGGCCAACCGACACATGAAAAAATGCTCAGTATACTCATCATCAGAGAAATACAAATCAAAACCACAATGAGATACCACCTGACACCTGTCAGAATGGCTAACATTAACAACTCAGGCAACAACTCAGGTGAGGATGCAGAGAAAGAGGATCTCTTTCTCATTGTTGGTGGGATTGCAAGCTGGTGCAGCCACACTGGAAAACATTACAGAGGGTCCTCAAAAAACTAAAAATAGAACTACCCTACAACCCAGCAATTGCACTACTAGCCATTTATCCAAGGGATACAGGTGTGCTGTTTTGAAGGGACACATGAACCCCATGTTTATAGCAACACTATCAACAATAGCCAAAGTGTGGAAAGAGCCCAAATGTCCATCGATGGATGAATGGATAAAGAATATGTGGCATACACACACACACACACACACACACACACACACAATGGAGTATTACTCAGCAATCAAAAAGAATGAAATGTTGCCATTTGCAACTACGTGGATGGAACTGTAGGGTATTATGCTAAGTGAAATTAGTCAGAGAAAGACAAAAATCATATGACTTCACTCATATGAGGACTTTATGAGACAAAACAGATGAACATAAGGGAAGGGAAAAAAAATAATACAAAACAGGGAGGGGGACAAAACAGAAGAGACTCATAAATATGGAGAACTCCTCAGGCCAGTCAGAGTGGCCAAAATGAACAAATCAGGAGACCAAAGATGCTGGAAAGGATGTGGAGAAACGGGAACCCTCTTGCACTGTTGGTGGGAATGCAAACTGGTGCAGCCACTCCGGAAAACAGTGTGGAAGTTCCTCAGAAAATTAAAATAGACCTACCTTATGACCCAGCAATAGCACTGCTAGGAATTTACCCAAGGGATACAGGAGTACTGATGCATAGGGGCACTTGTACCCCAATGTTTATAGTAGCACTCTCAACAATAGCCAAATTGTGGAAAGAGCCTAAATTTCCATCAACTGATGAATAGATAAAAAAAATTGTGGTTTATATACACAATGGAGTACTACATGGCAATGAGAAAGAACGAAATATGGCCCTTTGTAGCAACGTGGATGGAACTGGAGAGTGTGATGCTGAGTGAAATAAGCCATACAGAGAAAGACAGATACCATATGGTTTCACTCTTATGTGGATCCTGAGAAACTTAACAGAAACCCATGGGGGAAGGGAAGGAAAAAAAAAGAGGTTAGAGTGGGAGAGAGCCAAAGCATAAGAGACTCTTAAAAACTGAGAATAAACTGAGGGTTGATGGGGGGTGGGAGGGAGGGGAGGGTGGGTGATGGGTATTGAGGAGGGCACCTTTTGGGATGAGCACTGGGTGTTGTATGGAAACCAAGTTGACAATAAATTTCATATATTGAAAATAAATAAATAAATAAATAAATAAATATGGAGAACATATTTATGTTCTCCAAGCTTTTTATTTAGCCAAGATGTTGTCTAGGCTATGTTCTCATCAGAACGTTTGACTGGGGAAGAATCCACTTCCAAACCCATTCATGTTTTTGGCAGAATTCATTTTCCTTAGAGCTGTGTGACTGAGATTCTTATTAGTAGCTGAAAGAGACTGCTCTCAGCTCTTAGGGGCTGCCCTCAGGTCTTTGTCATGTGTTTCCTTCCATATTCAGTTCACAACATGGCTGCTTGCTTCTTCAAAGCCAGCAAGAGAATTCTCTCTCACCTCAGGTGGAGTCAAGTTCCTCCTTTAAGGGCTTTTACCCTATTCAGTCAGGCACATCTTGGATAATGTCCCTTCTGATTAGCTCAGAATCAGCTGATTTGGGAACTTAATTGCACTCTTAAAATCTCCCTACCTTTGCCATATAACATCACCTAATAATAATATTGCTCACTGCCATTTTTCTGACAACTACAACAGTGTCTGGCTCAAAGCTCAAAAAATATTTCTTGGATGAACAAATGAATGAATTTAAACATAAATATCTTTGACCCTTTATCATCCCAGGAATTCTGGGATGTGCGTTATTCCTCTAACAGAGCCTGGTCACATGCAAGTCAGCTTCAGTGAATATTTATTGAGCACTTACTCTTTACCAGCCACTGGAACACACTGTAGGTAATCCTCACAATAATCCTCTTTAAATCACACAATCTCTTCTGAGTCTGGTTGGTATAAAACTGAATTTCAAGCATACTTTTGGGAGTCCTATATTCCTGTAGTAGCTACTAAGAATTTATTCTTTCTCCTGTTTAATAGTAAAAGTACCTAATTTTAGCCAGGCACACAGCCAGCCCACAGACAGTTTCTCTTGAAACACAGTTTCTCTTGAAACCATAAGACCAAGTTCAAGTCAATGGACTATGAGAAGTGATGGGCACACTTTCATCTCCATAAAGACAAGATTGTTGTCTATTAACTTTTCTTTTTCCCTTTTATTAGTGCTAGAGAATAGACATGCAAGTGAGCCAGCTTCAACACTCCATGACAAGACCCTCAGCCTGGGGTTGACAGGATAGAAAGGGTCCATGGATAGAAATCAGGGGATCCAGAAACTTGGATGGGAAATTACATCTTTGTTTGTAGAAACCTCTAACTGAAATTCAGTTTTTTCTCCCATTACAAACATTAATCAATAAACCACAGTAGTGTTCAGAGTGTCTGTGACCCTGTCACCCATAGAAACAAAAGATATGTTCATATCACACTACATTTATACAGATATAATGAAATAACAATTTTTGTTCATCACTGTTCCAAAACTAAAATATTGGACACACTGATACACCTTGTTAATGATCAATAAAGGAGCATATGCATTATTATATCACAAAAAAAGGAATCACTTAGAAATTAGGCTCTGACTGAAGCACATTAAGGAATGAAAAAAAAATTCACAATGGTGATAATGACACAGTCTTGGAACTCAAGCAGCACATATTCTAGTGTATTGTAAGGTGGTGGGGTATGTAATTAACAACTTAATGCAAAACAGCTTATATGTTATATGATATATTATAATACATGGATAGATTTCTTTATTCTCCTTCCATCTGCATTAGTTTCCTGTGACTATTGTAACAATTCACCACAAACTTGATGGCTTAAAACATTCATTCTCTTACAGTTCTGAATATCTGAAGTCCAAAATCAGCATCACTGGGCTGAAGTCAAGGGGTCAGCAGGGCTTTGCTACCTGTGCAAGCTCTAGAGCAGAATCAAATTCCTTCTCCTTTAATTTTATGATAGCATGTACTATTCTTTGTCTCCTGGCCATATCACTCTAATCTTCAGATCCATGTGATATATACCTTTTCTGTCTCTCAGAATTTCTCTTTAGTTATATTCTGTGTATATGCGTAAGGGTAGGCATAGGGTTACAAGTATGTTCTCTCCTAATATATTTAACATAAATAATTTCTGACACCTTAAAGTGAATCTTCTTCCCCCAAGCCCTATATAGCTTATATGACAAACTTGAATGCTTTAAATATACATAATGTAAACTATTAACTCTGACTTTATTATACTAAGAGATCTTTGTCCTACACTCTGCTTTGTAATTAATTGTGAAGGACACCAGGATCAAATCACTTTTTTCAATCCCTCATTTTCCTCCCAGACTTTTATTTAAAAAAATAGCAAAGACAATCCCATTTCACTGCATCATACAAGGTAAAATGAAGGGTAAGATTCTTAGAAGAGTTCTAAGAAGTTGAATTTCAACATTAACAAATAGAGAAAGGGAAAAATAATTTCAGACAGAGGGGACAGTGTGAGACTAGACATGCATGTGAGACATTATTGAGAAAACATAATTTTCCATGTGTTTAGAAATAGAAGAGAGGTATGGATTGGGTGTGGAGTGTGGAGGGCAACAGAGGCTTAGGAAGAGCAACCAATTTAGAGGTCAGTTTAGCCTCATTTCCTTTTGTTTTTGTTTTGTTTTTTTTATAAGGTCACTTGACAGAATAGATGATAAGAATGCTATAGATTTTTTTTTAATCTGGATTTCAGCAAGGTATTTGATAAGGTGCTGGAAGAATCTGATCTGGGTAATAGCATTGCCCAAAAGGTTAATAACTGGAAGGATTTTACCAAAGTTTGGTGATTAGTGGATTGATGTTAAACTTAGAGAATGTGTCTTGTAGTGACACACTACTAAAAGGAATGTAGATCAGATTTGCAGGTTATACAAAACTTGGAAAGAAGCTAAAATGTAGTATGAAAGAAGTAGGATTCATAAAGCTCTTCACAGGGTAAAAGTTTAATGAGATTAAGCAAAGTATGAGAAACTTTTCTTCATTCATGTTGTAAAATATTTATTGAGTACCTACTATATATAGGACACTAAGCTAGGTGGTGGGTGTTCAAAGACAAACAAGACTGTTGTTCCTCAAAGAACTCACTGTCTCACTGGGGAAGGCAGATAAATCAATTTTGTCAGTACAGTGTGATAAGTAATATGATAGGGGTAAGATCAGAGTGCTATGGGAAGACAGAAAAGGAATTTAAATAAGAAAAGTATTCATGAGGATATGATGTTTAGGTTGAATTTTAAAGGAGCCAAGCAGAATCTGAAGAAACAAGGATGATATTTTAGGTAGAAAAAGGCAAAGGAGGGGCGCCTGGGTGGCGCAGTCGGTTAAGCGTCCGACTTCAGCCAGGTCACGATCTCGCGGTCCGTGAGTTCGAGCCCCGCGTCAGGCTCTGGGCTGATGGCTCGGAGCCTGGAGCCTGTTTCCGATTCTGTGTCTCCCTCTCTCTGCCCCTCCCCCGTTCATGCTCTGTCTCTCTCTGTCCCAAAAATAAATAAAAAACGTTGCAAAAAAAAAAAATTTTATAAAAAAAAAAAAAGAAAAAGGCAAAGGACATTGAAGCAGTAAGACATATTTCAAGAACCCTAAGTTTAAAGAGATGACTATGGGGTGGCTGGGTGGCTCAGTCGGTTGAGTGGCTGACTTCTGCTCAGATCATGATCTCATGGTCTGTGAGTTTGAGCCCCGAGTGGGGCTCTGTGTTGACAGCTCGGAGCCTGGAGCCCACTTCAGATTCTGTCTCCCTCTCTCTCTGCCCTTCCCCTACTCGTGCTCTGTCTCTTTCTCTCTGTGAAAAATAAATAAACATTAAAAAAATTTTAAAGAGATGACTATAAGTAATGATAGTTATTAAAGAGTGGTATAGAAATAAAATTGGACTGGGAACTCACTGAAACTGAGATCACGATGTATCCATTTTGGTGTTACCAGCAAATAACATGGAGTTTGGAACAGAATAGGCCCCCAAGAAATATTTTTTGAAAGACTAAATGAACGAATATAAGTCATATCTTGAAGGACCTTAGACGTTAAACTTGAGAGTTAGATTTTACCTTATTGGTGATAGGGAGCCATTGAGGTCCTTTAAACAGAATGATGTGCTCACATTTTTGGTTTAGAAAGTCCAATCTGGTAGCAGTGGGATCAATGTATTATAAAGGAGATAGTCTAAAGGCAGGTGGGCTACTGTTATAATCCAGAAGATAAATTAGAGGGAACTAAATCATTACAGAGGTGACAGTGAAGCTGTACTGGTAGAACCAACAATATTTTGGTAACTGATTACTTGTACAGATTCAGTGGAGAGTGGGGAGTATGGATTGGGGGAGTTTGAAGAAAGATGTAAAATGGAATAATGAGAGTAAGGATGTATGAAAAGATGCCTTGAAGTTTTCGGGGTCCAGCTCAAGTTGAAGGCCATGAATATCTGATGGTATCAATCAGCATGATTGTTTTTTTTCTACAAGGTATAGCAGCTCAGGTATAGAAACAGTGTTAAAATACTTGATTACCCTAAGATTTTAGTTTGTGGGTGGCATCAATGGAAAGGCCTGGAAGTAGAAAGAAATTAATCTCTTTTCTCCGGTCCCTTTTATACAAGTCCTTGAATAAATTTTCTATACTGACTGTCTTCATTTCCTCTCTTTCAATTTTCTCTTAAACCCTCTCCAATAAAGCTTTGTACCTACCTACACATTGAAATTGTTCTTGTCAAGGTCTTCATATTGTTAAACCCAAACCAATTTTCAGTCCTCATTTTGCCTAAAAATTAGCAGCATTTGAGTCATTTGTTTCCTCCTTCTTCCTTGAAATAATTTCTTCACTTGACTTCCAAGGTAATGCAGTCTCCTGGTTTTCCACTGACTTCTCTACCCACTGTTATTTATTATGATGGCCTCTAAATGTTGCAGATTACCAATTATTTGGATATCTTCTCTTTTCTCTATGTATTTATTTCCTTGAAGAGGCATCCAGTTAGTTGCATGGCTTTAAATATCATCTAAATCCTTAGGATTCTCAAATTTATATCTGTAGTATAGACCTCTTCCATGAACTCCAGACTTAAACATCCAGCTTACTTATTACTAAACATTTCCACTTGGATATATTATAAGCATCTTAAAATTAACATCTTAAAACAGCTCCAGATCCACCCAATACTTTACTTTTACATTTTCTCAAATTCTTGTTACTTTTAAGCAAGTCTTTCACATCTCAATGGTAATCTTATTCTTCCTGTTAAAGAAAAAAACTTTAGTATCATTTTTGACCACTTTCTTTCACTCTCCAATTTCAAGTGTATTCTCTCTGTCTCTACCTCTCACAATCAGAGAGTATAATGGTGGTTTTCAGGAGCTGGAGGTTTGGAAAAATGAGATGTTGTTCAACGAATACAAACTTTCAGTGATAAGATGAATAAGTTCTGGGGATCTATTATACAACATAGTGACTATAGCTAATAATAATGCATACTTGAAATTTGCTAAGAGATTAATTAAGGGTTCCTACCACACACACCAAAAAAAGTAACCATATGAGTTAATGAATGTGTCGATTAACTTGATTGTGGTAATCTTTTCACAATTGTATACATATATTAAATCATCACATTGTACACCTTTAAAAACACCATGTTGTACTACCTAAATATACATAATTTTTCATCAATCATACTATAATAAAGCTGGAAAACTGCAATATATTTATTTAAATTTTATTTTAATAATGTTATCTTATCTTTGAAATACAAAATATTTGTGGCCCTATCTTTCAAGTTTTCAAATGATTTCTATTTGGCATTTTTGTGCTAATGTTACTTTCTTTTAATATTTTCTGTTATCAGTCATCTATATCAGGTAGACATAATTTTTACATGTAATTGAAATATATAATCTTTTTATTATATGTCGTTTATAATAATAATAAACCATACATATATTATTATACTGGATTTTATTTTACAGGTGTCAGATAAAAACAATCTACTATTTATTATTATAAAAAATCATAATTAGAAAAATTCAAGTAAATTTTATGAAAAATACTGAGTATCTTATGACTTTAGAAATTTCTGAGAATGCCCAGGAATTCCAATTTATTGACCGTGGATTGCAAATATTAATATCTGTCAGGAATTTGGAAACACTACTCCCTCATTTCCTTTAAGATATCCTCAAATGTCACCTTGCCACATTCCATATTAAACATTTCTGTTTTATTTTCTCCATAGCACTTATTTCCTGATACAATACATTATCATTTGTTTTTTTGTTTGTTTCCTTTCTCTCACTAGAATGCAAGCTCTATGAGGCTGTGGATTTTACTGCTATATGCAAAGTTCTTACAGAAGAGCTTACCACACAGTAGGCACCTTTAAAATATTTACTTAATAAATTAATCAATGACAGATTATGGGATTTATACTGGAGAGAGATGGAAGTGCATCTGGAAGTGAGCTGATCAGCAGGGGCCAAGCCCAGGGAAAGGAAAGTCAGGTAGAAGCTTAGATGAGATGGAAACAAAGGAATGAGATGACTGGAAGAATAAAAGATTATGGTCAGAACATGGGATACTGGAGTTTAAAATTTCAGAGATGAAGCAATATCAGGTTACAAGATTTAAGTTATAGTTATGGAAATGGATGAATGATGAGGAGTGGTGATAAAAGTCTTTGGTGTTGAAGTTATCAAGGCTAGAGTAAGGCTGATTGGAATAATCTACCTAGGTGTTGACTTGCCCTGGATGACACCAAAAAAAGATGTGGAAAGAAGGTTGATGTCTTCAATGAATGTTAGGATTGGATTAGAAATCTGAGGATGACAGTAAGAAGAACTCTCATGTTCATTGCAGCTATGTTTACAAAATCCAAGATAGGGAAACAACCTAAATGTCTATCAATGGATGAATGGGTAAAGAAAATGTGGTAGAGAAGGGGAGCTAAGATCGTGCCATTGTAGGAGGATCCTGGGCTCATATTGTCCCTTAAAAACAACTAGATAACTATCAAATCACTCTGAATACCCAAGAGATCAACCTGAAGACTGACAGAACAAACTCCACAACTAGAGGAAGAGAAGGGGCCACACTGAGGAAGGTAAGAAGTGAAGAGACATAGTTTTGGGGTGAAATGGATCACCCCACTTGGAGTGGAGGGTAGGAAGCCATGGTAATGGAGAACGATAACAGAAAAAGAAACTCTTACATGGGGATGCACAAGCATAACACTTCCCCAAAGTCATCCACTGGGAAAATGAGTGGGGGCTGATTTTCATTCGTTTTTTACAACTAGTAGGGCTTGAAGACTGGAGTTTTAAGGGTCCACAGGTCTGGCCTGGATAGAGCCCTGGAGAGAAGGCAGGCAAACAACCTGGGGGCAGACAGCATGGAGGCACAGATCTGAGGAACACCTGGGACAAACAAGGGGGAGATTGTTCACTCTTCTTGGAGCATACCACTGACATGTGGCATTCATAGAGACACCTCTCTAGAGACAAAGGAGCTGGAAGGAGCCACTTCCTTCACCTGTTCCTCAGCATAAATACAGAGGCACCTAGGAAGGGCAGCTCACCCCGACACTGGCTGCCTAGCCTGCTTGCTCCAACAAGGCTATCACTTATAATAAAAGGAGACATAGAGAATTCTCCAAACAAAAACTAAAGAAGTTTGTGACCACTGAATCAGCTCTTCAAGAAATATTAAAGGGGACTCTTTGAGTAGAAAGGAAAGTCCAAAAGTGACAAAGACAAGAAAGGAACAAAAAAGTCTCCAGAAACAATGAAAAACAAGTAACAAAATTCCACTAAATACATACCTATCAATAATTAATCTGAATGTCAGTGGACTACATGCTCCTATCAAAAAAACATAAGGTATGAGAATAGATTTTAAAAAGATCCATCTATATGCTCCCTACAAGAGACTCATTTTAGACCTAAAGACACCTGCAGACTGAAAGTCAGGGGATGGAGAAACATACATCAGGCAAATGAACAACAACAACAAAAAGCCAGAGTGGCAATACTTATATCAGACAAACTAGATTTTAAGACGAAGACTGTAACAAGAGTTGAAGAAGGACACACAATAATAAAATGCAGTATCCAACAAAGAAGATCTAACAATTGTAAATATGTATGCATCCAATATGGGAGCACCCAAACATATAAAATAATAAATAACAAACATAAAGGAATTGATTGATAATAATACAAAATAGTAGGGGACTTTAGCACCCTACTTATAACAATGGACAGATCATCTAGGGAAAATCAACAAAGAAACAATGGTTGTGAATGATACACTCGACCAGATGAACTTAACAGTTATATTCAAAACATTTCACCCTAAGGTAGCAGAATACACATTCTTTTCAAGTTCACATGGGACAGATCACATACTAAATCACAAATCAGGCCTCAAAAATACAAAAGGATTGAGATCATGCCATACATCTTTTCTGACCACAACTCTATGAAATTTGAATTCAACCACAAGAAAAACTTTGGAAAGACCACAAATACATGAAGATTAAACATTCTACTAAACAATGAATGAGCCAACCACGAAATCAAATAAAACATTAAAAAAAATACATGGAAACAAATGAAAATGAAAACACAGTGATCCAAAACTTTTGGGATGCAGCAAAGCAGTTCTAAAAGGGATGTATATAGCAATCCAGGCCTACATCAAGAAGCAAGAAAAGTATCAAATATGCAACCTAACCTTCTACATAAAGGAGCTAGAAAATGAACAACAAACAAAGCCTAAAGCTAGCAGGAGGGAAATAATAAAGATTAGAGCAGAAATAAATGATATGCAGGCTAAAAAAACGCCCAATAGAAAGATCAATGAAACCAGGAGTTGATTCTTTGAAAAAATAAAATTGATAAACCCTTAATCAGTCTTATCAAAAAGAGAAAGGACCCAAATAAATAAAATCACAAATAATAGAGGATAAATAACAACCAACGTCACAGAAATACAATTATAAAAGAATATTATGAAAAGTTAAAGATCAACAAATTGAGCAATCTGGAAGAAATGGTTAAATTCTATGTACCAACATAGAAACTACAAAAACTGAAACAGGAAGAGAATTAAAACTTGATCAGACTGATACAGAAAAGAAATCGAATCACTATTCAAAAATATTCCCACACAAAAAAAGTCCAGGGCCAAATAGATTCACAGGAGAATTCTACCAAACATCGAAGGAAGAGTTAATATCTGCTCTTCTAAAAACAGTTCTAAAATATAGGAATGGAAGGAAAACTTCCAAATTCTTTCTATGAGAACAACATTACCCTGCTTCCAAATACAAAGACTTCACTAAAAAAGAGAACTACATAAGGTCCCAGTAATTCACTTTTGCTTTTAATTGCCTTGCCTTTGGGGATGTGCCGAGTAAGAGATTGCTACGGCTGAGGTCAGAGAGGTCTTTTCCTGCTTTCTCCTCTAAGGTTTTGATGGTTTCCTGTCTCACATTCAGGTCCTTTATCCATTTTGAGTTTATTTTTGTGAATGGTGTGAGAAAGTGGTCTAGTTTCAACCTTCTGCATGTTGCTGTCCAGTTCTCCCAGCACCATTTGTTAAAGAGACTGTCTTTTTTCCATTGGATGTTCTTTCCTGCTTTGTCAAAAATGAGTTGGCCATACGTTTGTGGGTCTAGTTCTGGGGTTTCTATTCGATTCCATTGGTCTATGTGTCTGTTTTTATGCCAATACCATGCTGTCTTGATGATGACAGCTTTGTAGTAGAGGCTAAAGTCTGGGATTGTGATGCCTCCTGCTTTGGTCTTCTTCTTCAAAATTACTTTGGCTATTCGGGGCCTTTTGTGGTTCCATATGAATTTTAGGATTGCTTGTTCTAGTTTCGAGAAGAATGCTGGTGCAATTTTGATTGGGATTGCATTGAATGTGTAGATAGCTTTGGGTAGTATTGACATTTTGACAATATTTATTCTTCCAATCCATGAGCAGGGAATGTCTTTCCATTTCTTTATATCTTCTTCAATTACCTGCATAAGCTTTCTATAGTTTTCAGCATACAGATCTTTTACATCTTTGGTTAGATTTATTCCGAGGTATTTTATGCTTCTTGGTGCAATTGTGAATGGGATCAGTTTCTTTATTTGTCTTTCTGTTGCTTCATTGTTAGTGTATAAGAATGCAACTGATTTCTGTACATTGATTTTGTATCCGGCAACTTTGCTGAATTCATGTATCAGTTCTAGCAGACTTTTGGTGGAGTCTATCGGATTTTCCATGTATAATATCATGTCATCTGCAAAAAGCGAAAGCTTGACTTCATCTTTGCCAATTTGGATGCCTTTGATTTCCTTTTGTTGTCTGATTGCTGATGCTAGAACTTCCAGCACTATATTAAACAGCAGCGGTGAGAGTGGGCATCCCTGTCGTGTTCCTGATCTCAGGGAAAAAGCTCTCAGTTTTTCCCCATTGAGGATGATGTTAGCTGTGGGCTTTTCATAAATGGCTTTTATGATCTTTAAGTATGTTCCTTCTATCCCGACTTTCTCAAGGGTTTTTATTAAGAAAGGGTGCTGGATTTTGTCAAAGGCCTTTTCTGCATCGATTGACAGGATCATATGGTTCTTCTCTTTTTTTTTGTTAATGTGATGTATCACGTTGATCGATTTGCGAATGTTGAACCAGCCCTGCATCCCAGGAATGAATCCCACTTGATCATGGTGAATAATTCTTTTTATATGCTGTTGAATTCGATTTGCTAGTATCTTATTGAGAATTTTTGCATCCATATTCATCAGGGATATTGGCCTGTAGTTCTCTTTTTTTACTGGGTCTCTGTCTGGTTTAGGAATCAAAGTAATACTGGCTTCATAGAGTGAGTCTGGAAGTTTTCCTTCCCTTTCTATTTCTTGGAATAGCTTGAGAAGGATAGGTATTATCTCTGCTTTAAACGTCTGGTAGAACTCCCCTGGGAAGCCATCTGGTCCTGGACTCTTATTTGTTGGGAGATTTTTGATAACCGATTCAATTTCTTCGCTGGTTATGGGTCTGTTCAAGCTTTCTATTTCCTCCTGATTGAGTTTTGGAAGAGTGTGGGTGTTTAGGAATTTGTCCATTTCTTCCAGGTTGTCCAATTTGTTGGCATATAATTTTTCATAGTATTCCCTGATAATTGTTTGTATCTCTGAGGGATTGGTTGTAATAATTCCATTTTCATTCATGATTTTATCTATTTGGGTCATCTCCCTTTTCTTTTTGAGAAGCCTGGCTAGAGGTTTGTCAGTTTTGTTTATTTTTTCAAAAAACCAACTCTTGGTTTCGTTGATCTGCTCTACAGTTTTTTTAGATTCTATATTGTTTATTTCTGCTCTGATCTTTATGATTTCTCTTCTTCTGCTGGGTTTAGGCTGCCTTTGCTGTTCTGCCTCTATTTCCTTTAGGTGTGCTGTTAGATTTTGTATTTGGGATTTTTCTTGTTTCTTGAGATAGGCCTGGATTGCAATGTATTTTCCTCTCAGGACTGCCTTCGCTGCATCCCAAAGCGTTTGGATTGAAGATAAAAAGCTTCTGCACAGCAAAGGAAACAACCAACAAAACTAAAAGGCAACCAACGGAATGGGAAAAGATATTTGCAAATGACACATCGGACAAAGGGCTAGTATCCAAAATCTATAAAGAGCTCATCAAACTCCACACCCGAAAAACAAATAACCCAGTGAAGAAATGGGCAGAAAACATGAATAGACACTTCTCTAAAGAAGACATCCGGATGGCCAACAGGCACATGAAAAGATGTTCAACGTCGCTCCTCATCAGGGAAATACAAATCAAAACCACACTCAGATACCACCTCACGCCAGTCAGAGTGGCCAAAATGAAGAAATCAGGAGACTATAGATGCTGGAGAGGATGTGGAGAGACGGGAACCCTCTTGCACTGTTGGTGGGAATGCAAATTGGTGCAGCCGCTCTGGAAAGCAGTGTGGAGGTTCCTCAAAAAATTAAAAATAGACCTACCCTATGACCCAGCAATAGCACTGCTAGGAATTTATCCAAGGGATACAGGAGTACTGATGCATAGGGGCACTTGTACCCCAATGTTTATAGCAGCACTCTCAACAATCGCCAAATTATGGAAAGAGCCTAAATGTCCATCAACTGATGAATGGATAAAGAAATTGTGGTTTATATACACAATGGAATACTACGTGGCAATGAGAAAGAATGAAATATGGCCTTTTGTAGCAACGTGGATGGAACTGGAGAGTGTGATGCTAAGTGAAATAAGCCATACAGAGAAAGACAGATACCATATGGTTTCACTCTTATGTGGATCCTGAGAAACGTAACAGAAACACATGGGGGAGGGGAAGGGAGAAAAAAAAAAAAAAAAAAAAGGTTAGAGTGGGAGAGAGCCAAAGCATAAGAGACTGTTAAAAACTGAGAACAAACTGAGGGTTGATGGGGGGTGGGAGGGAGGGCAGGGTGGGTGATGGGTATTGAGGAGGGCACCTTTTGGGATGAGCACTGGGTGTTGTATGGAAACCAATTTGACAGTAAATTTCATATATTAAAAAATAAATAAATTAATTAATTAATTAAAAAAAAAAAAAAAAAAGAGAACTACAGGCCAATATTATTGACAGACATGGATGCAAAAATTCTCAACAAAATACTAGCAAATTGAATCTAACAGTACATTAAAAGATTCATTCATCATGATCAGAGGGAGGAGTTAAGATGACAGGGAAGTATGGAGACCCTGGCTTTCCTTGTCCCTCAAACACAGCTGTATTGAAGTCAGATCACTTGGGACACCCAGGAAATCAATCTGTGGAGTGGCAGAAAGATCTCCAAAGTTGGAGGGAGACAGCTTGGCAGGTGCGAGGTGCATGGAAGTGAATTAGTGGAGAGAAAAATGGTGGTGCCATGGAAGAAAGGGAACCTTTCTGTGAAGAGACAAAAGGTAGAGAAAGAGACAGGGGTTGAGAAAGTACAGCATTGAGTTCACACAAGAGGAAAATCTCTCTGAACCATGGACTGAGGAGTGAGAAGTACAGAGTATTCCAATTTTGTGTTTGTTTGTTTGTTTGTTTTTGCAAACAGTGTTTGGAGCTCAAACTCTGAGGTTTTGAAAGTGCGTGACCTTCTCAGGAGTGAAGCTGTGGTATGAGCTTCTGGAGAGAAGGGAGCTGGCCTCAGAATGCATAGTGTGGTGTAGGGATCTCTGGGGCACACTAGGAGAGAATATTCCCCTTCCTGAAGTACTTTTGGAAGAGGGTTTATTGCCTCTCGAGGACAAAAGTCCCTCAGGTCCCAGACAAAGGCTTTTCATCAGCAGGGGATTGGGAGGGTCCAGAGGGAAAATAACCTTTGCTGCTTTTAGAGGTGCTACACCATAGATTCCACGCACTGTGCAGACATGGGATTGTTTCTAATGGACAGAGGACTTCACAAGTGTGGAAAGGCTCTACTTCAGAGGAAGGGAGTGGATATTCGAGAGGCCAAGGTACTTTAAGACTTTGGGTTTTCAGGACCCACATAAGAGTGAAAGCGTATGGTATCTGTCTTTTTTGTATGGCTTATTTCACTTAGCATAACACTCTCCAGTTCCATCCATGTTGGATCCTGAGAAACTTAACAGAAGACCATGGGGGAGAAGAAGGGGAAAAAAAAGTTAGAGAGGGAGGGAGCCAAACATAAGATACTCTTAAAGACTGAGAATAAACTTAGGGTTGATGAGGGGTGGGAGGGAGGGGAAAGTGGGTGATGAGCATTGAGGAGGGCACCTGTTGGGTTGAGCACTGGGTGTTGTATGGAAATCAATTTGACCGTAAGTTTAATATTAAAAATAAATAAATAAATATTTAAAAAATAAAAAAATAAATAAAGGTATTCTACCCCCCCAAAAAAAAAAGAAAAAAAAAAGACTTTGGGTTTTGAATCCCAGCTATATGTAAAAGAAATAACAGAAGAGCTGTGGCACAGGGTGAACTGACTCCCTTTGTTATAATGTGAGGGCTGCCTGAACAGCGAGGGGTGTGAGATACCTGGTCTGGGGAGGAGAAATTGGGGTAGTGCCATTTTCACCCCAAAAACAAGGTTGGACTTCAGAGAGCAACACAGTGACCCCAGTGGAGGTGAGACTTGCTTACACCAAAACCCACCCCTGTGTGCCTGACAACTGCTTATTTACTGGAGTAAGACTGACTCTGAGCCAAAGCAGAATCCTCTCCTCTAGAAGACCAGCACAGCCAGCACAAGCCATGCACCAAGTGCCCTGAAAATCTAGTGCTTCAAAATGACACCTACAGTTCTTTTTTCATTGTTTCTTTCTTCTTATTTTTCTTTTTCTTTTGGAATCAGGCTCATAGTGTCTTGTTTGCTTTTTTTTTTTTAATTTCCTTTTCTCTTTTTTGGATCAGGCTTTTTCATTCTTTTCCTTTTCTTTTATCCTTCTTTTGTTTTTTTTCTTTTTTTCCTTTTTCTTTTAAATCAGCCTTATAGTTTTTTGATTCTCTTTGGTTTTTTTTTTGGTTTTTTTTTTGTTTTTTGGTTGTTGTTGTTGTTCCCTTACTTTTTCTCTTTTTCTTGGTTTCAGGTTCCCCCCCTTTTTTTCCAGGTTTACTTCAACAAAAAATCAAAACACACCTAGATAAAGGTCCAAACACTCCACCACAGCAAACAAGAAGGAGGTCTGCAGAGGACAGACCAGAGGGAAAGAGCAGCCAAAATGCAACAGCAGAGTGCACATAACATACACCAGAAAAACTTCCTGAAGTGCCAGGCCCTGGACGATGTATAACCACTTTTTAATATAGGATTACTCTCAGGTGCAGGAAACATAACAAGCTTTTAAAACAGACAAAAGACAGAAACTTAGCAAAAATGACAAGATGGAAGAATTCTCCCCAAAATAAAGTTCAAGAAGAAATCACAGCCAGGGACTTGCTCAAAACAGATATAAGCAACATATCTTGAAAAATAATTTAGAACAGCATTCAGAAGAATAATACCTGGATTTGAAAAAAGTATAGAAGACACCAAAGAAACCCTTGTTTCAGAAATTAAAGAATTAAGCTTGCTGAAAAAAGGCAATCACCAAAAGTTATACATTGCATGATTCCATTTATATAACATCTTGAAATGACGAAAATATAGAACTGCGTAACACGTTGGTGATTGTCAAGATTAAAGAGGGGGTTGAGGAAGGAGGGAAGTGGGTGTGGCTGCAGAAGGACAACATGAATGATTCTTGCCTTAATAGAAATGTTTTGAATCTTGACTGTATCAATGTCAATATCCTGGCTGTGATATTGTACTATAGTTTTGCAAGATGTTGCCATATAGAGAAAGGGTAAGGGTATATGGGATCTCTCTGTATGTGGACCTACAATCATCTTAAAATAAAAAGTTAATTAAAAAAAGACCTAAAATCTAGTCAGAATGAAATAAAAAATTATATAACTGAGATTCCAAACAACTAGATACAGTCACCATGAGGATTGAAGAAGCAGAGGAGAGAATAGGTGACAAAGATAAAATTATGGAAAATAATGAAGCTGAAAAAAAGAGGGAAAGAAAATTATTAGATCATAATAGGAGACTTAGAGAACTAATTGATTCAATGAAATGAAACAATATCCATATCATGGGAGTCCAAGAAGAAGAAGAAGAGTGGTAAAAGGGGCAGAAAGTTTATTTGAACATATATAGCTAAGAACTTCCCTAATCTGGGGAAGGAAACAGTCATCCAAGTCCAAGAGGCACAGACAAATGTCTTCAAAATAAACAAAAACAGGTCAACACCATGACATATCATAGTGAAACTTACAAAATAAAAGTTAAAGAGAGAATTCTGAAAACAGCTAGGGACAAAGTTCTTAAACTACAAGGGCAGACACATAAAGGTAGCAGCAGACCTGTCCTCTGAAACTTTGCAGGCCAGAAGGGAATGGCAGGAAATTTTCAATGTGCTTAATGGGAAAAATACTCTTCCAAGAATTCTTTATTCAGCAAAAATATCTGTATGCTGAAAACTATAGAAAGCTTATGAAAGAAATTGAAGAGGACACAAATAAGTGGAAAAACATTCCATATGCATGGATTGGAAAAATAAATATTGTTTAAATGTCTATACTACCCAAAGCAATCTACATTCAATGCAATTCCTAACAAAACAACACCAGAATTCTTCACAGAACTAGAAGAAACAATTCTAAAATTTGCATATAACCAGAAAAGACCCTGAATAGCTGAAGTAATGTTAAAAAGAAAACAAAAGCTGGAGGCATCCCAATTCCAGACTTACATTAAAATAAATGAATGATGTACTTTAAATATATAAAATAAAATAATCATTTACTATGATCAAGGGCGATTTATTCCTAGGCTGATTTGCAAATCAATCAATGTGATACACGTGACACACCACATTAATAAAAGAAAGAATAAGAACCATATTATTCTCTCAATACATTATTCCCAATGCAGAAAAAGCATTTGAGAAAGTGTAACATCCATTCATGATAAAAACTCTCAACAAAGGAGGCTTATAGGGAATACACCTCAACATAATAAAATCCATATATGACAAACCCACAGGTAACATCACCCTTAGTGGGGGAAAACTGAGTATTTCTTCTACAGTCAGGAAGAAGACAGGGATATCCATTCTCACCACTGTTATTTAACATAATTCTGGAAGTCCTAGCCACAGTCATCAGACAACAAAAAGAAATAACATATATTCAAATTTGCACAGAAGTTTCACTATTTGCAGATGACATGCTAATCTATACAGAAAACCTAAAATACTCCACCAAAAAATTGCTAGAACTGATACATGAATTCAGTGAAGTCACAGAACAAAATCAATGCACAGAAATCTGTTGCATTTCTATGCACCAATAATGAAGCAGCAGAAAGACAAATCAAGGAGTCGATCCCAGGCATAACTTCACCAAAAAAAACCACAAAACATAAAATACCAAGGAATAAACCTAGCCATAGAGGTAAAAGGTATTTACTCCAAAAACTATAAAACACGGATGAAAGCAATTGAAAATGAAACAAAAAAATGGAAAAACATTCCATGCTCATGGATATGAAGAATAAATATTGTTAAAATGTCTATAATGCCCAAAGCAATCTACACATTTAATGCAATCCCTATCAAATACCAACAGCATTGTGCACAGAGCTAGAACAAATAATTGTAAAATTTATATGGAACCACAAAAAAACCCAAATAGCCAAAGCAATCGAAAAGAAAAGCAATGTTGGAGGCATTACAATACCAGACTCCAAGTTATATTACAAATGTGTATTCAAGAAGACAGTATGGTAGTGGCACAAAAATAGACACATAGATCAAAGGAACAGAATAGAAAACCTATGAATGAATGTCCAACTATATGGTCAATTAATCATCAACAAACAAAGAATGAATATCTAATGGGAAAAAGATAGTGTTTTCAACAAAGTGTTGAGAAAACTGGACAACATGCAAAAGGATGGAACTGTACCACTTTCTTACACCATACAAAAAAATAAATTCAAAATGGATTAAAGTCCTAAATGTGAGTCGGGACACCATTAAAATTCTGGAGTAGAGGGGGAAAGACCATAAGATGGTGGCGTAGGAGGACGCTGGGCTCACTGCGCTTCCTGCTGATCACGTAGATTCCACCTACACCTGCCTAACTAACCCAGAAAACCACCAGAAGACTAGCAGAATGGAGTCTCCTGAGACAAGCGCAGACGAGAGGCCCACGGAAGAGGGTAGGAAGGGCGGAGACGCAGTGCATGCTGCACGGACAGGGGGGAGGGAGCCAGGGCAGAGGGGCAGCTTGCCGGCCAAGCAGAGCCCCCGAGTCTGGCTTGCAAAAGCGGAGGGGCCTGAAGGAGTGTGTTCCGACAGCAAGCGCGACTTAGCGTCTGGGAGGTCATAAGTTAACAGCTCTGCTCAGAAAGGGGAAAGTCTGGAGGACATAGGGAGGGAGAGTTGCTGAGCCCCCGGATGACAGAGCTCAGTTTGGCGGGGAACAAAGGCGCTCGCCAGCGCCATCTCCCTCGCCCATCCCCAGCCAAAATCCCAAAGGGAACCAGTTCCTGCCAGGGAACTTGCTCACTCCACGCAAATACCCAACGCTGTGCTTCTGCGGAGCCACCCCTCCAGCAGCGGGTCTGACTCCCTCCCACTGCCACAGGGCCCCTCCTGAAAAGGATCACTTAAGGAGGAGTGAGCTAAGCCTGCCCCTCCTGCCCCCGTGCACCTTGCCTACCCACCCCAGCTAATACGCCAGATCCCCAGCACCACAAGCCTGGCAGTGTGCAAGTAGCCCAGACAGACCACACCACCCCACAGTGAATCCTGTCCCTAGGAGGGGGAAGAGAAAGCACACACCAGTCTGACTATGGCCCCAGCAGTGGGCTGGGGGCAGACATCAGGTCAGACTGCGGCTCCACCCTCCAACTCCAGTTATACACCACAACACAGGGGAAGTGCCCTGCAGGTCCGCTCCACTCCAGGGACTATCCAAAATGACCAAACGGAAGAATTCCCTTCAAAAGAATCTCCAGGAAATAACAAGAGCTCATGAACTGATCAAAAAGGATTTAAATAATATAACAGAAAGTGAATTTAGAATAATAGTCATAAAATTAATCACTGAGCTTGAAAACAGTATAGAGGACAGCAGAGAATCTCTTGCTACAGAGATCAAGGGACTAAGGAAAGGCCAGGAGGAGCTGAAAAATTATTTAAACGAAATGCAAAACAAAATGGAAACGACGACGGCTCGGATTGAAGAGGCAGAGGAGAGAATAGGTGAACTAGAAGATAAAGTTATGGAAAAAGAGGGAGCTGAGAAAAAGAGATAAAAAAATCCAGGAGTATGAGGGGAAAATTAGAGAACTAAGTGATATACTAAAAAGAAATAATATACGCATAATTGGTATCCCAGAGGAGGAAGAGAGAGGGAAAGGTGCTGAAGGGGTACTTGAAGAAATTAGAGCTGAGAACTTCCCTGAACTGGGGAAGGAAAAAGGCATTGAAATCCAAGAGGCACAGAGAACTCCCTTCAGACGTAACTTGAATCGATCTTCTGCACGACATATCATAGTGAAACTGGCAAAATACAAGGATAAAGAGAAAATTCTGAAAGCAGCAAGGGATAAACGTGCCTAACATATAAAGGGAGACCTATAAGACTCGTGACTGATCTCTCCTTTGAAACTTGGCAGGCTAGAAAGGGTTGGCACGAGATGTTTAGTGTGCTGAACAGAAAAAATATGCAGCCGAGAATCCTTTATCCACCAGGTCTGTCATTTAGAGTAGAAGGAGAGATAAAGGTCTTCCCAAACAAACAAAAACTGAAGGAATTTGTCACCACTAAACCAGCCCTACAAGAGATCCTAAGGGGGATCCTGTGAGACAAAGTACCAGAGACATCACTACAAGCATAAATCATACAGACATCACAATGACTCTAAACCCATACCTTTCTATAATAACACTGAATGTAAATGGATTAAATGTGCCAACCAAAAGACATAGGGTATCGGAATGGATAAAAAAAAACCAAGACCCATCTATTTGCTGTCTACAAGAGACTCGTTTTAGATCTGAGGACATCTTTAGATTGAGAGTGAGGGGATGGAGAACTATTTATCATGCTACTGGAAGCCAAAAGAAAGCTGGAGTAGCCATATTTATATCAGTTCTCCCAGGATGGAGAACTATTTATCATGCTACTGGAAGCCAAAAGAAAGCTGGAGTAGCCATACTTATATCAGACAAACTAGACTTTAAATTAAAGGCTGTACCAAGAGATGAAGAAGGGCATTATATAATAATTACAGGGTCTATCCATCAGGAAGAGCTAACAATTATAAATGTCTATGAGCCAAATACCGGAGCCCCAAGATATATAAAACAATTACTCATAAACATAAGCAACCTTATTGATAAGAATGTGGTCATTGCAGGGGACTTTAACACCCCACTTACAGAAATGGATAGATCATCTAGACACACGGTCAATAAAGAAACAAGGGCCCTGAATGATACATTGGATCAGATGGACTTGACAGATATATTTAGAACTCTGCATCGCAAAGCAACAGAATATACTTTCTTCTCGAGTGCACATGGAACATTCTCCAAGATAGATCACATACTGGGTCACAAAACAGCCCTTCATAAGTTTACAAGAATTGAAAATATACCATGCAGACTTTCAGACCACAATGCTATGAAGCTTGAAATCAACCACAGGAAAAAGTCTGGAAAACTTCCAAAAGCATGGAGGTTAAAGAACACCCGACTAAAGAATGAGTGGGTCAACCAAGCAATTAGAGAAGAAATTAAAAAATATATGGAAACAGGGGCGCCTGGGTGGCGCAGTTGGTTAAGCGTCCGACTTCAGCCAGGTCACGATCTCGCGGTCCGTGAGTTTGAGCCCCGCGTCAGGCTCTGGGCTGATGGCTCGGAGCCTGGAGCCTGTTTCCGATTCTGTGTCTCCCTCTCTCTGCACCTCCCCTGTTCATGCTCTGTCTCTCTCTGTCCCAAAAATAAATAAAAAACGTTGAAAAAAAAATTTAAAAAAAAATATATGGAAACAAATGAAAATGAAAATACAACAATCCAAATGCTTTGGGATGCAGCGAAAGCAGTCCTGAGAGGAAAACACATTGCAATCCAGGCCTATCTCAAGAAAAAAGAAAAATCCCAAATACAAAATCTAACAGCACACCTAAAGGAAGTAGAAGCAGAACACCAAAGACAGCCTAAACCCAGCAGAAGAAGAGAAATAATAAAGATCAGAGCAGAAATAAACAATATAGAATCTAAAAAAAAAACTGTAGAGCAGATCAACGAAACCAAGAGTTGGTATTTTGAAAAAATTAACAAAATTGACAAACCTCTAGCCAGGCTTCTCAAAAAGAAAAGGGAGATGACCCACATAGATAAAATCATGAATGAAAATGGAATTATTACAACCAATCCCTCAGAGATACAAACAATTATCAGGGAATACTATGAAAAATTATATGCCAACAAATTGGACAACCTGGAAGAAATGGACAAATTCCTAAACACCCACACTCTTCCAAAACTCAATCAGGAGGAAATAGAAACCTTGAACAGACCCATAACCAGCGAAGAAATTGAATCGGTTATCAAAAATCTCCCAACAAATAAGAGTCCAGGACCAGATGGCTTCCCAGGGGAGTTCTACCAGACGTTTAAAGCAGAGATAATAGGGGCGCCTGGGTGGCGCAGTCGGTTAAGCGTCCGACTTCAGCCAGGTCACGATCTCGCGGTCCGTGAGTTCGAGCCCCGCGTCAGGCTCTGGGCTGATGGCTCGGAGCCTGGAGCCTGTTTCCGATTCTGTGTGTCTCCCTCTCTCTCTGCCCCTTTCCCGTTCATGCTCTGTCTCTCTCTGTCCCAAAAATAAATAAAAAACTTTGAAAAAAAAAATTTAAAAAAAAAAAAAAAAATAAAAAAAAAAATAAAGCAGAGATAATACCTATCCTTCTCAAGCTATTCCAAAAAATAGAAAGGGAAGGAAAACTTCCAGACTCATTCCATGAAGCCAGTATTACTTTGATTCCTAAATCAGAAAGAGACCAGGTAAAAAAAGAGAACTACAGACCAATATCCCTGGTGAATATGGATGCAAAAATTCTCAATAAGATACTAGGAAATCGAATTCAACGGCATATAAAAAGAATTATTCACCATGGTCAAGTGGGATTCATTCCTGGGATGCAGGGCTGGTTCAACATTTGCAAATCAATCAACGTGATACATCACATTAATAAAAGAAAAGATAAGAATCATATGATCCTGTCAATCAATGCAGAAAAGGCCTTTGACAAAATCCAGCACCCTTTCTTAATAAAAACCCTTGAGAAAGTCGGGATAGAAGGAACATACTTAAACATCATGAAAGCCATTTATGAAAAGCCCACAGCTAACATCATCCTCAATGGGGAAAAACTGAGAACTTTTTCCCTGAGATCAGGAACACGACAGGGAGGCCCACTCTCACCACTGTTGTTTAATATAGTGTTGGAAGTTCTAGCATCAGCAATAAGACAACAAAAGGAAATCAAAGGCATCAAAATTGGCAAAGATGAAGTCAAGCTCTCACTTTTTGCAGATGACATGGTACTATACATGGAAAATCCGATAGACTCCACCAAAAGTCTGCTAGAACTGATACATGAATTCAGCAAAGTTGCAGGATACAAAATCAATGTACAGAAATCAGTTGCATTCTTATACACTAACAATGAAGCAACAGAAAGACAAATAAACTGATCCCATTCACAATTGCACCAGGAAGCATAAAATACCTAGGAATAAATCTAACCAAAGATGTAAAAGATCTGTATGCTGAAAACTATAGAAAGCTTATGAAGGTAAATGAAGAAGATATAAAGACATGGAAAGACATTACCCGCTCATGGATTGGAAGAATAAATATTGTCAAAATGTCAATACTAACCAAAGCTATCTACACATTCAATGCAATCCCAATCAAAATTACACCAGCATTCTTCTCGAAACTAGAACAAGCAATGCTAAAATTCATATGGAACCACAAAAGGCCCCGAATAGCCAAAGTAATTTTGAAGAAGACCAAAGCAGGAGGCATCACAATCCCAGACTTTAGCCTCTACTACAAAGCTGTCATCATCAAGACAGCATGGTATTGGCACAAAAACAGACACATAGACCAATGGAATAGAATAGAAACCCAAGAACTAGACCCACAAACGTATGGCCAACTAATCTTTGACAAAGCAGGAAAGAACATCCAATGGAAAAAAGTCTCTTTAACCAATGGTGCTGGGAGAACTGGACAGCAACATGCAGAAGGTTGAAACTAGACCACTTTCTCACACCATTCACAAAAATATACTCAAAATGGATAAAGGACCTGAATGTGAGACAGGAAACCATCCAAACCCTAGAGGAGAAAGCAGGAAAAGACCTTTCTGACCTCAGCCATAGCAATCTTTTACTCGACACATCCCCAAAGGCAAGGGAATTAAAAGCAAAAATGAATTACTGGGACCTTTTGAAGATAAAAAGCTTCTGCACAGCAAAGGAAGCAACCAACAAAACTAAAAGGCAACCAATGGAATGGGAAAATATATTTGCAAATGACATATGGGACAAAGGGCTAGTATCCAAAATCTATGAAGAGCTCATCAAGCTCCACACCCGAAAAACAAACAATCCAGTGAAGAAATGGGCAGAAAACATGAATAGACACTTCTCTAAAGAAGACATCTGGATGGCCAACAGGCACATGAAAAGATGCTCAACGTCACTCCTTATCAGGGAAATACAAATCAAAACCACACTCAGATATCCCCTCACGCCAGTCAGAGTGGCCAAAATGAACAAATCAGGAGACTATAGATGCTGGAGAGGATGTGGAGAAACGGGAACCCTCTTGCTCTGTTGGTGGGAATGCAGATTGGTGCAGCCACTCTGGAAAGCAGTGTGGAGGTTCCTCAGAAAATTAAAAATAGAGCTACCCTATGACCCAGCAATAGCACTGCTAGGAATTTACTCAGGGGATACAGGAGTACTGATACATAGGGGCACTTGTACCTCAATGTTTATAGCAGCACTCTCAACAATAGCCAAATTATGGAAAGAGCCTAAATGTCCATCAACTGATGAATGGATAAAGAAATTGTGGTTTATATACACAATGGAGTACTACATGGCAATGAGAAAGAACGAAATATGGCCCTTTGTAGCAACGTGGATGGAACTGGAGAGTGTGATGCTAAGTGAAATAAGCCATACAGAGAAAGACAGATACCATATGGTTTCACTCTTATGTGGATCCTGAGAAACTTCACAGAAACCCATGGAGGAGGGGAAAGAAAAAAAAAAGAGGTTAGAGTGGGAGAGAGCCAAAGCATAGGAGACTGTTAAAAACTGAGAACAAACTGAGGGTTGATGGGGGGTGGGAGGGAGGGGAGGGTGGGTGATGGGTATTGAGGAGGGCACCTTTTGGGATGAGCACTGGGTGTTGTATGGAAACCAAGTTGACAATAAATTTCATATATTGAAAAAAAAAAGAAAGTATTTGATATAGGAAAAAAAAAATTCTGGAGTAGAATATAGGAAGTAACCTGTTGGACATCAACCATAGCAACTTCTTACTAGACATGTCTCCTGAAGCAAGAGAAAGAAAAGCAAAAATAATATTCCAGTGTATAAATGTTTTTATTCCATATATACATACATATATATTTGGACTTCATCAAAATAAAAACTTCTAAGGGATAATAAAAACGTAGCAAAATAATAATAATAAAATAATAGTAAAATAAAAACAGCAAAGGAAACAATTAACAAAACTAAAAGACAACCTCCAGAATGAGAAAAGATATTTGCAAATGCTTTATCTAATAAGGGCTAGTATCCAAAATATACAAGTAACTTATAAAACTGAACACCCAAAACAAGTAATCCTGTTTTTAAAAAATGGGCAAAAGATATGAATAGACCTTTTTCTAGAGGAGACATACAGATGGTCACAGACACATAAAAAGATGTTCAATATTACTTATCATCAAGGAAATGCAAATCAAAGGCACAATGAGATATCATCTCATACCTGTTCAGAATAGCTAAAATTAATAACACAGGAAACAATAGATGTTGGTGAGCATGCAGAGAAAGGGAAATCCTCTTACACTAATGGAGGGAATGCAAAATGGTTCAGCCACTCTGGAAAAACAGTATGGAGTTTCCTGAAAAAGTTAAAAATATAACTATCCTACAATCCAGCAATTATGCTATTAGTATTTACCCAAAGGATGCAAAAATGCTACTTCAAAGGGATACATGTGCCCTGATGCTTATAGCAGCATTATTAAAATTATTTAAATTATGGAAGGAGCTCAAATGTCCAATGACTGATGAATGTATAAAGATGTATGTATATAGACACACACATATATTTATTTATTTACATATTTATTTATATTTATATTTATATTTATGTTATATATATGTATGTATATATGGAATAAAAACATATATACACTGGAACATTACTCAGCCTTATAGAAGGATGAAGTCTTGCCATTTGCAATGATGTGGAAGGAGCTAGAGAGTATTATACTAAATAAAATAATTCAGTCAGATAAAGTCAAATGCCATATGATTTCAGTCATATGTTGCATTTAAGAAACAAACATAGAAAGAAAGAGAGGCAAACCAAGAAACAGACTCTTAACTATAGAGAGAAAACTGATGGTTACCAGAAGAGAATTGGGTGGCGGGATGGGTTAAATAGGTGATGGGGATTAAGGAGGGCAGGTAGAGATACACAGACAATTGTCAATGCCTTTTTCTGTGGTTACAGGCCCCAGGAGTTTTTTGAGCGGGAGATGACACATAAGGAGTATTTCTCATGTATCAGCTTGTTACACTGTGTTTGGGCATGGGTCCATGTATAGTGAAGTGGACTTTATGTGGACTTGGACTTTAGAAACTTGAACAGCACCCCCCAGAACTAGGATACAAATTAGAAATTATTGTCAGATATTAAGTAGTTGTCAATGGTATTAATGAAAAAGATAGTGATGGCTAATGTAGACCATGAGGCAGTGTAGGGGATGAAGTCTCTCATTTGGGTAAGGTTATCCACCAGCCTTAGAGGAGGGTTTTAGGGAAAGTATGTATGTGTGTGTGTGAAGGGAGGGAATGGATTTCACTCCATCCGTATGTGTGTGAAGGGAGGGAGAGTGAGAAAGTAAGGGATAAAATATAGACCCAGAATATGTCCTAAGACCACTGAGAGTCTGGGAGATGAAGAAGCCAACCGTCTGGAATATGAAATCATATTGTAAACTTTTTGATGGTGATTAAGGAGTGCACTTGTGATGAGCACCAGGAGTTGCATGAAAGTGTTGAATGACTATATTGTACGCCTGAATCTAATTTTACACTGTATGTTAACTAACTGGAATTTAGAAAAACAAATTTGAAAAATCAAGTTGTACACCTTAAATATATATGTTTTAATTGTCAATTATATCTCAATAAAGCTGGGAGGGTGGGGAATAAGCCAAGCTTCTCCTGCAAGTGGTCTCCTATTGAAGGTGTCTTGTTTGATGTAAGGTGTTATAGGTTCAATTGTGTCCCCAAAAGATATGCTGAAGTCCCAACCCTTAGTACCTCAGAGTATGACCTTATTTGAAAATAGGGTTGTTGCAGATGTAATTAGTTAAGATGTGGTCATACTGTAATATGGCAGACCTTTAATCCAATATAAATGGTATCCTTATTAAAAAAAGAAGAAGAAGAAGAAGACAAGGGTGGGGGACAGAATCTCCTTGGATTACAATGGTGGAGATTGAAGTAATCAGCTGTAAGCCAAGGAGCACAAAGGATGATGCCACTGCCTGAAGCTAGGAAGAGGCAAGAATGAATTCTACCTAGAGTCTCAGAGGAAGCATGGCTCTGCTGATACCTTAATTTTACACTTCTAGCCTCCAGAACTGAGAAAATAAATTTATGTTTTTTTAAGCCACCCACTTTTTGGTACTTCGTTATGGCAGCTCTAGGAAACTAATATGTAGAGCCATCAAAGTCCCTGTGAATTGAGTTCAATTTAAAAAAAAATGTTTATTTATTTTTGAGAGAGAGAGAGAGACACAGAGAAACAGAGCGCGAGCAGGGTAGGGGCAGAGAGAGAGAGGGACACAGAATCCGAAGCAGGTTCCAGGCTCTGAGCTGTCAGCACAGTCTTATGCAGGGCCCTGAACTCACAAACCACAATATTATGACCTGAGCCAAAGTCAGATGCTTAACTGAAATGAGCTACCCAGGCGCCCCAATTGAATTCAACTTTTTGAATGAGGTGTAGTGTCCAACAAGAGAGGCTGTGCATTAGTGGAGGCTGTCAGCTACAAACCTGGCTTGGACATAGTAGCCCTTAACATGTAACACACATCTTCTCAGTGCTGCCCCCTGGTGGCTATGAAGTTCAGCTACATAGTCTTACATAGATTTATTGGTCTCCTGCCCATGTTAGATAGTAGGGTTGGATAGTTGTAATTGTTTAGGACATGATGACTTTAAAAAATAAGGTATTCTTCATTGTTCCTGGCATTCTAGTGTCTCTTTCCTTTCACATTCAAACTTCATTAAATGATAATTATTTGTACTCACAATCTTGACTACTCTAACCTCTTCCACTAGCTGACTATGGTCATCCCCTTCCCCTCCACTCTCAGACTTCATAGTCCAATGTCCCAATTCCATTAGAACCCTGCTTTGTTAAAGAAATGATAAATAATCTCAAAATAAGGCTTCAGTTAATGATAAAGTCTTCATGTCTGTGTTAGCAAGCATGTTTTATCAGGGTCTAACAAGGTTTCAACCCACAGATCTCATAGATCTGTGACCCCCATATTTTGCCTCCTAGTTGGCTATTAATGTATAAACTGACCTGTGTTTAAATACCAGCACTGGGGCTTCTGATATTAGAATGCAACAAAAAAAGGTAGGAACATCTAAAAAGAATCAGAAAACTTGTATTTGACATAAGATGTAATCACAATAAAATTTCATACATACAGCCATTTTTATCAATAACTTTTCTTTCAATAGAAGTTATGGGCAAACCTACATATGTCACTTTCTCCATCTCACTAAGACTGCTGCAACACCATTTGCATAACTCAGTCTACTTCCGTTTGGATATGATTAATCACAATGCCATCTTGATCTTTCACAAAATTACAGAATGTGAGATCCTGTAATGAACTTATATATCACCTAGTTCCACTCTTATTTCACAATATGTAAAAATTGAGGCCCAGAAAGAGGAATTGGCTTATACAGGACTATTAGCTATTAAGATAAGACCTAGAATTGCAGTCTCCTGACTCCCAGTCTTAACATTCTTCTACTTTGTCATACTGCTAATAAGGATCATCATCCAAAAACAAGTCCCAATGGGATGAACATTTAGTTTCCCATTTCAGTAAGAGTGTTCTTCCCCCAATGATCTTTGAAGGAAATTATCTACCATAGTTTAGCTGCATTAAGTTTGATAATATATAAAATTACCTTTGTCTTACTAGGCTTATAACCAGCTGAAATTGCTATAGAAAAAAAACAAGCTCAATCTTTATTGACCATTTTCTTTTGCAACACCTCTGTTAATTTTACTGCCCAAAGATGAAGTCCTGAGGCACTCCAGAAAATTCGCATGTTTATAGTTCAGTGTTTAGTCAGAGTACAGTCTGAAAGAAAAAAACACTAGGGAGATCAAAACCAACATGTAGACCTTGATATCTAATAACAAGCAAGCCACAGACCAGCAAAATACCCTTATATACATTGAGAAATTGTTCAAGACCAGACACTTCCAGGAGATGGCAGTATAAGGCAGGTCTGGTTTCAGAGGAAATGGAAAATTGAAAAAAGGAAACAAAAAGTAAGTTTTCATTGCCTAAGAATAGTTTTAATATGGGATCATGCCACCAACTGAAACCTGTATACAAACAAGAGGCACTGAAGTGACAAGGTCATGTAGGTCACCAGTCTGAAATCTACCAGGCAATGACTACATTGCATTTTAAAGGAGATACTGAGAGAGCACTGGGTGTTATATGTAAGTGATGAATCATTAAATTCTACTCCTGAAACCAATACTACATTATATGTGAAGAACTTGGATATAATTTTGAAAAAAGAAATACTGAGATTAAATACACCCCAAAAACTTTGTTCAAAATACTTCTAAGAAGTCGACACTCTGTGTGGTTAGCAGTGAGATGGCTTACATTTTCAAAGGAAGGCTCTAATCATTATGTGTAAGAAGACTTGCATGAAGCTTGTAATAGTCACCTTTTATTGATTTTCTGACATATATCAAGTACTGTGAGCCAGACATCATTACAAATTATTTTATTCAGTCTCCATCCTAAGAAGTAGCTACCATTATCCAAATTTTATATATGAGGAAACTGAGATTTGGAGAGCTTAAGTAACTTGCTTAGCAGACAGTATTTATGCATAAGATACAAAATCTCATGTAACATTTAAATAATTTTTGAACTTTTCCCTTTGTCCTTTTTTCCTTGATTCTTGATTACTTCAAAATATATTTACTTAAGAAAGTGTATAGAGACAGCATAGAGTTTTGCAGCATTGCCAAGAGAAAGATATGCTCTTCATTCTAAGATGAAAGGAAAAACAATTCTGAGATCCCCAAACTCACCAATTAACAATATTATTTTTTTCTCAGTTTCAATCCAATTGTGATTTACATTTCTCTGGCCTGGGCTCCTGACCTTTCAATTTGACTGGAGACCTCATAGGCAGATGTTAAAAAGCAAACATAAACTACATGTATGAACATACTGGGTTTACTCCTTGTCAATCACACATAATTGGCTCTAAATGCAGTATTTCTAGTATTAATCTGTGTCAAGCTATTTGCTGTATTTATTGAATTGAAGTTGGGTTCCTCCTCACTTTGTGTACATCTTGGTGAGCAGAATCGCTGCATTTAGTTGGTTCCACATATAGAAAGCAGCACTCATATCTCTTTCATTCAGTTTGCCTTACCCCCACCCCTTTTTCCAGCTTCTATAGTTTGAAGGGCAAAAGAAAATTATGTCAGGCCTTACCAGAAGTCTTTTGACTGCCTAGAAATATTTTGTGCTGATAGTTATCAGAGTATAGAGTCTGTCAATCTGTTTTTCAAAGTCAAACTTTCAATCCTGTCTGTATTTCTAAAGCTGGTTAGTTTCCAAAGAGCTAACAAACTCACCAACTTCACCAAAGACTGGCATCTAAACCAGAACATTGACCCATTATTTTATGATAGTTATATTTGCCAAAGAGATCAAATTACTCATCTTTTGATCAGTCCATTCTCTCTCAGTAGCTTACATAGGAAATCAAAACATAATCAGAAGCTTGCTTGTTGAGCACAGATATAGAACAAGTAGAGTGAGATACATGATTTAACTGGTTAATAGCATCAATCCCTGGGTCTTCTAGTTCCTAGCTATGGGACTTTGGGTAAATTATTTAACATCTCAGTACTTCAGTTCTCTCCTCTGTCAAATGGGGATAGCAAATAATGCTTACTATTTTGTGGGATTGCTGTTAGAATTAATTAATAAATGTAAAGTGCTCAGAACAATGCCTGTCACATATTAAGTGCTCAAAAATGTAAACTGTTGTTATTTTTATTATTTAATGTACTATTAACCAGCAGAAATACCTTGAATTCACTCCATTGGACTTCTCTGACTGGTCATTTGTAGACTATTTCCTGTGTATCTCTTCACCTTAGCACTTCCTTGATTTTAATTAGCCTCTGTGTGTGGATTATACCCAAATCTATATCTTAATCCTTGATAACTCTACTGAGTTTCATACTTTTGTATTCAACAGCCAACTGGCACAATCATCTAAACTGTTGCTTCCAATTTTTTTTGATATGACACATATAGAAAACAGAAATAATTATGCAACACATTGGGTTTAACGCATGAGGTAGTGAAGCCTGACCACTGGGAACTCTAGTTGCTCTAAAAATATACAACCATGATGAAAGCTGAAAGGAACAACATCTCCATATCTTGTAACCTATGTGGGTCAGACAAAGCTTCAACCTTCAAGTCTTGCCAGACATCTCTCACTCATTACGTTCAACATAAAGAGGTTATCTTTTCCTTAAAGCCAGATCTTCCACCTATGAACTCTATCTACCCCAATATTCAAGACAGAAATTGGAGTATTTTCTAGATACTCCCTCTTCATAACTTCCAATATTTCATTAAATTCTTCCAATTTTACCTATAAAATCTTTCTTATCTCTGTACCCTCTTTTCCATCCACCATGACCCCTCCCTGATCTCCACTGTTGTAATAGACCTCTAAGCTATCCACCTGCCTTGCTCTCCTATCCCTGGCCAAATCCACCCTTCACACAACTGCCATGGCAATCTAAAACATAAGTCTCACCTTGCCATTCCTCACCTTGCACAAAATCCTTCAATGCCTGCCCATAGTTTAGAGCTGTAAATCTAAAACTTCTGAAATATCATGCAAGAAAGAAAAACCTTTACACAAACTCTAAAATAAAGGTAGGGTGGAAGGTGATGACAAGGACTAGAAGTTTGAAAATTCTTTGAAGTCTTGTGTTTTATCTTTAACTTGTTCACTAGTAATTTTGAACTAAAAAATGATAATATATGTTTATTTTAATATAGAAATAATGTTTCAAGTTATTTAACTTCAAATAAAATGGATGCCTCATAAACACACACTATGTTTGCCCTGTGCCTTTTTTCTAAAAATAATTTATTGTCAAATTGGTTTTCATACAACATCCAGTGCTCGTCCCAACAAGTTCCCTGTGCCTTGGCATATGTGTTAACTAGTCTTGAAAAACCCCAGTGTAACAAATTGTCAGAGGATAAAATCCAAGCTTCACAACCTGGCCTCCAAGGCCATCATGATCTAGTCTCTGCTCATCTCTTTTTCCCCTTCTTTCTGTTCCAATAGAACCGATCTGAGTGTACTTCTGTGCCCATACCATACTATTTCTGAACTCTCTACCAAGAAATTTTTGTCTACTGCTTTCATCACACCTTACAATTAATTCCTAGATAGTGCTAACTCTTCCTCTGAGAGCCAGTGTACGTGTCTCATCCTAACATTTATCAAGATATCTCTCATGCTATGTCCCAGCCTGGGTTAGGTGCTGTTCTTCTGTATTCTCTTAGGACTGTGGGCTTGTTTTAATCATAACACTTAACCCACTGCATTAACATTCTTTGTTTTTAATTTTACATCTTTTGATTCCTCACTAAAACATAAGCTTCTTAAGAACAGACTCTGTATGAAAATCACTTTCTAGGTGCTTCATAAAATTTTTTGTTTACTTACTGAAATATCATTAACATACAATGTTATATTAGTTTCAAGTTCTTAAAAATGTAACTAAATTCTGGTAATCTCAGGCTTCCATTTTGGACCAATTCCCTCTTTGACTGATGAATTCTTTCCTTAGAATTGTAATATCATCAATGACTTTATAAGCAATACTAACTTTAAAACAGTTGTGTCTATTTGGTCCATAACATATTTCATACTGGACTTGTTAGAGAAAACCCTGAATTATTTGTAGACACTGGATATAGTCCACAAATATCATCCCATTTTTGTTCTATACTGATTTTTTTAAAATCAAAGCCACTTATTGACTATCTGGGTAGAAATATGAAGAAATAGAAATATCACAAACAACTAAGAGAAATATTAAACAAAGAAATATCAGACAATGGCAGAGGAGAAAAGTAAAGCTATAAATTTAAGACTATCAGACTAAAACTAGTTCTAGCACTAAATGGGCTCCTTGCTTGTAAACTAGACATCATCTATTCATAATTTATCTTACTTGAACATCATTTCAGAAAGAAATGCTTCTACACACATGACAAACTGTAAGGAGGTTTCTGTACAAACAGTAGATTATTGTATTTGGCCACTTGTCACACTGTTAAGACTGGATTCATCTAAACTCAATATATAAAGCATGATGATGGTAATGATGCTTATACATCAGGAACTCCAGAGCTATCTGTTTCTTTGTAATTTTAAACTTCTCTCCTATATTTGTTTATTTCATCTTTTAGATGTTTGACATTTGTGTGCTATAGAATGAATTAAAACCATAGAATCTCCGGTCTTTTCTATCTTTGAAACCTAATGTACCTCCAATGTAATTTATATGAAAGATTCTCTGAAAATAAATCTACATTGTGGTCTATACTGGAATATTAATCTGTTAATTTTAGGCTATTGAAAGCTAGAATTTTATCTAGAAGAGCAGGATTTTTCTTCCCCATTGTTAGTGGCATGTTGCAAAATGCCATTAAATTTATTCTCTTGTCCCTGTAGGTGATACTTGGGAGAAATGGTCCCAGTTCAGCAGGGCTCCTCAGTTTTTGAAGTATGTCACACGCTACATTTTCAAAGAAGAGTGGGTAATAAGATTTGCTGGCATATTTGTTGAATTATAAATGCAGATGTGTGTACTATGTAATTAACATATTCCTGAAACAATAAATTATCTCTGTGAGTTGAAAATGAAAACATTAGGTAAATCATAAGTATTTTTGAGAAAGTATTTGGAGGATATTTTGAGGGCCCAATTTCAGAATAAATAACAAAAAATTGCAAATACTTTTACTTTTTAAAAACATAGTCCATCGCAGACTAACATGATGGCTTTCCAAATTTCCTCAAAAAATTTATAATGAATATCCATGGCTATTTTGCGGGAAGTACAGACCATCATTTTCTCCCCAGATACTCAGAATTTCCTTTAGAAGAGGAGGGATGGGGAAAATGAGTGATCTACACATGCTCCACAAATTAGAACATTTGGTCTCTCAGTGACAGCTGCCACTTGCCTCCATATTATTTAAAAAACATGTTCAGATGCAAGTTACAAACTAACCAATTGGAGTTTAAGGAAATAAATGACCTATTTTTCCACATAAAAGCAAATCTTAAAATCAAGTCTAGATGTAGGTCATTGCTGGTGTTTATTTAGTTGTTCAACAATGGGCCCAAGGTTGTTCCCAATGGACCCAAGGAAATTCTATTTTTTTTTCTGACCCACTATTCATACCATATAGACTTTATCTTCATGCTTGTCATCCTATTGTTATAAGATGGCTGCTGAAGCTCCAGATATGTTTACATTTAAGGCAGAGAGAAGAAAGAGTCAGTGTCAGCAGACTTCTGCTTGATGTCTCACTACTAGAACTGAGTCACATTGCCCCTTCTATCTGCAAGTGAGTGTAGGAAATTGAGTTTTCTACTTTCTAGTTTCTATAATGGAAAGTAGTAGCAAGGGAGAAGGGGGTTAGAAATGGAATAAGGATACCTAATTAGTGAGATGCCTCTTCTTCTTAGGCCTGATATGGTATGTCTCTTGTCACCACGAATGACAGTGCTATTAATCTACTCAAATAGATTGGTGCTCACTAATGTTTGCACTGAGAGTAGTCCCCTCACCCAGGGATTCAGGAGGAGTCCAAGGTTGCCGGTCTAGAAGATATTTGATATTCCCATCCAGTGCCTTCCTCTGACCTTACTTTATTGCCTTGGGTGAACTTGGTAAACCTTAATGGTCTCTCTTAGGATTAATTCTCATGTAAATACCACATTTAATCCGTTCTAAGACACACTATTTCACATAGTTTCTCCATAACAAATCTCTGAAATTAAGATTGACTTCCAACAAATTATATATTTCTGACATTAGGATTTACTTTCAACAATTGTGTCTTATAGCTAATATTGGCCAGGTAGCTATTATGATATAGTTGTCATTGCATGTACATGTGGAAACCTGGTCATAGCTGTTCATGATAGAAACACTTCAATTGAGTTATACGCACTGTTGGTACTACATGTGTTAATTGCTATTTAAAATATCTTCAAAAAGATTACACTGCCTGTAATCATCAGAACAAAATGTTATTGTGTAAGCAGAAAGGTATGAAAATGGAACAGCGGGGTATAATTTGACATTAGGAAACAAATATGTACCACTGGAAGAGTAAATGCCAGCATTAAGACTTGCAGAATGAGTGTCAGTGAGTTAGAGGAAAACCTCAGAGACAACAGTGGACCACTTCCCCTTGGTTTTTGTTGTTTTTAAATGATTCATCATCAATGTTCTTAATTATATAGAGAATGATTCTTTGTAAAAATACAAGGACATCAATAACTCTGAGTCAAACTATGACTGAAAAAAAGCTAGACTGAATGTGAAGAAGTTTTAGGAATCCCTCACTTACGTGTTTTGCTTATATTTTCACTCTTATGCATTTATAAGAGTGATATATACTAAAAACCTATCTAAATGGTCCTAATCGAGTTCTTAAAATAAGTGTAAAATAAAGCTTCTGGTTGATTTTTAAAAACCATTGTATCACAGATTAATTGGCAGCATTTTTTCTTTCTTAGTGGAACCCAAAATAACAGTATGTCTTATAGTCAGTGACATATTACAGTAATGAAGCATGTTATATTCCTAAAAGTACAGCTTTTCCATTTCTCTACACTTGCCAAATTATAGGAAAGAGAAAGCTTAGGAAAGGATAAGCTGGAAACTGCTACACGGACAGTAAAGAAGACTATCATTGAGCAAATTTTAGAAAAAAAAAAAGATAAAAAATTAGAAGGAAAATTGATTCATTTCCATTAAGATGATTGTGAAATAATGTTTTAGTATTGTAAATAGGAGGTGTTAGCAGCAAGAGAGTTTATTGGATAACAGGGTTTTCTCTGACCTGGTGAATAATCATCCCTAACAATCCATGCTGCATTCATTTCAACTCTTTTTGGGCCTAAAAAAATAATTCCTCTCAAACTTTTGGTTTGGTCACTGACGAAAAGCTACAGACTGATGCCTAAGTCACAGCCAAATAGACTCATTAGTCCTCTGATACCAGATGGCTCTCAGATTATACTTGTCAGGAACTTAATTAACCCAAAATACCTCTTAGTAATCATATTTGACCAGTGATCCAGATACAAGCCCTCTAAAGGCATTTCTCTTCTACCTATCCTCTTTTCTTGCTCTTCTCCTTGACTCATCTTCCCCACTGCTGTCCTCCCTCCCAATGCTTCTATTGTGCTCTGGAATCCTCTTTCATTATAAACCAAATTCCCTTGTCTTTTCTTCCTCTTCTCCAAACTCCCTCTCTGCCTCCTCATCTTGACTGAAGCCTGGCTATTACTAGAGGACATCACTCTCACTTCCACCCTCTTGCATTAAAGCTGTTTATTCTCATAGGGTACACATATCGCATAGCTGCAGACTGGGTTAGCATTCTCCCTGTTGCCACCTCTACATGACTATTCTTCCACATTTCTGGAAAAGCCTTTCTTTCTACCTTTGAAACTCCTGCCATCTAGCTATAGTATCCTGCCCCACCTTGTTTCTGTCCCTTTATCAACTGTCTGATTAATTTCTCACATTCACTGGAGACTGTGGCACCTGGTTCACATTCTTTCTCTCTGCCCTCATTATTGTGATCATCATGGACACACTGAAGACAATTTATCCAATACTTTAACTCAGATATTTTTTTAACTGCATGACTCAAACCATCCACATCTTCACTTAATTTTAATAGCCCATTACCATGACCACACCCTGAAATTTGTTTCCTAGAACTATGTTCATCTTGAACGATAAATTCCTAAGTCTTATGCTTTACCCACAGTGACCTTTTAAAATCCTGGACTGGAAAAACTAGAGGGACTACTATATCAGCTCCTGATCCCCAAACATCCATGGTATGATGTTACGATGGATTTCATTAATTAATTCAATACATGTTTATTAATCACTTCCTATGTTCTAAGCACTGTTCATGGCACTGTGTTTACATAAATAAGCTAAAAACACATTGCTTCTTATCTCATGGAATTACAATCCACTGGGAGAAGTAATTAATGAAATAATTACACAAATATAAAATTGCAAACAAATAAATGTTATGAAGTAAAAAAATAAAAGTACTATGAAACCATATAATGGGGGATATATGATCCCCACTACCCCCTTAGGTAGTGACCTTTAATCTGAGATCTAAAAGGAAAATAAGGGTTGTCTAAAGGAAGTAGCTAGAGGGAAAAGCATCCAAAGCAGAGAAAACTGCATGGGCAAAGGTTGTGAGAAAAAAAAATTCCATAGCATGGTTGTAAAACTTAAATACAGAGTGGCTTGAGTGCAAAAAGCAAGATGAAAAAGAGCGGTAGAAGAATCTAGAAAAGAAGTGATATCAAGGCAATATAGGGTTTTTGACACCATGATGCACCATGTGTAAGGAAATGGGTGAATTTAATATGTGTTTCAGAAAATGCTTTGGTTGCAGTTTGAAGGAAGCAAGAGTACATGCAAAAGGATGGGAATGACTGCTGGTTGCCTACCTCATCATTTCTTCCCCACCTTTTTTCTTTAGTAACAAAACCATATTTTTAAGGTGGGCATAACATCTCTCTGAAGAGAGGATATTTTGCAGCCTCTTTACATCTCTGAGTAGTTATGTAACTAAATTCTGGCCAATGAGACAAAGGAAAATGTATAGGTTTTCCAAGAAGTGTCCTTAAACAGCAGATCTCATACTTCTTGTCCTTTTTCACCTTCTTGCTGTCTAAAATGCAGACTACACGCCATCAGGAGATGTGGAACGAAATCACCCTGTTGGGAAGAACGGAGTTGGTGCTATTTGGAACCATTCATGCAGCATATCATAGCATGTAGAAATGTGCTACAGATGGCAAAGCAATGCGGCAAACAACAACAACAACAACAACAAACTTGGGCCTGATGATGATGGAGTAAATATACCAGCACCAGAGGGTAAACCTCTGTATTTCATTTATGAAATAAAAAAATAAATTTCATGATGTGCCATTCCATATAGTTCATTGTTACCAAGTACAATAGCTCCAAACTGCTCTCTGATAACTCACCAATACAGTTAAAATATATAATGTAAGAAAAGATTCATTTTATTTAAAAATTTTTAATGTTTGTTTATTTTTAAGAAGAGAGAGGCAGAGTGTGAGTGAGGAAGGGGCAGAGAAGGAAACACAGAATCTAAAGCAGGCTCCAGGCTCTGAGCTATCAGCACAGAGCCTGATGCAGGGTTGGAACCCACAAGCCATGAGATCATGACCTGAGCTGAAGTTGGTCGCTTGTGGTGACCAACTCACCCAGGTGCACCAAAAAGATTCAATTTATAAAGCATTTGCCATTTGCAACAATATGGATTGAGCTATAGAGTATAGTGCTAAGTGAAATAAGTCAGAGAAAGACAAATACAAAATTATTTCACTCATATGTGGAATTTAAGAAAAGAAAAACAATGAGCAAAGTAAAAAAAGAAGGGGAGACAAAGAAACAGATTCTTAATGATAGAGAACAAATAAATTTATAAAGTAACCAAAAAGATAAAATACCCAGGCAGTAACTAAACAAGTAATGTGAATGAACTATATGAGGAAATCTTAAAACTCTATTAACATATAAAAGAAAATATAAATGGATGAAAAAGGATCACAGTGTTCATGGTTAACACTAAAAGCGGTAATCATCCAACATCGCAGAGAAGTAAGAGGATCTGTACTTTCCAGGTCTCTCAAACAAAGAAAGGTTGAAGTCAAAGGATTTGAACCACAGGAGTCTGGTAAGAAGAGACTGAGTCTACCAGGGAGACACCAGGACGACCTGATGGGCCATAGGTGGATGATTGCGAATGAGGAGAGATGAAATGGGCCAAGTAGGCACGGAGGGGAGGGATCCCCTTCTGGGGAGAGACAAAGGGAAGAGAAAGAGTGGCTGGAGAAGTATAGGACTGTATCTGGACAAGAGAAAAGCCTCAGATCAGGATGGAGAGGGATCCTATCTCTAACAGAAGGGCTGTCTCCTGACTGGGGCTGGCTGCCCTGTTCACACACCTGGGGAGGAGGGGAGCAACCCCCGGGTTTGGTGGTAGGTCAGAGACACAGTCTGCAGTAAGAGAAAGCAGCTCCCTCCCTGAAGTGTGGTGGAACAGGACAAAACAAGACAGGACCACATATCAGGCAGCATAGAGAGGCACTTCCCCAGTGCCAGGGCAAACGGTGCGGGAGTTTAAATCCCAGGAAATACCAGGGCACGGGGGTCAGCAGAGTGAGACAAACCACCTCATCTGTGCTCTTGGCACAGTCAGGATGGCTCAAATGGAGTGATTTGGGACACTGGATCCGTGGAAAAGAGTCTGGGGTGGTCGCATTTTTCTTCCCACCACCACCAAGGCAGGACCTCAGGGATCTTCTGTGGGGCCCAACATGGAGGCAGACCCGCCTACCCCAAACCACACCCTTCCTCACCAGGTAACTGCAAATCTACTGGAGCTGGATAGACGCTAAGGAACAGATAGCCCACTCCTCCAAATCAGCTCTGCTGCATTGCTTGGATTAATCTTAGGACAATTCTTGTTATTTAGATATGTTCTTCCTTCCTTTTCTCCTTCTTATCTCTTCCCTCCTCTAGGCTGGTTATTCTGGTTGTTGGTTTGTTTAAGCAGACCTATTTAACCCTTTCTCTTGATACATGTTCTACACCTCCTTCCATTTCCCTTCTCTCTCTTTGGAATAATCAAGCATACAGTGTGGGTACTCCATCTTCATTTCTTTTTCCCTGCTTCCTTCTTTATTTTCCTTTTTCTCTCTCTGGATTGTGCCATTTAGTCTCTCTGCCTGGTCGATGTTTATTTTTGTTCTTTTCCCCTTGTCCCTGTCATTTCTCTCTTTTTAAGTGTTCTTCCATCAGCACTGCCTCTACCCTATTTTTTACTTGTAGCTGGTGTTTCTGCTTTTTTTACTTTTGGATTTTTGTTGTTGCTTTTGTTCGTTTGTTTGTTTTTTGTTTTATTTCTTTGTGTGTTAGCATGGTTTTGTTTCCTGTTTGTTTGTCTGTTTGTTTTCCTTTCGAGGGTTACTTCAAGGAACAAATCAAAGCACACCAGGTGGAGGGTCCAAAACGTCACTATGAATAGGGAGATAAAATAATCAAAATCACAACAACAGAAAGTAAGTAAAACTTTCCAAAAAACACCTCCTGAAGGATCAGGCCATGGACAGTGTAAGATCTCCCTCCCCCTTTATTATAGCAGTGATTGCAGGTGCAGAGAACATAACAAACTTAAAACTCATCAGGGACAGAAATCTAGCCAAAATGATGAAAAGGAAGAATTGTCCTCAAAAGAAATTCCATGAAGAAGAGACAGCTAAAGAATTGATCAAACAGATATAAGCAATGTAACTGAACAAGAATTGAGAATAATAGTCATAAGATTAATCGCTGGGCTTGAAAAAGGCATAGAAGACAGTAAAGAATCTATTGCTGCAGAGATCAACGAATTAAAAAACAGTCATGATGAATTAAAAAATGCTATAAATGAGGTGCAAAATAAAATGGAGGCGGCCACAATGCAGATTGAAGAGGCAGAAGGGAGAATAGGTGAATTAGAATATAAAATTATGAAAAAAGAAGAATCTGAGAAAAAGAGACATAAAAAAATACAAGAGTATGAGGGGAGAATTAGAGAGCTAAGTGATGCAATCAAACAGAACAATATCTGTATCATAGGAATTCCAGAAGAAGAGAGAGAAAAAGAGGTGTACTTGAACAAATCATAGCTGAGAACTTCCCCAATCTGGGGAAGGAAACAGGCATTGAAATCCGAGATGCACAGAGTTCCCTTCAGACGTAACTTGATCTTCTGCATGACATATCATAGTGAAGCTGGCAAAATACAAGGATAAAGAGATAATTCTGAAAGCAGCTAGGGATAAATGGGCCTTAACATACAAAGGTAGACACATAAAGGCAGTAGCAGACCTATCTACTGAAACTTGGTAGGCCAGAAAGGAATGGCAGGAAATCTTCAATGTGATGAACAGGAAAAATATGCAACCAAGAATCCTTTATCCAGCAAGCCTGTCATTCAGAATAGAAGGAGAGATAAAGGTTTTCCCAAACAAACAAAAACTGAAGGAATTCATTACCACTAAACCAGCCCTACAAGAGATCCTAATGGGGACTCTAAGTGAAATGTTGCAAGGACCACAAAGTACCAGAGACATCACTACAAGCACGAAACCTACAGATAACACAATGAATCTAAACGGATATCTTTCAATAACAACACTGAATGTACATGGACTAAATGCTCCAACCAAAAGACATAGGGTATCAGAATGGATAAAAAAAACAAGACCCATCTATTTGCTGTCTACAAGAGACCCATTTTATACCTGAGGACACCTTCAGATTGAAAGTGAGGGAATGGAGAAATATCTACCATGCTACTGGAAGCCAAAGGAAAGCTGGAGTAGCCATACTTATATCAGACAAACTAGACTTTAAATTAAAGGCTGTAACAAGAGATGAAGAAGGGCATTATATATTTACAGGGTCTATCCATCAGGAAGAGCTAACAATTATAAATGTCTATGCACCGAATTCGAAAGCACCCAAATACATAAAACAATTAATTACAAGCATAATCTATTTTATTGGCAAGAATGTGGTAATAGCAGGGGACTTTAATACTCCACTTACAACAATGGACAGATCATCTAGAAGAAAATCAAAAAACTATGGCCCTGAATGATGCACTGGACCAGATGGACTTGACTGGTATATTTAGAACTCTACATCTTAAAGCAGCAGAATATAATTTCTTCTTGAGTGCACAAGGAACATTCTCCAAGATAGATCATATACTGGGTAACAAAAGAACCCTCAATAAATATAAAAGAATGGAGATAATACCATGCACACTTTCAAATCATAATGCTATAAAACTTGAAATCAACCACAGGAAAAAGTCTGGAAAACATCCCAAAACATGGGGGTTAAAGAACATCCTACTAAAGAATGAATGTGTCAACTAGGCAATTAGAGAAGAAATGTAAAAATATATGGAAACAAATGAAAATGGAAACACAAAAATGCAAACCCTTTGGGATGCAGTGAAGGCAGTCCTAAGAGGAAAAAACATTGCAATCCAGGCCTATCTCAAGAAACAAGAAAAATCCCAAATACAAAATCTAACAGCACACCTAAAGGAAATAGAAGCAGAACAGCAAAGACATCCCAAACCCAGCAGGAAAAGAGAAATAATAAAGGTCAAAGTAGAAATAACCAATATAAAATAAAAACAAACAAACAGTATAACAGATCAATGAAATTAGAGCTAGGTTTTTTGAAAAAATAAACAAAATTGATAAACCTTTAGCCAGGCTTCTCAAAAAGAAAAGAGAGAGGACCCAAATAGATAAAATCATGAATGAAAATGTATTTATCACAACCAATCCCCCAGAAAGACAAGCAATTATCAGGGATTACTAGGAAAAATTATATGCCAACAAACTGGACAAGCTGGAAGAAATGGACAAATTCCTAAACACCTACACACTTCCAAAACTCAAACGGGAAGAAATAGAAAATTTGAACATACCCATATCTAGTGAAGAAACTGAATCAGTTATCAAAAACCTCCCAACAAGTAAGAGTCCTGGACCATATGGCTTCCCAGGGGAATTCTAAAGGACATTTAAAGCAGAGTTAATATCAATCCTTCTCAAGATGCTCCAAAAAATAGAAATGGAAGGAAAACTTCCAGACTTATTCTATGAAGCCAGCATTACCTTGATTCCCAAATGAGACAGAGACCCAACAACAAAAAGAAGAGAACTACAGACCAATATCCCTAATTAACATGGATGCAAAAATTCTCAACAAATTACTAGCAAATCAAATTCAAGAGAATATAAAAAGAATTATTCACCATGATTAAATTGGATTCATTCCTAGGCTGGAGGGCTGGTTCAATATTTGCAAATCAATCAATGAGATACATCACATCAATAAAAGACAGAATAAGAACCATATGATCCTGTCAATAGATGCAGAAATAGCATTTGACCAAAAACAGCATCCTTTCTTAATAAAACCCTCAAGAAGATTGGGATAGAAGGAACATACTGAAACATCAGAAGCCATTTATGAAAAGCCCAGAGCTAATATCATCCTCAATGGGGAAAAGCTGAGAGCTTCCCCCCTGAGATCAGGAACACGACAGCAATGTTCATTCTCACCGCTAATGTTTAACATAGTGTTGGAAGTCCTAGCATCAGCAATCAGACACCAAAATGAAATAAAAAGCATCAAAATCGGCAAAGAAGTCAAACTTTCACTTTTCACAGACAGCATAATACTCCACATGGAAAACCTGACAGACTCCACAAAAAGGCTGCTAGAACTGACACATGAATTCAGCAAAGTTGCATGGTACAAAATCAATGTACAGAAATCAGCTGTATTATTATACACTAGTAATGAAGCAGCAGAAAGAGAAATCAAGAAACTGATCCCATTTGCAATTGCACCAAGAATCATAAAATACCTAGGAATAAGCCTAACCAATGAGGTAAAAGATATGTATGCTGAAAACTATAGAAAGCTTATGAAGGAAATTGAAAAAGACACAAAGAAATGGAAAAACATTCCATGCTTATGGATTGGAAGAATAAATATTGTTAAAATGTCAATACTACCCAAAGCAATCTACACATTCAATGCAATCGCAATCAAAATTGCACCAGCATTCTTCTCAAAGCTAAAACAAACAGTCCCAAAATTTGTATGTTACCACCCAAGACCCCAAATAGCCAAAGTAATATTGAAGAAGAAAACCAAAGGGGGAGGCATCAAAATCCCAGACTTTAGCCTCTACTACAAAGCTGTAATCATCAAGACACTATGGTATTGCTACAAAACAGATACATAGACCAATGTAATAGAATAGAGAGCCCAGTATTGCACCCACAAATGTATGGCCAACTAATCTTTGACAAAGCAGGAATGAGTATCCAATGTTAAAAAGACAGCCTGTTTAACAAATGGTTCTGGGAGAACTGGACAGCAACATTCAGAAGAATGAAACTAGACCACTTTCTTATACCATACACAAAAATAAACTGAAAATGGATGAAAGACCTAAATGTGAGATAGGAAACCATCAAAACTCTAGAGGAGAAAGCGGCAACAACCTCTTTGACCTCAGCCACAGCAATTTCTTACTTGACACATCTCCAAAGGCAAGGGAACTAAAAGCAAAAATGAACTATGGAGACCTTGTCAAGATAAAAAGTTTCTGCACTGCAAAAGAAACAATCAACAAAACTAAAAGGCAACTGACAGAATGGGAAAAGATATTTGCAAATGACATATCAGATAAAGGGCTAGTTTCAAAAATCTATACAGAACTCAACAAACTCCACATCTGAAAACAAATAATACAGTGAAGAAATGAGCAGAAGACATAAATAGACACATTTCCAAAGAAGACATCCAGATGGCCAACGGACACATGAAAAGATGCTCAACGTCACTCATCATCAGGGAAATACTAATCAAAGGCTCATTGAGATATCACTTCACGCTGGTCAGAATGGCTAAAATGAACAAATCAGGAGACTATAGATGCTGGCAAGGATGTGGAGAAATGGGAACCCTCTTGCACTATTGGTGGGAATGCAAACTGGTGCAGCCACTCTGGAAAACAGTGTGGAGGTTCATCAAAAAATTAAAAATAGAGCTACCCTATGACCCAGCAATAACACTGCTAGGAATTTATCCAAGGGATACAGGAGTACTGATGCATAGGGGCACATGTACCCCAATGTTTATGGCCGCACTTTCAATAATAGCCAAATTATGGAAAGAACCCAATGTCAATCAACTGGTGAATGAATAAAGAAGATATAGTTTATATATACAATGAAATACTCCTTGTCAATGAGAAAGAATGAAATCTGGCTATTTGCAGCAATGTGGATGGAACTGGAGAGTATTATGCTAAGTGAAATAAGTCAGTCAGAGAAAGACAGATACCATATGTTTTCACTCATATGTGGATTTTGAGAAACTTAACAGAAGACCATGGGGGCGGGTAAGGGGGAAAAAAGTTACAAGCAGAGAGGGAGGGAGGCACACCATAAGAGGCTCTTAAATATTGAGAAGAAACTGAGGGTTGATGGGGGTAAGGGGGAGGGGAAAGTGGGTGATGGGCATTGAGGGCACATGTTGGGATGACCACTGGTGTTGTATGGAAGCCTATTTGACAATAAATTATATTTAAAAATAAATAAAAGCTGATATCTTTTTACAATATATAAGTATATCAAATCAACACATCATGCACCTTAAACTTATGCAATGTTGTATGATAAATATATCTCTATTAAGCTAGAAAAAAGTAATAATTCCAGCCCAAATTAATCCACCTAAATTAAAGTCTAAAATTAAATATAATCCCAACTAAAATATCAACAATATCTTTTTTTATTTTTACTTTTTATTGTTTTTAATTTTAATTCCAGTATAGTTAACATATAGTGTCATATTAGTTTCTAGGGTACAATACAGTGATTCAACAATTCTATATATTACTCAGTTCTCATCCATGATAAGTATATTCCTTAATCCCCATCATCTATTTAATCCATCCCCTCCCACCTCCACTCCAGTAACCATCATTTTGTTCTCTATATTTAAGAATCTGGTTTTTTGTTTGTCTCCCCCTCTGTTTTTACTTTGTTTATTTGTTTTCTTTTCTTAAATTCCACATATGAGTGAAGTCATATTGTATTTGTCTTTCACTTATTTTATTTAGCATTATACTCTATGGTTCAATCCATAATGTTGCAAATGGCAGGATTTGCCATATATGTACATATATAGTGCCTCTTCTTTACCCACTCATCAATTGATGGACACGTGGACTGCTTCCATATCTTGGCTATTGTACATAATGTTGCGATAAACTTTATCCTCTTGACTTTATGTTTTTGTATTTTCTTGGGTAACTACACAGTAGTGCAATTCCTGCATCAAAGTATAGTTTTATTATTATCTTTTTTGAGAAAACTCCATATTGCTCCAGTTTGCTCTCCCACCAACACTGCAAGAGGGTTCCTTTTTCTTCACATCCTTGCCAACACTTTTTTGTTTGTTTGTTTTTGATTTTAGCCATTCTGATGAGTGTGAGGTGATAGCTCCTTGTAGTTTTGATTTGTATTTCCCTGGTGATAAGTGATGTCGAATATCTTTTCATGTCTCCATTGGCCATCTGGATGTCTTCTTTGGAAATGTTTATTTGCATCTTCTCTCCATTTTTAAATGGATTTTTCATTTTTTGCATGTTGAGTTTTATAATTTCTTTATATATGTTGGATATGAACCCTTTATCAGATGTCATTTGCAAATATCTTCTCCCATTCTGTAAGTTGTCTTTAGTTTTATTGATTGTCTCCTTTGCTGCGTAGAAGATTTTATTTTGATGTAGTGCCACCATTTGAATTATACTTTTAAATTCTTTGTTTCAGGAGACATATCTAGAAAAATGTTGCTATGGACAATGTCAGAGAAATTACCCCCTGTGCTCTCTTCTAGGATTTTTATGGTTTCAAGTCTCATGTTTTGATCTTTAACCCATTTTTTAAAGTTTATTTATTTATTTTTTAGAGAGATATCAGGAGAGAGGCAGAGAGAAAGGGAGAGAGAGAATCCAAAGCAGGCTCTTCATTGTCAGTGTGGAGTCCAATGCAAGGCTTGAACTTATGAACCGTGAAATCATGAGCTGAGCCAAAGTCGAATGCTTAACTGACTAAGCCACCCAGGCACCTCATCTTTAACCCATTTTGAATCTATTTTTGTGCATGGTAAAAGAAAGTTATCTCGATTTATTCATTTGCATGTTTCTGTCTAGTTTTTTCAACACCATTTGTTTATGAAACTTTCTGTTTTCCATTGGATATTCACTTCTACTTTATCAAAGATTAATTGACCATATAATTGTAGGTTTATTTCTGGGCTCTCTATTCGGTTCTATTGACATATGTGTCTATTTTTATGCCAGTAACATATTATTTTCTTTACTATAGCTTTGTAATATAACTTGAAGTCTGATGATTCCAGCATTGCTTTTCTTCTTCAAGGTTGCTTTTGTTATTTGGAGTCTTTCATGGTTCCATACAAATTTGTGGGAGCTCTGTGAAAAATGCTGTTGATATTTTGATAGGTATTGCATGAAATGTGTAGATTGCCAGGGTGCCTGTGTGGCTAAGTCAGCTAAGCATCTGACTCTTGATTGCGGCTCAGGTGTTGACCTCACAGTTTCTGAGATCAAGCCACACACCTGGCTCTGTGCTGTCACCATGGAACCTGCTTGGAATTCTCTCTCTCTGCCCCTCGCCCCCTCTCAGAAATAAAAAACATTAAATTTTTAAATGTGTAAATTGCATTAGGAGTAAAGACATTTTAACAATATTTGTGCTTCTGAATCATGAGTGTGAATTGTCTTTCCATTTATTTTTGTCCTATTCAATTTCTTGTTTCTGATGGTAGAGGAGAAGCTCTCAGTGTTTACCCATTGAGGATGATATTAACTGATTCTTTCAAAGCATTTTTGGATTTGTTGTGCTAGTATTCTATTGATGATTTTTGCATCCATATTCAGGGATAATGGCCTGTCATTCTCTTTTTCAGTGGTGTCTTTATGTAGTTTTGGTATCAGTGTATTGCTCACCTCATAGAATGGGTTTGGAGGTTTTCCCTTCGTTTCTATTTTTTGGAGTAGTGTTAGAATAGGTATTAACTCTTATTTCAATGTTTGCTGGAATTCATCTATGAAACCATCTGGCACTGGACTTTTGTCCAGGTTGACTTCAAGTTTCATGGCACTGTGGTCAAAAAAGTTGCAAGGTATGGTGTCAGTCTTTTTGTGTTTGTTGAGGCCTGATTTGTGAACTAATATGTGATCTATTCTGAGGAATATCCCATGTGTACTTGAAAAAAGAACATATTCTGCTAATCTAGGATGAATGTTCTGAATATATCCATTAAGTCCATCTGATCCAGTGTGTCATTCCTTGTTGATTTTCTGCTTAGATGATCTATCCTTTGATGTAAATTGGGTGTTTAAATCCCCTACTATTATTGTATTATTATCAATTAGTACCTTAAAGTTTGTTATTAATTTCATGTTGGGTGCATAAATATTTACCATTGTTAGATCTTCTTTTTGGATTGTCCCCTTTATTATGATAAGATGCCATTCTTCATCCCTTGTTACAGTCTTTTTTAAAGTCTAGTTTGACTGATATATATATTGCTACTCTGTTTTTCTTTTGAAATTCATTTGCATGATAAATGTTCTCCATCTTCTCACTTTCAATATGCAGGTGGCTGCCTAGAAGACAGCATATAGATGGGTCTTGTTTTTTTTTTTTAATCCATTATGACACCCTATGACTTTTACTGGAGCATTTATCCATTTATATTCAGACTAATTATTGATAGATATGTATTTATTGCCATTTTATTAGTTGTTTTGTCATTGTTTCTGGAAGTCTTCTCTGATCCTGTCTTGTTTTTGTCTCTTTTTGTCTTTCCTTCCCACTGAAAGAGTCCCCTTTAATATTTCTTACAGGGTTTGTTTAGTGGTCTGAACTCCTTTAGTTTTTGTTTGGGACACTCTTTATCTCTCCTTCTATTCTGAATAGAAGCCTTAATGGATAGAGTATTCTAGGCTGCGGCTTTTTCCCACTTAGCACTTTGAATGTGTCATGCTACTCCATTCTGGTCTGCAACATTTCTGTTTGGAAATCTGTAGCTAGCCTTATGGGTCTTCCCTTATATGTAAAGGACTTTGTCTTGTAGCTTTTAGGATTTTTTTTCTTTATCACTTTATTTTGCAAATTTCACAACAATATGTCTTGGGTTGGCCTACTTTTGTTGATTTTGATGGAGGTTCTCTGCTTCCTGCATCTGAATATCTGTTTCCTTTCCCAGATTATGGAATGGTTCTGCTATTATTTCCTCAAATAAACCTTCTGCCCCTTTTTATCTCTTCTTCTTCTGGAACTTCTATAATATGCATGTTACTATGGTTGATGGAGTCATTGAGTTCCCTAAGTCTTTTCTCATGTTCCATAATTCTTTTTTTCTCTGTCTTGTTCATCTTTAATGTTTTTCATTATTTTGTATTCTATATCACTAATTCTTCCCTCTGCTTCTTTCAGCCTGGTATTCATTGCATAAAGCCTGTGTCCAATCCCAGTTATTGCATTCTTCATTTCTGATTAGTTCTCTTTTAACTATTTTATCATTGTGGTATCTCCCAGAAGTCTTCCACTCTTTCTTCAAGTCCAGTGAGTATCTTTATGATTGGTGCTTTAAATTTTCTATCTGGCATGTAACTTACATCTATGTCACTTGGAATTTAGCTGTGGACTTACTTTGTTGTTTAATTTAGGATGAATTCATTCCAAATTGGCATTCTGTCTGTCTGCTTTCTTCTCTTTGTGAGAAAAGCTATTTATGTTTCTTGCTCCTGAGAATAATGGCTTTAGGAAGAAGAGTTCATGTAGTGTCCAGGTCCTGGTGGTTCAGGGAGTGTCTCCAGTGAGTGCTGCATGTGCTATACTGTTGTGCTCTGGGTGCTCTATCTTTCAGGCCAGTTGTCAAAAGAGGCTCTCTTTGCCTGCCATGGTCAGTGTTTGGTCCTTGCACAGACTATGGTGAGTTTTAACAAGGTGTTCTCTTGTCTGCTCATTAAATATGACCTGATACTACTTCTACTAGAACTTAAGCCCTGCAGAACTCTCTGGTTGGGAGACATGGTGTGGGAAGGGCTTAATGCTGTTCTTCTAGGGAAGGGGTCCACTGCACTGGGACTGAGGCTGGCTTGACTGAGAAGGACAATTCCACCCAAGAACAGGAATGTAGGACTTGGTGTAAGCAAGTTCATTAGCCAGTGTCAGCACTGCGGTTCTTCCTGAATGTTGCTTTGTGTTTATGCTGAGGGGCAAGGTAGGGAAATGGTACTGACCAACTCCTTTGCCCTCAGATAGGCATCTCCATGAATGCTGACTCTTAGGGACATGCTCAAAGAAGAGCAAGTAACCTTACCCCTGTGTGTACCCAGGTGTTGCACAAATTTCTGTTTCCATGCCATCAGCCTCCTGGGTTGTTTGCATGCCTTCTCTCTAGTAGCAGGGCAGTGTCCTCAGGACTCTAAACTATCTTAGACAAGCCCACTGACCTTGAAAACTATAGGCTTTAAGTCCTCCCAAGCCCCCCTGCCACTGGTTTCAAAAGTTCACAAACATCTGCCTCTCTCATTTTCCCAGCAAATGGCTTTCAGGAAATGTTCTCCTTTAGCGTTCCCTTGTGTTCTCATTCTCTCTCACCCTTCACAACCACAGCTGCCTCCCATGCAAAGCGCCTGTGATTCATTTCTCCACTAAACCATGTCTCCACACTTACTACCTTCTTTGATGTGGTCCCTTCACTCCCTTTAGTTGTGGAGTTTGTTCTTTCAGTCTTCAAATTGATTTCTGGGGTATTTAGAATGATTTGAATGTTATAATTTTTTAATGTTTATTTTTGAGAGAGTGAGAGAGAGAGACAGAGACAGAGCAAGAGCAGGGTAGAGGTAGAGAGAGAGGAAGACACAGCATCTGAAACAGGCCCCAGGCTCTGAGCTGTTAACACAGATCCCGACGTGGGGCTTGAACCCACCAGCCATGAGATCATGACCTGAGCAGAAGTCAGACGCTTAACTGACTGAGCCACCCAGGTGCCCCTGATTTGAATGTTATCTTAATGGGAAAGATGAGCCTAGGGTCCTCATACTCTGACAATATATTCTACCAAGTCCTTCAAATCTATCTCTCTATATTTAAAAAATCCTACTAATGTTATATAATTGTTTTTAATGCTCCATAATATATCAGGGATTTCCACCAAGTGAGTACAGGACAGCCCTAATTTCTGTTCATCCAGGAAAGGTGTTAAAAATATTAAAATAAGTGTGTTGCTCTTACATCTGACCCTTCAAACCAGGCTGATGCAACCACTGATCTTGACCTCACTGGACTGCAAAAAAAAGGAGCAAATACTGTTAGGTAATTATTCAGTACTCTCCCAGTTTGAACTGGACCTGACTATACTTGTTCTGATTTCTCTCTTCCCATACTCTTGGCTTTGTCTTTACTTTGCATTAAAAACCACTTCTGACCACACTAGAATGTGATACACTTGTTTATGCTCTTTCTGAATATTTAGAATGCAGTCTGGTTTTAGACTTAGCTTGTCCTCTGACCCTGGCATCACTCACTATCTTGGTTTTGTCCTTCCATCCCAGGGCTTCTTTCAACTCCAACCACTGACTCCATCCTAACAAGATGTCCAAAGAGCTGGCTCCAGACTATCTGCAAAGGATATAGAACACCAGATTTTTAAAGTTAAGTGACCATTCAGATGTTTCTGAGTTTATTTGGTGAAATAAGGAGATTGCCTGACAGAAGAGCATTTGCAGAGGAACCTAGGTATCTTTTGGGTAATTCTGCATAGAAAAATAGAAAAAGGGCAAAAATTTTTAATCCAGAATGAATCATTAATCCTTGAAAGAGGATAACAATTCTGAGTATAATATTGTGCTTCTAATTCTGATTTGTCTCTTCTCTTGGCCCCTAAAAATACTTATGTATGGGGTCTATGGAGAACAAGAGGGATATATACAAAACTGAAAAGTCTATTTCACTAAACACACCTGCAAGACAACTGGGGCAAAACAGCACTGTGTCTTCCTTTTGAAATTATGACAGGAAAGAAGAAAAGTATTCTTTACCTCATAACCAACTTTTGTAGAACTTTGGCACTGTGGGTATTGTATTTTTTTTTAGCAATGGTGTCTAGGGGAAGCTGTAGTGCCTGGCAGAATTAGCACTAACACCTAGCAAGGACCACATGGCCAAGTCAAGACTAGAGTCTCCAGCATCAGCCCAGTGGACTGGCTGAGTGGTGATGGTGCAAGGAGGGAGCATATGTATTTATGAGCACCAGGTGAAACATACCTAGACACTTCTATAAATGGTTTAGAGAGTAATTGGTGGTAGCACTTTAGAGAGGATTGAGGCCATGCATCAGTAGATGGGTCCAAAAGCCAGTAGATTTCAAGTATTATGGTTAATATGCATCATTTATACACATAATTGGTGGAATCTTGTATAAATTCAGGTTGAATTGGAAGTTTCTTTCTTTGTGACTTTAATTCCTAGTTTGTTTAATTCTTCTTTTCACTCACTCCTGAATCTGATATTTGTTCTCATCATGAATTTTGTTCCAACAACACCTTCTTGGTCTAAAAATAATTCTAACTTTACGGGCTTGGAAAAGAAGGACAAAAATGGAGGTATAACAATCCCAGATTTCAGTATATATTACAAATCTGTAGTAATGAAAACAACATGATACTTGCACAAAAATAGACACATATATCAATACAACAGAATAGGGAGCCCAGGAATAAACTCACACTTATATGGTCAATTAATCTTCAACAAAAAAAAGAGAATATACAATGGGAAAAAGCTTGCCTCTTCAACAGATGGTTCTGGGAAAACTGGACAGCTACATGCAAAAGAATGAAACTGGACCATTTTCTTACATCATACATAAAAATAAACTCAAAATGGATTAAAGATGTAAATGTGAGACCTGCAACCATAAAATTCCTAGAAGAAAACATGGGAAGTAATTTCTCTGACAGCCACAGAAACATTTTTCTAACTATGTCTTCTTTAGCAAGGTAAGAAAAGCAAAAGTGAACTATTGGGACTACACCAAAATAAAAAGCTTTAGCAGAGTTGAGGAAACCATGAACAAAACAAAAAACAACCTGCTGAATGGGAGAAGATATTTGTAAATAATATATTCAGTAAGGAGTTAATATGCAAAATATATAATGAACTTATACAACTCAACACCAAAAATCAAATAATCCAATGAAAAAATATGCAGAAAACATGAATAGACATTTTTCCAAAGAAGGCATAAAGATGGTCAACAGACACATGAAAAGATGCTCCACATCTGTAATCATCATGGAAATGAATGTCAAAACCACAATGAGATATCACCTCACATCTGTCAGAATGGCTAAAACCAAAACACAAGAAACAACAAATGTTGACAAGGGTGGAGAAAAAGTAACTTTTGTGCACTGTCAGTAGGAATGCAGACTGGTGCAACCACTGTGAAAAACAGCATGGAGGGTCATCAAAAAATTAAAAAAAAAAGAATTACTGTATAATCTAGTAATTCCACTACTGGGTATATACCCAAAGAAAATGAAAACACTAAATCCAAAAGATATATGCATCCCTACGTGTATTTCCCCCCTATTTACACTAGCTTAGATTTGGAAGAAACTCAAGTGTCCATCCATAGATGAATGGATAAAGAAGATGTATTTATATATAATGGAATATTACTCAGTCATAAAAAATGTAATCTTATCATTTGCAGCAACATGGATAGATCTAGAGGGTATAATGATAAATAAGTCATTCAGAGAAGATAAATACCATATGATTTCACTCATATGTGGAATTTAAGAAACACAACAAATGAACAAAGAAGAAAGAGACAAACAAAAAAACAGACTCAAATATAGAAAACAAACTAGTGGTTGCCAGATGGCACTTGGTTGGGGGCTGGGTAAAATAGGTGAAGGAGATTAAGGGTACACTTATGATGAGCACTGAGTAATGTATAAAATTGCTGAATCATTATATCATACACCTGGAAGTAATGTAACATTGTATGTTAATTATACTTGAATTTTTTAAATAAATAAATAATAATTAAAATAATAATAATAATTCTGGCTCTAATTGCTCTCCTATTCAATATGAATCCACCATCATCAATAACTATAATAATGACAATAATAATAGTAATAATAAATACATCAAAAACAAAAGTTACCACTTATTATTTACAATATGCCAAACATATTTCATATTTATCTCATTTAATCTTCACTATTCCAACAATGATAAGAGAAACTACCTTTTACTGAGTACCTATTAGGTGTAAATCACAGTGTTAGTATCTTATATGCATTGTTTAATTTAATTATCTAAACACTATGAGGTATGTACTAATATTATTTTTATTTTAAAGATTAAGGAATTTACATTCAAAACAATAAAATAACTCTATACTGCCTGACTCTCATAATTGCTATCACATCCCCTTTAAATTCTGGTTCACCAACTTTCTAATATATAAATGTATTTGTTGTCACAGAAAGCCAAAATAACAGCAACTTAAAAATTATAGAAGTTTATTTCACCTTTATTTTAAAATGTAACGTTGTATGTCTTTTTTCCAAGTTTTATTGAAAAACATATATATATATATATATATATATATAATTGTATATATCACTGCATATAAGAGGTTGATTTACATATGTTGTGAAATGATTACCACAATAAGTTTAGCTAACACCCATAATATAAAGATACAATAAAAAGAATGAAGAAAGGAATACAGAAAAAAATTCACATTGTGATGTAAACTTTTTGAATTTACTTTCTTAAAAACATTCTGTATATCATACAGCAGTGTTACCTATATTCATCATATCATACATTACATCCCTAGTACTTTATAACTTTTACTATTTACTTTACAACTTTTGACCACCTTCCTCCAATAGAAGCTCTCCTCACCTTCCATTTCTGGTAACTAAAAGTCTAATCTCTTCTTCCATAAGTGTGTATTTTTAAAAAGTTTTTAAGGTTTTTTAAAAGTTTTTTAAGTGAAATCATACAATATTTATCTTTCTCTTTCTGACTTAATTCACTTAGCATGATGCCTTTAAGTTACATCCATGAATGGCATGATTTCCTCATTTTTATGGCTGAATAATATTCCATTGTGTATATTTACCACAATTTCCCATTTATCTATTGATAGAGACTTGGGTTGTTTCAGTGTCTTGGCTATTGTAAATAATGTTGCTATGGACATGGAGGGGCATATATCTCTTTGAGTTAGTATTTTTATTTCCTGTGTATATATTCCCAGAAGCGAAATTGATTGATTACATGGTACCAAATTTTTCATTTTCTGAAGAACTTCTGAAACGTTTTCCATAGTGGCTGTACCAATTTACACTCCCACCAACAGTGCAGAAATGTTCCCTTTCTTGCTTCCATCTTTTTAAGATTTTATTTTAATTCCAGTTAACACACAGTGTTGTATTAGCTTCAGTTATAAAATATAGTGATTCAACACTTTCATACAATAGCCAGTGTTCATCACAAGTGCACTCCTCAATAAACATCACCTATTTAACCTATCCCCCACCCACCTCCCCTCTAGTAAACATCAGTTTGTTCTCTATAGTTAAGTGTATGTTTCTGGCCTTCTCTCTCACTCTCTCTTATTTTCCTATATATGTATATATATGTATAATATGAATAATATTTCATTGTATATATATATATACACATATATATACATATATATATACATATATATATACATATATATATACATATATATATACACATATATATATACATATATATATATACAATGAAATATTATTCATATTATACATATATATACATATATATGTGTGTGTATTCCTTATCTATTCCTCTATCAATGTAGACTTGGGCTGCTTCCATATCTTGGCTATTGTAAATAACTGTGCTATAAACATAGGGGTGGATGTATTTCTTTGAATTTGTGTTCTTGTATTCTTTGATAAATACCCAGTAGTGCAATTTCTGGATCACAAGGTAGTTCTATTTTTAAGTTTTTGAGGCAGCTACATATTGTTTCCAACACTGGCAGCACTAACTTGAATTTATTTTTAAATATGAAATTTACTGTCAACTTGGTTTCCATACAACACCCAGTGCTCATCCCAACAGGTGCCCTCCTCAGTACCCATTACCCACCCTCCCTTCCCTCCCACCCCCCATCAACCCTCAGTTTGTTCTCAGCATTTAAGAGTCTCTTATGTTTTGTCTCCCTCCCTCTTTAATCTTTTTTTTTTCCTTCCCCTCCCCCAGGGTCTTCTGTTAAGTTTCTCAGGATCCACATAAAAGTGAAACCATATGGTATCTGTCTTTCTCTGTATGACTTGTTTCACTTAACACTCTACAGTTCAATCCATGTTGCTACAAAAGGCCATATTTTATTCTTTCTCATTGCCACATAGTATTCCATTGTGTATATAAACCACAATTTCTTTATTCATTCGTCAATTGATGGACATTTAGGCTCTTTCCATAATTTGGCTATTGTTGAAAGTGCTGCTATAAACATTGGGGTACAAGTACCCCTATGCATCAGCATTCCTGTATCCCTTGGGTAAATTCCTAGCAGTGCTATTGCTGGGTCATAGGGTAGATCTATTTTTAATTTTTTTAGGAACCTCCACACTGTTTTCCAGAGTGGCTGCACCAGTTTGCATTCCCACCAACAGTGTAAGAAGGTTCCCGTGTCTCCACATCCTCGCCAGCATCTATAGTTTCCTGATTTGTTCATTTTAGCCACTCTGACTGGCGTGAGGGGATATCTGAGTGTGGTTTTGATTTGTATTTTCCCTGATGACGAGCAACGTTGACCATCTTTTCATGTGCCTGTTGGCCATTCAGATGTCTTCTTTAGAGAAGTGTGTATTCATGCTTTCTGCCAATTTATTCCCTGGGATTATGTGTTTTTCGGGTGTGGAGTTTGGTGAGCCCTTATAGACTTTGAACACTAATAATGAAACAACAGAAAGACAAATAAAGAAACTGATCCCATTCACAATTGCACCAAGAAGCATAAAATACCTAGGAATAAACCTAACCAAAGATGTAAAGATCTGTATGCTGAAAACTATAGAAAGCTTATGAAAGAAATTGAAGAAGACATAAAGAAATGGAAAAAAATTCCGTGTTCATGGATTGCCAGAATAAATATTGTTAAAATATCAATAGTACCCAAAGCTATCTACACATTCAATGCAATCCCAGTCAAAATTGCACCAGCATTCTTCTCAAAGCTAGAACAAGCAATCGCAAAATTTGTATGGAACCACAAAAAACCCGAATAGCCAAAGTAATTTAGAAGAAGAAGACCAAAGCTGGAAGCATCACAATCCCAGACTTTAGACTCTACTACAAAGCTGTAATCATCAAGACAGCATGGTATTGGCACAAAAACAGACACAGAGACCAATGGAATAGAATCAAGACTCCAGAATTGGACCCACAAAAGTATGGCCAACTACTCTTTGATGAAGCAGGAAAGATTACCCAATGGAAAAAAGACAGTCTCTTTAACAAATGGTGCTGGGAGAACTGGACAGCAACATGCAGAAGAATTAAACTGGACCACTTTCTTACACCATTCACAAAAATAAACTCAAAATGGATAAAGGACCTGAATGTGAGAAGGGAAACCATCAAAACCCTAGAGGAGAAAGCAGGGAAAAACCTTTCTGACCTCAGCCACAGCAATTTCTTACTTGACACATCTCCAAAGTCAAGGGAATGAAAGGCAAACATAAACTATTGGGACCTCATGAAGATAAAAAGCTTCTGCACTGCAAAGGAAATAATCAACAAAACTGAAAGGCAATGCATGGAATGGGAAGAGATATTTGCAAATGCCATATAGGACAAAGGTCTAATATCCAAAATCTATAATGAACTCACCAAACTCCACACATAAAAAGCAAATAATCCAGTGAAGAAATGGGCAGAAGACATGAATAGAAACTTCTCTAAAGAAGATAACCAGATGGCCAACAGGTACATGAAAAGATGCTCAACGACACTCATCATCAGGGAAATACAAATCAAAACCACACTGAGCTATCACGTCACGTCATTCAGAGTGGCTAAAATGAACAAATCAGGGGACTATAGATGCTGGTGAGGATGTGGAGAAATGGGAACCCTTTTGAACTGTTGGTGGGAATGCAAACTGGTGCAGCCGCTCTGGAAAACAGTATGGAGGTTCCTAAAAAAATTAAAAATAGATCTACTCTATGACCCAGCAATAGCACTGCTAGGAATTTACCCAAGTGATATAGGAGTGCTGATATATAGGGACACTTGTAACCCAAAATTTATAGCAGTACTTTCAACAATAGCCAAATTATGGAAAGAGCTTACATGTCCATCAATTGACGAATGGATAAAGAAATTGTGGTTTATATACACAATGGAATACTACGTGGCAATGAGAAAGAATGAAATATGGCCCTTTGTAGCAACGTGGATGGAACTGGAGAGTGTTATGTTAAGTGAAATAAGTCATACAGAGAAAGACAGATACGACATGTTTTCACTCTTGTGTGGATCCTGAGAAACTTTACAGAGGTCTATGGGGGAGGGGAAGAAAAAAGAAAGAGGTTACAGAGGGAGAGAGCCAAAGCATAAGAGACTCTTAAATACTGAGAACAGAGGGTTGATGGAGGGTGGGAGGGAAGGGAGGGTGGGTAATGGGTACTGAGGAGGGCACCTTTTGAGATGATCACTGGGTGTTCTATAGAAACCAATTTGACAATAAATTTCATATTTAAATTAAAAAAAAAGAAATAAGTCATACAGGCAAAGACAGATACCAAATGTTTCCACTCTTATGTGGATCCTGAGAAACTTAACAGAAGACCTTGGGGGAGGGGAAGGGAAAAAAAAAGTTAGAGAGGGAGGGAGCCAAATCATAAGAGAGTCTTAAAAACTGAGAATAAACTGAGGGTCGATGGGTGCTGGGAGGGAGGGGAAAGTGGGATATGGGCATCGAGGAGGGCACCTGTTGGGATGAGCACTGGGTGTTGTATGGAAACCAATTTGACAATAAATTTCATATTAAAATAAATAAATGAAATATAATATAATAAGCCTCTTGTAGGCAGCATTGCTGGGTCTTGTTTTTTTGTTTTTTTTTTTTTTTTCGTTTTAAGTAGGCTCCATGCCCAGTGTGAGGCTTGAAATTAATACCCTGAGATTGAGTCACATGATCTATTTACTCATTGAGCCAGACAGGTGCCCCTTATTGGTCTTTTTTTTAAATCCATTTCCTCTACCCTTTGTCTTTTGATTATAGTGTTTAGTCCATTTATGTTCAAAGTAGTTATTCTTAGATATGTATTTAGTATCATTATTACTTGTTTTGTCATTGATTCTGGAGATTTTCTCTGTTCCTTTCTAGTCTTTTGCACTTTGGCCTTTCCTTCCCACTCAGAGTCCCCTTTAATATTTCTTGCAGGGCTGCTTTATTGGTGACGGCATTCTTTGTTTTTGATTGTCTGGGAACTCTTTATCTCTCCTTCTAGTGTGAATCATAGCTTTGCTGGGTAGAATATTTTAGTTTGCAGATTTTTCCCATTCAGCACATTGAATACATCATGACACTCCTTTTTGGCTTGCCAAGTGTCTGTGGAGAGATCTGCTGCTAAACATATGGGCTTTCTCTTGTAAGTTAGAGACTTCCTTTGTCTTGCTGCGTTTTGGATTTTTTTCATCACTATATTTTGCGAATTTAACTACAATATCTTTTGATGTTGATCTGCTTTTCTTTATTTTTGATGGGAGTTATCTGTACCTCCTGGATTTGGATGTCTATTTCCTTCCCCAGGTTAGGGAAGTTTTCAGCTATTATTTCCTCAAATCAACTTTTGCCTCTTTTTTCTCTCTTTTCTTCTTGGACTTATAAGATATGAATGTTACCACATTTGATGGAGTCACTGAGTTACCTAAGTCTATTCTTCTGATCCATAATTCTTCATTCTCTCCTTTGCTCAGTGTCATTATTTTCCATTATTCTATCTTCTATATCATTTATTTATTCCTCCACTTCTTTCATCCTTGGGTCATTACACCATTCAGTTTCCCATCTCAATTATAACATTTTTTTATTTCAGCTTGATTTTTTAACATTTTAATTGTGGTAAGTGCCTTCCCGAAGTCTTACATTCCTTTTCAAGCCCAGTGAGTATTCTCATGATTGTTGCTTTAAATTTTCCACCAGCCATATTACCTATATATGTTTCAATTAGATTTCTGGCCATGACATTTTCTTGTTCCTTCTTTTGGGATGAATTCCTCCACCTTTGCATTTTGTCTAGGTCTATGTTTTCTTCTCTGTGTTAGAAAAGCCTGTTATGTTTCTTGCTCCTGAGAGTAATCCTTTATGCAGAAGAGGTCATATGATTTCCAGGACCTGGCACTTCATGGAGTGTCTCTGGTGAGTGCTGTGTGCACTCTGCTACTATGTTTTGGCAGCTTTGTCCTTCAGGTCAGTTGTCTGCAGAGGCTCTCCTTGCCTTCAATGGGCAGTGTTTGGTCCTTAACCAGAATGTGGTGAGTTTCAACTAGGCATGCTCTGTTCTACTTGTTAAATGAGACCTGATGCTACTTCCACTAGAACTGAAGCCTTGCAGAACTCTATGGTTTATAGATGTGTTGCATGTGCAGGTGTCTGCTGGCTTTCCTGGAATGAGACCCACTGCACTGATTCTTAGGCATATTTGCCCAAGAAAAGCAGTACCATCTGAGTGCTAGGGGCAGGACTTGGTGTAAGCCGGTGAGGCAGCCAGTGTTGGCACTTAGTTGCTTACTGCAGTTGTTTTATGCTGAGGGAGAGGAGAGGGAAATGACACCAACCAGCTCCTTTGTCCCCTGAGAGGGGTCTCCGTGCTTTCTGCTCTCAGGGATGCCCTTCCAAAAGTGCGATTAATTTCCCCTCATGCATTCCAGGTATTTTTCAGATTGCTGTTTTTAAATTGTCTGTCTCTGGGTAGCCTGCCTCCCTGCCTGGAGCAGTGCAGTGCCCTTTAGGATTTATCCCAGCCACGCTTGCTGACTTTTAAAATCCCATACTTTTGGTATGTGGTATTGTGGGGACTTGCACTAGTCTTCTTGAGGAGGTACTTACTGCACTTTGTCAGATGCAGGATTGACTGAGAAAGGCAGTACCCCCAGAGTGCAGGGGCACGGGATTTGGAGCAAAGGAGGCTAAATAGATAGTGTCCGGGTTAGCCACCCTC